>NC_138770.1:678720852-679065852 GCF_965119305.1 Pelophylax lessonae | reverse complement strand
CAACAGGGTTCCTATTAGGAACCCCCCCCCCCCCCAAATCAGGACACCCATCAGAGTCTCCTTTACCACTGTAAAGTCTTCTCGTACATCAGGGACCCCATGTGAGTCTCCCCTTACCTTTAGGGTCTCCATCAGCAATCACTTACTCCTACGTCAGGGACCACATCAGAGACCCCTTCTTTTGGGGTTGAGGTCAGGCCAGTCAAGTTCCTCCACCCCAAACTCGCTCATCCATGTCTTTATGGACCTTGCTTTGTGCAGTGGTGTGCAGTCATGTTGGAACAGGAAGGAGCCATCCCCAAACTCCTCCCACAAAGTTGGGAGCATGAAATTGTCCAAAATGTCTTGGTATGCTGACGCCTTAAGAGTTCCCTTCACTGGAACTAAGGGGCCAAACCCAACCCCTGAAAAACAACCCCACACCATAATCCCCCCTCCCCCACACCATAATCCCCCCTCCACCAAATGATTTGGACCAGTGCACAAAGGAAGGTCCATAAAGACATGAATGAGTGAGTTTGGGGTGGAGGAACTTGACTGTCCTGCACAGAGTCCTGACCTCAACCCGATAGAACTAGAGAACTAGAGATTAACCACTTCTGGACAGGAAGGATTTGCCCCCTTAATGACCAGGCCATATTTTGCGATTAGGCACTGCGTTACTTTAACTGGCAATTGCGCGATTGCTGCCGGGCACGCGGCGATCGCTCCCCGTGGAGAGACAATGGCGGTCTGCTGATGTTAACACAGCAGATCATTGTTCTCTCAGGAATCAGCACAGAGCTCCTGTGATCCTCCTAAATAGGAGCACAGGTCTCTGTGTTGATTACACAAGCCCAGCCCCCACACAGTTAGAAAGCACCCCCTAGGCTCACATTTAACCCTTTTGGTCGCCCCTGGTGTTAACCCCTTCCCTGCCAGTGTCGTTATTACAGTAACAGTGCTTTATTTTTTAGCACTGATTACTGTAGTAATGTCACTGGTCCCCCCAAAAGTGTCAAAAATGTAATTTAGGGGTCCGATCTGTCCGCCGCAATGTCGCAGTCCCGCTAAAAATCACAGATCGCCGCCATTACTAGTAAAAAAAAAAAACAATAAAAATGACATAAATCTTTCCCTTAGTTAGTAGACGCGATAACTTTTGCGCAAACCAATCAAAATCCGCTTATTGGGATCTTTTTTACCAAAAATATGTAGCAGAAAACAAATTGGCCTAAAACGTTAAAAAATTTAGATTTTTACATTTTTTTTGAGAATTTCATATAAAAAATGTGAAAAAGTTGGCCTAAGAGGATGAAAAATTTAGATTTTAAATTTTTTTTTGGGGGGGGGGGGATATTATACAGCAGAATGTGAAAAATATTGTTTTTTTTTTTTTTTTAAATTGTCGCTGTTTTTTTATTTATAGCACAAAAAAAAAAAAATTGCACAGGTGATCAAATACCACCAAAAGAAAGCTCTGTTTGTGGGAAAAAAAGGACATCAATTTTTTTTGGGTACAGCGTCGCACGACCGCTAAAAATAGCTGATCACCGCCATTACTAGTAAAAATAAATAAATAAATAAAAATTACATAAATCTTTCCCTTAGTTTGTCGACGGAATAACTTTTGCGCAAACCAATCAATAAATGCTTATTGAAATTTTTTTACCAAAAATATGTAGCAGAATACAAATCGGTCTAAAATGATGAAAAAATTTGATTTTTATTTTTTATTTTTTTGGGAATGTTATATAGCAGAACGTAAAAAATATTGTTTTTTTCTTCAGAATTTTTGGGTTTTTTTTTTTTGTTTATAGTGCAAAAAATAAAAATCGCACAGGTGATCAAATACCACCAAAAGAAATCTCTAATTGTGGGAAAAAAGGACATCAATGTTATTTGGGTACAGCGTTGCACGACCGCGCAATTGTTCGTTAAAGTAACGCAGTGCCGAATCGCAAATAAATGGCCTGGTCATTAAGGAAATTTTCCGGTACAGAAGTGGTTAATAAATGTCACATTTTGTTGCCCATGTAGTACTACACTCATCCATTCACATAACGAGGTTCTATTGTACACTGGAGCCGAGTCTTGTTCCAGGGAGAAGCCGCCGTCTCCATTTGCAGGACGCCCTCCTTGGTCCCCTCCCCCACCCTCCACCCATTAATATTGATGTCCCGGCATATTGAGACATTCGGATTTTCTCCTCCGTCCCCAGAGCCCACCAATCATTTTTACAGCTCATTAGTTGATTGTCCAAAACTAATAATCCCATTTTCCGACAACGGCATTACTTTCTGCTCCAATTATTTACACTTTATTACTTTCATAAACTGCCCGGGGAGTCTAAAAATAGGCGAGGGTGCGCGGATTGCGGGCCGGATCATTTATGGGCTCTTGGCTGAGGTGTCTGAGGTGTGAAGAGACGGTGAAATATGGAGGATGCGGCATCTTCGGGAAGCTTTTCTGCCAGGCTGTTGTTATCGGATCGGTTGGCAGCTGGAAGTGTGAATCCATTAGCATTGTTCGCAGTGTGCGCCCTCCGAGGATCGGCTCTGAGGGAGGGCGTCCAATGACCGGCCGCCGGGACGGAGACTCAATCTTTTCTGTCATCAATCTTGGTGGATACATTTAGAAACAAATGATAGGAAAGTAGCAATTATTGGATTACATTCGTTTTATCTCAAATTTCTGCAAAATTTATCAACTCAAATCTTCTTTCCCATTGTTATTTTTTTTTAAAATTCTTTCTATTTAGATTTTCATAGTAAAGTTACAAAAGTATAAAACATTTAACAGTTGGCACTACAGAACATCAGCACCAGCAGGAATGTGCAGGGGAGGGGGGCGGAGGATGCTTGAGCACCTGCCCCTTTGCCCCTTGATGCCCCTTGATTTGTCAAGTCAAAATTTCCGTAGCGGCACCCATGAACAGTATGGCTGCGAGCCAACAGTGTAACTGCACATGCACCATTCTTGAAGCCTGCCAGGCTCGGGAAAGCTCGTACATGCCCGGCAGAGTGGGCGCATGCGCAGTGACGTAATGGCGCCACCTGACGCCATTTTTAAAAGTGAGGCACTCGGTCTCGGCGCAGCAACGGCGCCTCATTGTTACATCAGCAGGTAGGACCAGGCCCCGGACCACTCCACAGCCTCTGACTATCCCCTGCACCATGTCCACAGCCTCTGTCTAACCCCTGCACCATGTCCACAGCCTCTGTCTAACCCCTGCACCATGTCCACAGCCTCTGTCTAACCCCTGCGCCATGTCCACAGCCTCTGTCTAACCCCTGCACCATGTCCGCAGCCTCTGACCAGATAACCCCCTGCACCATGTCCACAGCCTCTGACTACCCCCTGCACCATGTCCGCAGCCTCTGACTACCTCCTGCATTATATCCACAGACTCTGACCAGAACACCACCAGCACTATGTCCACAGCCTCTTACCACCCCCTGAACCATGTCCACAGCCTCTGTCTAACCCCTGAACTATGTCAACAGCCTCTGACTAACCCATGCACCTTGTCCACAGCCTCTATCTAACCCCTGCACCATGTCCGCAGTCTCTGACTATCCCCTGCACCATGTCCGCAGCCTCTGACCAGACCACCCCCAGCACAATGTCCGCAGCCTCTGACCAGACCACCCCCTGCATCATGTCCGCAGCCTCTGACTACCTCCTGCACCATGTCCGCAGCCTCTGACCAGACCACCCCCTTCACCATGTCCGTAGCCTCTGACTACCTCCTGCACCATGTCCGCAGCCTCTGACCAGACCACCCCCTGCACCATGTCCACAGCCACAGACCAGACCACCACCTGCACCATGTCCGCAGCCTCTTAGCACCCCCTGCACCATGTCCGCAGCCTCTGACCACCCCCTGCACCATGTCCGCAGCCTCTGACCACCCCCTGCACCATGTCCGCAGCCTCTGACCAGACCACCCCCTGCACCATGTCTACAGCCTCTGACCACCCCCTGCACCTTGTCCGCAGCCTCTGACCAGACCACCCCCTGCACCATGTCCACAGCCTCTGACCACCCCCTGCACCATGTCCACAGCCTCTAACCACCCCCTGCACCTTGTCCACAGGCTCTGACCAGACCACCCCCTTCACCATGTCCACAGCCTCTGACCACCCCCCTGCACCGTGTCCACAGCCTCTGACCACCCCCTGCACCTTGTCCGCAGGCTCTGACCAGACCACCCCCTGCACCATGTCCACAGCCTCTGACCACCCCCTGCACCTTGTCTGCAGGCTCTGACCAGACCACCCCCTGCACCAGGGGGCACGTGCGTGCCACTGGAGCACCGCTCCCGATGTGGTGGGATACAGTGGGAGCCAATCAGCAGGTAAGACGGCCGCTGGGACCCGCCGATCATTCAGTGGAATGACAGCACAGTGGTCTGCCTATGAAAACAAGACAGACCGCCGTTCTGTCACAGAGGAAGAGAGAGATCTTGTGTTTCAGCTAAGCAGAGTCACACATATCTCTCTTTTCCTCCAGTGCATCCCCTCACCCCACAGTTAGAAAGCACTCTTAACCCTTTGATCACCCCTGGTGTTATCCCCTTCCCAGCCAGTGTCATTAGTACAGTGACAGTGCATATTTTTAGCACTGATCACTGTATTGGTGTCACAATGCATACTAGCACATTATGACATTACCTTTCAGGTCAGAAAAAGAAAAAAAAATCACCCCGGGGTTTACTACCGATTTAAATAGATACCAAACATTAAAATTACACACACTCGTGAAATCGCAATCGCAAAAAAAAAAAAAAATGAAGGTACCAAAAATTCTCCATAGGTGACACTCTAAAAACATTTACAGGTTATCAGTTTAAACTTAAAGTGGAACTTTAGGCTGCAAAACGGGCGGACAGGCAGAAGAGACATTCTTTATCTTTTCTGCATAAAAGCGACTTACCTGATTGCTCTCTCCAGTACTGCTCACTGCACAAATCCGGCAATGCCGAATCGAATGGAACTCCCATGCATATAGGGGAGTAATGTCACCTCAGCCCAGTCAATGACAGCGGCTGGTGATCGAGACCCCGGAAGTTGGAAGTGACTGGCGATGAGTTCTGGGGACAGTACATCGATGGATTCAAGGTGAGTATAGTTCCGCTTAAAAGCGGAACTCAATCCTCCAATCATTTTCAGCCAAGGAAGCTGCCATCTTGGCCTTTGCGTGATCTTTAACCGCCATGATGTGTCATCAGTGCCCTGAATATCATTGCTCCATCGGTGTAGCTTATCAGTGCCGCCTATCAGTGCTGCCTCATTAGTGCCCATCAATGCACCCTCATTAGTGCCCATCAGTGCAGCCTCATTAGTGGAGATCAGTGCAGCCTCATCAGTGCCCATCAGTGCAGCCTCATTAGTGGAGATCAGTGCAGCCTCATCAGTGCCCATCAGTGCAGCCTCATCAGTGTACATCAGTGCAGCCTCATCAGTGTACATCAGTGCAGCCTCATCAATGCAGATCAGTGCAGCCTCATCAGTGTACATCAGTGCAGCCTCATCAGTGCACATCAGTGCAGCCTCATCAATGCAGATCAGTGCAGCCTCATCAGTGTACATCAGTGAAGCCTCCTCAGTGCCCATCGATGCAACCTTATCAGTTCACATCAGTGCAGCCTCATCAGTGCCCACCAGTGGATCCTCCTCAGTGCCCATCAGTGCAGCCCCATCAATGCAGATCAGTGCAGCCTCATCAGTGTACATCAGTGCAGCCTCATCAATGCAGATCAGTTCAGCCTCATCAGTGTACATCAGTGCAGCCTCATCAATGCAGATCAGTGCAGCCTCATTAGTGCCCATCAGTGAAGCCTCCTCAGTGCCCATCAATGCAACCTTATCATTTCACATCAGTGCAGCCTCATCAGTGCCCATCATTGGAGCCTCATCAGTGCCGCCTCATCAGTGTACATCAGTGCAGCCTCATCAGTGTACATCAGTGAAGCCTCATCAGTGCCCATCGGTGCAGCCTCATCAGTGCACATTAGTGTAGCCTCATCAGTGCCCATCAGTGCGGCCTCATCAGTGCCCATCTGTGCAGCCCCATCAGTTCCCATCAGTGCAGCCACATCATCAGTGTACATCAGTGCAGCCTCATCTGTGCACATCAGTGCAGCCTTTCAATGTTTATCAGTTCAGCCTATCAATGTACTTCAGTGCAGCCTCAACAGGGTCCATCAGTGCAGCCTATCAGTGTTCATCAGTGCAGCCTATCAGTGTACATCAGTGCAGCCTCATCAGTGCCCATAAATGCAACCTATTAATGCAGACCAGTGCAGCCTCATCAGCGCAGCCTCGTCAGTTTACATCAGTGAAGAAGAAAAATTGCTTATTTGCAAAATTTTATGACAGAAACGAAGAAAAACTTTTTTTTTTTTTTAATGTCAGTCTTTTTTTAGTTATTTAGAAAAAAAATATAAAAAACCCCAGCGATGACCAAATACCACTAAAAGAAAGCTCTATTTTTAGGAAAAAAATGATAATTTTATTTGAGTTCAGTGTTGCATGACCACGCAATTGTCATTCAAAGTGTGACAGCACTGAAAGCTGAAAATTGGCCTGGGCAGGAAGGGGGGTGAAAGTGCCCGGTATTGAAGTGGGTAAAGCAGCATCAAACTAGCGCCCCCTATGGACACACGGCTTGTTTAGTATATGATTTATCAGGAGTGTTTTGTACATTATCATATTCTACGTTCTGTGATTTTTTTTTTCTCCCTCTGTAACCTTTTTTCACCCTTTCACAATTTCTGGCATTAGAAAGTAGCGGAACTTCTCCCTTCCGATGACAGGTTTGTAGCGTTGGACGCACAGGTTACGCACGGCGAAGGCTTTTATGTCCTCATTTAATGACACATTGTTCCAGTAATTGTACGCACAATGACAACCATTTATTTCCCACTCTGTACATTGTTTATCTGGAATGGCGATTTCTTTGTCTCTATGAGCGCAATTTATTAAACGTGAATATAGAAAACGGAGGAATCGCTGAACCTCGCGAAATACGATTTACATCTCAATGGGGCTCCTGACATCGTTCACTTATTTTCCTGGAAAACCATGAGAAATAAACAACTCGGCTGGTTATACAATTCGGAATGTTCTAAGTGTAACATATGGAGGAATAAAAAAAAAAAAACCCAGGACCGATTATATGCCACCCCTCCCCCGCACGCCATTCATAACGCAAAGAACTACATTTCCCATAATGCAACAAGAAGGTAATCTTAGTATAAATTTGGCAAAAGAGTCGTTGATTCTTGGAATAGACTTCTTGTAAAGGTGAATCAGTCAGCAGAACGTGGCTTCAAATACGCTTGGGACAAACATACACTGTATTGTCAAAAGTATTGGGACGCCTGCCTTTACACACACATGAACTTTAATGGCATCCCAGTCTTAGTCCGTAGGGTTCAATATTGAGTTGGCTCCGCCCTTTGCAGCTATAACAGCTTCAACTCTTCTGGGAAGGAGGTCCACAGGCTGTTTTACCGCGATTTTCGCCTGACTAATCCCAGTAAAACCGTGCAAACAGAATCGCGGGACTTCTTTTGGGCGACAGGCGTCCCACGATTCTGTTTACGTGATTTATTGAACAGGTGTACCTAATAAAGTGCCCAGTGAGTGTATATACACTATATTGTCAAAAGTATTGGGACGCCTGCCTTTACACACACATGAACTTTAATGGTATCCCAGTCTCAGTCCGTAGGGTTCAATATTGAGTTGGCTCCGCCCTTTGCAGCTATAACAGCTTCAACTCTTCTGGGAAGGCCGTCCACAAGGTTTAGGAGTGTGTCTATGGGAATGTTTCACCATTCTTCCAGAAGTGCATTTGTGAGGTCAGGCACTGATGTTGGGGAGAAGGCCTGGCTTGCAGTCTGCGCTCTAATTCTTCCCAAAGATTGGGTTGATGTCAAGTTCCTCCACCCCAGACTGGCTCATCCATGTCTTTATGGACCTTGCTTTGTGCACTGGTGCCCAGTCATGTTGGAACAGGAAGGGGCCATCCCCAAACTCTTCCCACAAAGTTGGGAGCATGAAATTGTCCAAAATGTCTTGGTATGCTGACGCCTTAAGAGTTCCCTTCACTGGAACTAAGGGGCCAAGCCCAACCCCTGAAAAACCAATCCCACATCATAATCCCCCCTCCGCCAAATGATTTCGATTTTTTTTTCTTTGGGGTGGGGGGGGGGATTTTTGCCAACTCATAATGCTTATACATCTTGGGGGGAGGAGGGGGGGGTGCAGTTTTGGCATGTTCACCCTGGGCTCTAGGTGACCTTGTTCCGGCACTGCCAAGAGGGGTAAAAATTGTCTGGAACACAGAGCAGAGCTCTCTTGTTCCTGGGGGGAGTAAGTTCCCTGGGAGTTCATCTGCAGTTAAAAGAATCCTTTCTGAAGTTCAAGCTTCTGTCTTGGCTGGGGGACCTCTGACCTTGCCTCCTGAAGATTGCAGAGAGCTCTTCTAAGAATCACAGATCGAGGTAAAGGGCCAATCACAGCGCCCTTTACCACGGGATCAGCTGTCAGGCACCGGCAACTAATGACAGGATGTAAACACAAGCCAGTTATCGGCTTTTGTTTCCTCATACTGACAACATGAGGAGAGGAGAAAGCAGTGTCCTGATTATAAGTGCAGTCCCACCAGTGCTGCCAATTAGTGCCCACCAGTGCTGCCAATTAGTGCCCACCAGTGCTGCCAATCAGTACCCACTAATGCTGCCAATTATTGCCCACAGTGCCACCTATCAGTGACCATGAATGCCTCCTAATCAGTGTCACCTATCAGTGCCGCCTACCAGTGCCATTAGGGCCCATCAGTGCCCATCAGTACCACCTTTCCATGCCGCTTATTAGTGCAGCCTCATCAGTGCCTCCTTATCTGTGCCCACCAGTGCTGCCTCATCAGTGCCCAACAGTTCCACCTTTCAGTGACACCTATCAGTGCCCATCAGTCCCCCCCTCATCAGTGCCCATCAGTTCCACCTTTCAGTGACACTTATCAACGCCCATCAACGTCCATCAGTCCCGCCTCATCAGTGTCCATCAGTCCCACCTGTCAGTCCAACCTCCTCAGTGCCCATCAGTGCAGCCTATCAGTGCCGCCTACCAGTTCCTATTATGGCCCATCAGTGCCACCTATCAGTGCTCATCAGTGCCGCCTATCAGTGTCCATCAGTACCACCTACCCATGCTGAATATTAGTGCAGCCTCATCAGCGCCTCCTCATCAGTGCCCACTAGTGCTGCCTCACCAGTGCCACTCAGTTCGATCTTTCAGTGACACCTATGAGTGTCCATCAGTCCCGTCTTATCAGTACCCACCAGTTCCGCCTTTCAGTGACACCTATCAGTGCCCATCAGTCCTGCCTCATCAGTGCCCATCAGTTCCACATTTCAGTGACACCTATCAGTGCCCATCAGTCCCTTCTCATCAGTGCCCACCAGTTCCACCTTTCAGTGACACCTATCAGTGCCCACCAGTTCCACCTTTCAGTGACACCTATCGGTGCCCATCAGTGCAGCCTCATCAGTGCACATTAGTGAAGGAGAACAATTACCTGTTTGCAAAATTTTATAACAAACTATGAAAAATGTTTTGTTTTGTTTTTTTTTTTTCATTTGTTTAGCAAAAAAAAAAAAACCCAGTGGTGATTAAATACCACCCACAGAAAGCTCTGTGTGAAACAAATTATAACATTTTAATATGGGTACAGTGTTGCATCATGACCGCCTAATTGTCATTCAAAGTGTGAGAGTGCTGAAAGCTGAAAACTGGCCTGGACAGCAAGGGGGTGAAAGTGCCCGGGAAGGCAAATGGTTAAAGGGGGTGCCATCACCCTGAAGAATTAGTTCAGATTCAGTGTCCTCTACTGTAAGTTTTGACGTTACTGGAGTATCCCTAGCAGTGGCGGTTTTAGGCATGGGCGAACGGGGAAGCCGCCCGGGGCGGCATTTTTTCATGACACGTGGGGGGCGGCATGACAGTGTTCCCCAACCCCTGGGCCGCGGACCGGTACCGGTCTGTGGATCAAATGGTACCGGGCCGCCCGAGGAACTTTGAATAATTTAACTGTGGCAGCCGAGCCGAGGCGCAGAGCATTGCTCCCCCCCGAGCCCGCCCATTGTGTGACAATAGCGAATGAAAATTCGCTATTGTCACACTGATCCTCCTCCTGGCCAATCAGGGAGCGGGTCCTCCCGCTTCCTGATTGGCCGAAAGGCAAACCCCGCGCCATTGGCCGAGGAGGAGGCGCCGCGGGAGGACTGAGGAGACGCGGGGAATCCGGGGACTGAACTGAAGAGAAGTGAGGTAAGTGCACAGACAGGTCTCGCGGGGGGATTGCTGGCGCTCTGAATTAAAAGGTGGCACCTGGCTTCTCTACATTGAAAGGGGGCAATGCTGTGGCACTCTGCATTTATTGGGGGCAATGCTGTGGCACTCTGCATTTATTGGGGGCATTGCTGTGGCACTCTGCATTTATTGGGGGCAATGCTGTGGCACTCTGCATTTATTGGGGGCATTGCTGTGGCACTCTGCATTTATTGGGGGCAATGCTGTGGCACTCTGCATTTATTGGGGGCATTGCTGTGGCACTCTGCATTTATTGGAGGCAATGCTGTGGCACTCTGCATTTATTCGGGGCAATGCTGTGGCACTCTGCATTTATTGGGGGCAATGCTGTGGCACTCTGCATTTATTGGGGGCATTGCTGTGGCACTCTGCATTTATTGGGGGCAATGCTGTGGCACTCTGCATTTATTGGGGGCATTGCGGTGGCACTCTGCATTTATTGGGGGCAATGCTGTGGCACTCTGCATTTATTGGGGGCATTGCTGTGGCACTCTGCATTTATTGGAGGCAATGCTGTGGCACTCTGCATTTATTGGGGGCATTGCTGTGGCACTCTGTATTTATTGGGGGCAATGCTATGGCACTCTGCATTTATTGGGGGCATTGCGGTGGCACTCTGCATTTATTGGGGGCATTGCGGTGGCACTCTGCATTTATTGGGGGCATTGCTGTGGCACCCTGCATTTATTGGGGGCATTGCTGTGGCACTCTGCATTTATTGGGGGCAATGCTGTGGCACTCTGCATTTATTGGGGGCATTGCGGTGGCACTCTGCATTTATTGGGGGCATTGCGGTGGCACTCTGCATTTATTGGGGGCATTGCGGTGGCACTCTGCATTTATTGGGGGCATTGCGGTGGCACTCTGCATTTATTGGGGGCAATGCTATGGCACACTGCATTTATTGGGGGCAATGCTGTTGCACTCTGCATTTATTGTTATGTTGTCAAGTTATTTTTTTTTGGGGGGGGGGGGGGGGGGCACCAGGAGGGAGTCTTGCCCGGGAAGCAATTTAATGTAGAACCGCCACTGATCCCTAGGCTCACCACCACCATATCCCAGTTCTATAACAGAAAATATAAAAGAAAACACAAAAAAAGACACGCACAGCCTGTTCTCTGACTCGAGTGATTGGGAAATACTGTGTGTCTGGCTGCTGTGTGCCCATTAGGGAATGGAACCTGGAACCAAACAGCCAGACTAGAAGAAATGCGCTACATTGCTACTCATTGACTTAGGAAGAGAAGCTGCGGAGTCCCTGCCGCCATCCCAGATACACTGGCTTTGTATGGTAAGAGGATTATCGCACTTCAAAAAGGAGTGACAAGTAAACTGGATTGGCAATAAAGGGATTAGGAGGAAGACGGGGAAACAATGAAAGTCTACTGTACATGATAGGTCTGAGAAAGAAATAATTTGCCTTCACCGGCCCGGATTAGATGCCATTAGTTATGTATTTATTCATTTGTTTATAAGAAGAATGATGTGCGCAGCTATAGCGTGTTATTAGAGTTTATATATTCACATTACACTTATTATAGAGACGTTTAACCACTCGAAGACCAGGCTTTTACTGGCACTTTTTGTTTAACCACTTGCCGACCAGCCGCCGTAGTTTTACAGCAGCAGGTCGGCTCTGTCCCGCGAAACGACGTACCTGTATGTCGCTTCGCTGGCCCACTAGTGGGAGCGTGCGCGTGTGTTGCCGTATGTGCGCGCACGTGCCAATTGGCACCAATCGGCAGGTCTAGCGGCCGCGATGTCCGCCAGGCTACCGCGATCGCTCCCCATGGAGACAGAACGGCAGTCTGCCGTTGTAAACACAGCAGACCGCTGTTCTGTCAGTGATGAAACATAGAGATCCTCTTATTTAGGAACACAGATCTCTGTGTTCATGCAGCAAGCCCATCCCCTCCAGCAATTTTTAGCGGGACTGCGACATTGCGGTGGACAGATCGGATACCTAACTGAAATTTTTGACATTTCTTGGGTGACCAGTAAGATTAACAGTAATCAGTGCTAAAAATATGCACTGTTACTGTAATAATGACACTGGCAGGGAAGGGGTTAACACCAGGGGGCGATCAAAGGGTTAAATGTGTCCCTAGGGGGTGCTTTCTAACTGTGTGAGGGATGGGCTTGCTGAATGAACACAAACAGAGCTTTCTTTTGGTGGTATTTGATCACCTGTGCGATTTTTGTTTTTTGTGCTAAAAACAAAAAAAGAGCGACAACTCTGAAAAAAAAAAAACAATATTTTTCACATTCTGCTATAAAACATTCCCAATAAAAAAAATTAAAAATCAAATTTTTTCATCCTTTTTGGCCAATATGTATTCTGCTACATATTTTTGGTAAAGAGGAATAGTGCCCCATCATTGGTGTCAGTGGGAGGAATAGTGCCCCATCATTGGTGTCAGTGGGAGGAATAGTGTCCCATCATTGATATCAGTGGGAGGAATAGTGCCCCGTCATTGGTATCAGTGGGAGGAATAGTGCCCCATCACTGGTGTCAGTGGGAGGAATAGTGCCCCATCATTGGTATCAGTGGGAGGAATTGTGCCCCATCATTGGTATCAGTGGGAGGAATAGTGCCCCATCATTGGTGTCAGTGGGAGGAATAGTGCCCCATCATTGGTATCAGTGGGAGGAATAGTGCCCCATCATTGGTGTCAGTGGGAGGAATAGTGCCCCATCATTGGTGTCAGTGGGAGGAATAGTGTCCCATCATTGATGTTAGTGGGAGGAATAGTGTCCCATCATTGATGTTAGTGGGAGGAATAATGCCCTATTATTGGTGTCAGTGGGAGGTATAGTGCCCCATCATTGGTGTCAGTGGGAGGAATAGTGTCCCATCATTGGTGTCAGTGGGAGGAATAGTGCCCCATCATTGGTGTCAGTGGGAGAAATAGTGCCCCATCATTGGTGTCAGTGGGAGGAATAGTGCCCCATTATTGGTGTCACTGGTAGAAATAGTACCCCCAAGGGCCGGGATAAAGGTAAGCAAAGAGATCCCTGCTACAGAAGGATATGCTTTATTTATTTATGAGTAGGGTTGAGCGGACACCTAGATGTCCGTGTTCGACGGGTTCGGCCGAACTTTAAAAAAAAGTCCGGGTCCGTGTCCCGGACTTTTACCGAACTTTTCCCGGACACCGAACCCCATTGAAGTCAATGGGGACCCGAACTTTAAGGCACTAAAATGGCTCTAAAACACCAAAGGAAAGGGCTAGAGTGCTGCAAATGGCAGCAAAACGTAATTAAGAGCATGGCAAGTGCTCTGCAAACAAATGTGGATAGGGAAATAACTTAAAACAACAAAAAAAAACAGAAAAATAAAACAATGTTCTTCTTCATCTCTGAAGGACGAGGCCCATATGGAGTAGGAGGGAGGTTGAGGTGGTGGTGGATGTGGCGGTGACATAGGCGTGCGCACAGGGTGTGCTGGGTGTGCCTGGGCACACCCTAATCACCTAGGGCACATAGCATTGCCAGTGAGGAGATGGGAAAGATCTCCCTGGGACCTGCTCTGCTCTATTTCTCCTTGCCTACAGGTACATGGCCCCGATACATTACTCTCCCTGCTGGCAAACACATGCATGTGTATTTCAACTTTGGGGTGCACACCTTAATGCAATAGGCTGCGCACACCTATGGGCGGTGTAGGTGGAAGCGGCGGTGGAGGAGGACCAGGGCCGGATTAACAGCATCATGGGCTTGGTGCTGAGGATTTTGAAGGGCCTTAAGGGCCGTGCCTTGCCATGCACCCAGAGGAGGAAGGGTGCAGCCATGCATGCCTAATTCAACATGGGATGCTGTCTCTGAAGCCCATAAACACATCCATGCATCGCCAACTGTCCCTCCTTGTCCGGCCTTCACGCTGTGTGGGGAGGTTCTGAGGGTGCTGCCTGGGGAAGCGAGCATAGAAGCCAGACTTCTGTGTTTACAAGTGACAGAAGAGCGGTAACAGTGAATATGGCCAACCCGGGGCCTATATAAAAGGTAGGGGCCTGGAGCTGCAGCTCCAATAGCCCCTACATTAATCTGGCCCTGAGGAGGAGGACGAGGTAGCCAACACTGCTTCTTTTCAAAAATTTTAAATGAGGGTACACCCCAAAAGAGTGAGAAAGAGCAAAAATGGAACAATGGGTGGGTAAGGTCGGTATCCATTGCTATTCTGCATAAGGTACGGAAAAGTCCCGTGGGATCCATGCCTGGTTCATTTTAATGAACGTGAGCTTGTCCACATTGTCTCTGGACAGGCGGCTGCGCTTGTCTGTTATAACGCCCCCAGCCGTGCTAAATACCCGTTCAGATAATACACTGGCTGCAGGGCACGCCAGCACCTCCAAGGCGTAAAGGGCAAGCTCAGGCCATGTGCCCAATTTGGAGACCCAGAACTTGAAGGGGGCAGACCCGTCATTCACTACATGTAGGCGTGTGCACACATACTGCTCCACCATGTTGGTAAAATGCTGCCTCCTGCTAAGACGTTCCATCTGAGCTGCTGGTGCTGCTGTTTGTTGTGGCGTGCTGACAAAGCTTTTCCACATTTCGGCCATGCTAACCCTGCCTTCTGAGGTGCTGGCGGTGCCCTGGTTGCGTTGGCGACCTCCTCCTCCTCCTCCTCTGCCTTGTGCTTCCACTGTGGCCCCGCTGTCAGATGGGAATGCCAGCAGCATGGCGTCTACCAGCGTGCGCTTGTACTCGCGCATCTTGCGATCGCGCTCCAGTGAGTGAATTAAGGACGGTACGTTGTCCTTGTAATGGGGATCCAGCAGCGTGGCCACCCAGTAATCAGCACAAGTTAGAATGTGGGCAACTCGGCGGTCGTTGTGGAGACACTGCAGCATGTAATCGCTCATGTGTGCCAGGCTGCCCAGAGGCAACGAAAGGCTGTCCTCTGTGGGAGGTGTATCGTCCGTGTCCTCTGTATCCCCCCAGCCACGCACCAGTGATGGCCATGAGCTGGCCTGGGTGCCACCCTGCTGTGAACATGGTTCCATCTCCTCCTCCAGCTCCTCCTCCTCCTCATCCTCCTCATCCTCCAGAACTGTGCCCCTGCTGGACAATTGCGTCCCTGGCGTTTGCGTGTGCAGGAACCCACCCTCGGAGCCCCTTGCGAATGACTGCCCTGAAAGCCTTGGAAATGTTACCTCTTCATCCTCCTCCTCCTCCTCATCCTGTGCCACATCCTCTTCCATCATCGCCCGAATTGTTTTTTCAAGGAGGCATAGAAGTGGGATAGTTAAGCTGAGAACGGCGTCATTGCCACTGGCCATGTTGGTGGAGTACTCAAAACAGCGCAACAAGGCACACAGGTCTCGCATGGAGGCCCAGTTATTGGTGGTGAAGTGGTGCTGTTCCGCAGAGCGACTCACGCGTGCGTGCTGCAGCTGAAACTCCACTATGGCCTGCTGCTGCTCGCACAGTCTTTCCAGCATGTGCAAGGTGGAGTTCCACCTTGTGGGCACGTCACATATGAGGCGGTGAGCGGGAAGGCCGAAGTTACGCTGCAGCGCTGCCAGGCGAGCAGCAGCAGGGTGAGAACGCCGAAAGTGCGCACAAACGGCCCGCACTTTCTGCAGCAGCTCTGACATATCGGGGTAGTTTTTAAGGAACCTCTGCACCACCAAATTCAGCACATGCGCCAGGCAAGGGATGTGCGTCAAACCGGCTAGGCCCAGAGCTGCTATGAGATTTCGCCCGTTATCGCACACCACCAGGCCGGGCTTGAGGCTCGCTGGCAGCAACCACTCATTTGTCTGCTGTTCCATGCTCCTCCACAACTCCTGCGCGGTGTGTGGTTTGTCCCCCAAACAGGCAAGTTGTAAAACTGCCTGCTGTCGTTTACCCCTGGCCGTGCTGAAGTTGGTGGTGAAGGTGTTACGCTGTCCGGATGAGGAGGCGGTAGAGGATGAGGAAGCGGAGTAGGAGGAGTTAGGAACAGGAGGCAAACTGAAGCGCCCTGCAATCCTCGGTGGTGGAAGGACATGCGCCAAATTGCTATCCGCCTCAGGCCCATCCGCCACTGCATTTACCCAGTGTGCCGTTAGGGAGATATAACGCCCCTGACCGTGCTTACTGGTCCACGTATCCGTAGTTAGGTGGACCTTGGCACAGATGGCGTTGCGCAGTGCACACCTGATATTTTCCCCCACTTGGTTGTGCAGGGAAGGGATGGCTTGCCTGGAAAAGTAGTGGCGGCTGGGCACGACGTACTGTGGGACAGCCACCGACATAAGGTTTTTAAAACTGTGCGTCTTCACCAGACGGAATGACAGCATTTCAAAGGCCAATAATTTTGAAATGCTGGCATTCAGGGCCAGGGATCGCGGGTGGGTAGGGGGGTACTTCCTCTTCCTCTCAAGTGTTTGGGAGATGGAAAGCTGAACGCTTCCACGGGACATTGTGGAGATGGTTGTTGGTGACCCAGGTGGTGGTGTTGCTGACAGATCGTCTGTTTGCGGGGTGGCAGGTGCCGGTATCACTACAGATGTGGCTGGAGCGGCCGAGACTGCAGCAGAAGAGGAAGCAGGATGAGCCAGAGACGTTTCTTGGTTTTGAAGGTGTGTACTCCACTGCAGCTCGTGCTTTGCACTTAGATGCCTGATCATGCAGGTTGTGCTCAGGTTGAGAAGGTATCACGTGCCTGGTGCTAGAGGCCAATGGAGAGAGAGGGCTTCCCTTGCGGCTAAGTTCCAGACCCCCCTGAGGATGAGAACAGGAGAGGTCAGGCCCAAAGTAGCACGGGTCGCCTGCTGGATTGTGTGCAGGAGGATCCAGAGTACAGCTGGAGTGCTGGAGTGGAATCAGCAGACAGGTGGCGCCCGTGAGGTGTTTACAGGACTTGGATAATGCTGAGACTGGAACGTGGTCGGGTGGATAGCCGAGATCAGGAGCCAGGTGGATATCAGAGCAAGCGTGGTCAGGTGGATAGCCGAGATCAGGAGCCAGGTGGATATCAGAGCAAGCGTGGTCAGGTGGATAGCCGAGGTCAAACACAGGAAGCAATCAGGAGACAGGTCAAGGACAAGCCGGGTTGGTAACAGGAGACAGGAACTGGAATATCACAGGGATAACACACTGGAGGAGCTGAAGATCAACCAACAACTAAAATCACTGGCAGGTTTCCTTAAATAGGCCCAGGTAAATTGCTGGTAGTGCTGCTGGGTCCTAAAGTCCTTCTCCTGCCAAAGTGCTGATAGCGCTGCTGGGTCCTAGAGCCCTTCTCCTGGTGTTTGTGCCCTGACAGTGCCCCCCCCTGACGGGCAGCCTCCGGATGCCTATTTGAGAAATTTTCTCTGGGTATTTGTCCTTAAACTCTTGGAGGAGTCTGGGGGCATGTACATTGGCTTCGGGTTCCCATGAGCTTTCTTCGGGTGGATACCCTTTCCATTTAATTAAGAATTGGGTTTGTCTCCCTCTCTTCCTGCAGTCCAGGATTGCTTCCACCTCGAATTCTGTGTCCTCACCAATCATCACTGGCGGTGGAGGTGGCTCCACTCTCCCTGGAAATGGATCTGGAACAGTTGGTTTAAGCAAGGAGGTGTGAAAAACCGGATGGATCCTATATGAGTCAGGCAAAGATAGTTCGTAAGCCACTGGGTTAATTTCCCGTTTGATCTGAAAAGGCCCAATATACCTTGGCCCTAGCTTCTGTGAAGGGCAGGCCAATTTCAGGTTGGCAGTAGACAGCCACACTTTGTCCCCAACCTTGAAGGAAGGATTTCCCCTCCGTTTCCGATCAAAGTGTTTTTTGTAATCCACTTGGGCTTTCTGTATGGACTCCCGGAGGACCTGATAATTGTTTTGAATGAAAACAAGTCTGTCCTGCAAGGTAGGTACAGAAGTTTCAGGCATAATTTCAGGCAGGGCAGCAGGGTGGAATCCATAATTAGCCCAGAATGGGGACTGATTTGTAGCTGAATGGACAGAGTTATTATAGGCAAATTCCGCCAGCGGAAGCAGGGATGCCCAGTCATCTTGGGAAAAAGCTGAAAAGCAGCGGAGGTATTGCTCGAGGGTTTGGTTAGTACGCTCCGTTTGCCCATTACTTTGGGGATGGTAGGCAGATGATAAGCAGAGTTCCACTTCCAAGGCTTTACAAAGGGCTCTCCAAAACCTAGAGGTGAATTGCACCCCCCGATCCGAAACAATGTTCTTTGGTAGTCCATGAAGTCTTATGATCTCCTTGATAAACATGTGAGTGGTTTCCGCTGCAGAGGGAGTACCAATCATTGGTATGAAGTGGGCCATTTTTGATAATCGGTCTACCACAACAAGGATGGTCGTGAATCTTTCAGAGGGAGGAAGATCAACAATAAAATCCATAGAAATCATTTCCCAGGGGCGATTAGGGATAGGCAAGGGTCTTAATAACCCCCAGGCTTTGACTTTGTCACTTTTGCTACGTAGACATATGGTGCATGACTTGACATAGGATCTACAGTCCCGACTGAGGTTAGGCCACCAAAAGGACCGCTGAATGAGCTCGTTAGTTTTACGGGCCCCAAAGTGCCCTGCAAGTCGGTGGTCGTGGAATGCCCTGAGAACCAGAGACCTAGCTTCTTGAGGTACAAAGATTTTGTCCTGGTGCCAAAGTAATCCACCCTGCCTCCTTAACGAGTCATGTTCGGATTCGGGGCACGATACAGAAGCTTGTTCAATGGATGCCTTTAGGTTAGGTTGAATCAGCAAAAAATTTTGGGCAGATAAGATAGTGCTTGGAGGAGCACATTCAGCAGATTCGGGGAACATCCTGGACAGGGCATCGGCTTTCCCATTTTTGGAACCTGGGCGGTATGTCAAGTGGAAATTAAATCTCGAAAAGAATAAGGCCCACCTGGCTTGTCGAGGTCTTAGGCGTTTTGCAGATCTTAAATATTCCAAATTTTTGTGATCTGTGAAGATCATAATTGGATGGTTAGCGCCCTCCAGGAGGTACCTCCATTCTTCGAGAGCGACTTTAATTGCCAGGAGTTCTCTGTCACCCACGTCATAGTTTCTTTCGGCCTGATTCAGCTTCCTGGAGCAATAGGCTACTGGGTGGAGCAGGGCCTTTGGGCCCTGACGCTGCGAGAGCACGGCTCCCGTAGCTACTTCGGATGCGTCCACCTCAAGGACAAAGGGAAGAGCTGGGTCAGGGTGTTGCAACACTGGAGCAGAGGTGAAGAGAGCCTTCAGTTTTTCGAAAGCCGCTTGAGAATCTTGGTTCCAGGAGAAGCGTGAGTGCAGGCGAGTGAGCTGGGTGATCGGGGCAATAATAGTTGAGAAATTCCGAATAAATTTCCTATAAAAATTAGCGAAGCCCACAAACCTCTGGACCCCTTTCTTGTCAGAAGGTGCAGGCCACTCCAAGATTGCTGATACCTTCTGAGGATCCATGGAAATCCCTTTCGTGGAGATTATGAGTCCTAAGAACTGGATAGATTGTTTCTCGAACTCACACTTTTCTGCTTTAGCATATAAGCCATGGGTTCTTAAGGTCTTTAACACTTTTCTGACGTGCTCTCGATGGAGTTCAAGCGAGGCTGAGAAAATTAGTATGTCGTCCAGATAGACGATTAAGAACAGGTCAAGGTATTCTCTGAAAATATCATTCACAAAATGTTGGAATGTGGCGGGGGCATTACATAGCCCGAAGGGCATCACAAGGTACTCAAAGTGACCAAAGCGTGTTCGGAAGGCGGTCTTCCACTCATCACCTTCCCTAATACGAACCAGGTTATAGGCCCCCCGCAAGTCCAACTTCGTGAAAACCTGGGCTGTTCGGAATCTTTGGAATAACTCAGGGATGAGAGGGAGTGGGTATCTGTTCTTGATAGTAATTTTATTAAGGTCCCTATAGTCAATGCATGGTCTGAGAGAACGATCCTTCTTCTCGACGAAGAAAATGCCAGCTCCAGCAGGTGACGATGAAGGGCGGATGAATCCTTTGGCAAGGTTTTTATCTATATATTGTCGGAGGGCCTCCAGCTCCACTTCGGATAACGGAAAGATGCGCCCAAAGGGGACTTCAGCTCCAGGTAGCAACTCAATTGGGCAGTCGTAGGACCGATGTGGGGGCAAGGCATCGGCACCTTTTTTGTCAAACACATCAAGGAAGTCAAGGTAGGCTGAAGGAACAGCATGACAGGGATCCGGTGTAGGTTGAACGGAGAGACACACTGAAGAGTTGACAGGCGTAGGGACGCCACAGTGTTGCTGACAATAGGAAGATGAGAAGATGATTTCTCCCTTGGGCCAGTCAATTTGCGGGTTGTGGGCCCGTAGCCAGGGTATCCCTAGGATGGCTGGGAAAATAGGAGACCTGATGACATCAAAGCGGAGGAATTCCCGATGGCCTGCTTCTGTTGTGGCAAGGACAGGGATAGTCTCCTGAGTGACTGGTCCAGAGCTAGGAGCAGTGCCATCTGCTAAATGTACATCAAGTCTTTGTTCCTTCAGTTTCAGGGGTATGCGCAAGTTCTTGGCTAGGTTGATATCCAGGAAGCAACTACAGGCTCCAGAGTCAATGATCGCCTGCAGCTTTACTTCCTTTCCATCCACCTGCAGAGAGATGGGGAGAATTAAATGAGTGGATATAGTCCCAGACAACTGAAGGTAAGAGGGGCGTGGAAGGCTGGACTTCCTTGGGCGAACAGGACAACTGCGAAGGAAGTGGCCCGAAGTCCCACAGTAGAGACACAAGTTATCCTGTCGTCTGCTTGCTCTCTCTTCAGGGGTTAAAGCAGGGCGGAGTAGGCCAGTTTGCATGGGTTCCCCATCGGACATATTCATGGACTGGGGAATAGAGGCTGGGAGTGTTGGTCCTGGGACCTTTGGCATTATCCATGTGGGTCGAAGGGTCTGAGTGCGTTCGGACCTTCGCTCCCGCAGCCGTCGGTCTAGTTGGATAGAGACTTGGATGAGACTCTCTAGTGAGGCGGGAGCCTCAATCCTAGCCAACTCGTCCTTGAGAGACTCAGATAAGCCTTGCCGGAACTGGTATTTTAGGGCGGCATCATTCCACCCAGTATCAGCTGACCACTTGCGAAATTTCACAATGTAATCCTCCACAGGTCGTCTGCCTTGTACAAGAGCATGAAGGGCCGACTCTGCGGTGGCCGTCCGTTGTGGATCATCATATAAGGTAGCCATAGCTTCAAAGAAGGTGAAAACTGAATCCAGGACTGAGTTCTTTTGCTCAATGAGATTATGAGCCCAGGACTGTGGCTCATCAGATAAGAGTGAAATGATGAAACCCACCTTGACAGTCTCAAGAGAAAAAGTCCTTGGTTGCAGGGCAAAGTAAAGGTCACAAGCATTTTTGAAAGCTCTGAATTTCCGTCGGTCACCTGAAAAGCGATCGGGAGTGGGAACTCTGGGCTCCGGAGGGGGTAAACCCATAGCAGGTGCGGCTGTAGCAGAACAACTGAGAGGGTGAAGGCGTCCTTCCAGCTGAAAGTAGCCATCTTGTAAGCTCTGGACTGTTTGTGTAAGAACTGTAATCTGCTGACCTAGGGCCTCTAATGCGGAAGCACCTCTCTCGGCCTCAGACATCTTGGCTGGTTGATACTATCACGTGCCTGGTGCTAGAGGCCAATGGAGAGAGAGGGCTTCCCTTGCGGCTAAGTTCCAGACCCCCCTGAGGATGAGAACAGGAGAGGTCAGGCCCAAAGTAGCACGGGTCGCCTGCTGGATTGTGTGCAGGAGGATCCAGAGTACAGCTGGAGTGCTGGAGTGGAATCAGCAGACAGGTGGCGCCCGTGAGGTGTTTACAGGACTTGGATAATGCTGAGACTGGAACGTGGTCGGGTGGATAGCCGAGATCAGGAGCCAGGTGGATATCAGAGCAAGCGTGGTCAGGTGGATAGCCGAGATCAGGAGCCAGGTGGATATCAGAGCAAGCGTGGTCAGGTGGATAGCCGAGGTCAAACACAGGAAGCAATCAGGAGACAGGTCAAGGACAAGCCGGGTTGGTAACAGGAGACAGGAACTGGAATATCACAGGGATAACACACTGGAGGAGCTGAAGATCAACCAACAACTAAAATCACTGGCAGGTTTCCTTAAATAGGCCCAGGTAAATTGCTGGTAGTGCTGCTGGGTCCTAAAGTCCTTCTCCTGCCAAAGTGCTGATAGCGCTGCTGGGTCCTAGAGCCCTTCTCCTGGTGTTTGTGCCCTGACAGAAGGTTTATGCCTCGCTTCAAGCTCTGATTGCACAGGGTGCAAACCACTCGTGTCCTGTCATCAGCACATTTTCTAAAGAACTTCCACGCTAGAGAACTCCTTTGAGCTGACTTTGGTGCGCTCGTTCCCTTGCTGCGTTGGGCAGTAGCGGGCGTAGTGTCTAGGGCACGGCCGCTCCGCTTCTGCACCCTGCTCCCTCTTCTGCTGTGCTGGTGGCTCTGTGCGACCACCGCCTCTTCCTCCAAACTACTCAGGTCACCTGCATGACGTTCATTCCATGTGGGGTCGAGGACCTCATCGTCCTCCACATCATCTTCCACCCAGTCTTCACCCCTGCCCTCCTTGTCGGTCTCCACAATGCTGAACGCCGCAGCAGTTGGCACCTGCGTTTCGTCATCATCGGAGACGTGCTGCGATGATCCTTGCATGTACTCATCTTGAGAAATAAGTGGTTGGGCATCGCTGCACTCAATCTCTTCCACTTCTGGGGCAGGGCTAGGTGGATGGCCCTGGGAAACCCTGCTGACAGAGTCCTCAAAAAGAATAAGAGACTGCTGTATGGCTTGGGGCTCAGACTGCTGGCCTGATTTGCAAGGGGGTGAGGTGAAAGACGGTTGGACATTGGCTGCAGGTGCCAACTCTGACCTTTCTGCAGTAGACTGGGTGGGAGACAATGTGAAGGAACTGGAGGCACTGTCAGCAGCAAACCAATCTACTATCGCCTCAACTTGTTCTGGCCTCATCACTTCTAGGGGCGTTTGATGCCCTACCAAATACTGATGCAGGTTCTGTCGCCTACTCACACTTGAGGAAGGTGTTTCACTTGTGCGTGTAGCTGGCACAGATCGACCACGTCCTCTCCTTGCAACAGGAGCTCTACCAGCAGCACCACGACCCAGGCCACGGCCCTTATTTGACGGTCTCCTCATATTTCTGTAATTTAAGATCTTGCCCTAGAAAGGTTTTTATTGAATAGCGGAATAGGAAATATGATCCAAAAAAGTGTATGTATCTCGCACGTACAAAACCACACTAGGCCCCAATTACTATTGTTTCTACCCCTAAAAGGATGGATGAGGAGTAGGAGGAGTATGGAACAGACAGCACCCTCAAATCTTCAGAAGTATGAGATGAACCCCAAAAACTTGGAAAGGTGGATCTCACACGTACCGACACAGACTATCCCGCAATTCAATTGATCCTCAAAGGTTTTTATTGAATAGCGGAATAGGAAATATGATCAAAAAAAGTGTATGTATCTCGCACGTACACAACCACACTAGGCCCCAATTACTATTGTTTGTACCCCTAAAAGGATGGATGAGGAGTAGGAGGAGGAGTATGGAACAGGCAGCACCCTCAAATCTTCAGAAGTATGAGATGAACCCCAAAAACTTGGAAAGGTGGATCTCACACGTACCGACACAGACTATCCCGCAATTCAATTGATCCTCAAAGGTTTTTATTGAATAGCGGAATAGGAAATATGATCAAAAAAAGTGTATGTATCTCGCACGTACACAACCACACTAGGCCCCAATTACTATTGTTTGTACCCCTAAAAGGATGGTTGAGCAGTAGGAGCAGGAGTATGGAACAGGCAGCACCCTCAAATCTTCAGAAGTATGAGATGAACCCCAACAACTTGGAAAGGTGGATCTCACACGTACCGACACAGACTATCTCGCAATTGAATTGATCCCCAAAGGTTTTAATTGAATAGCGGAATAGAAAATATGATCAAAAAGAAAGTGTATGTATCTCGCACGTACACCACCACACTAGGCCCCAACTACTATTGTTTGTACCCCTAAAAGGATGGTTGAGCAGTAGGAGGAGGAGTATGGAACAGGCAGCACCCTCAAATCTTCAGAAGTATGAGATGAACCCCAAAAACTTGGAAAGGTGGATCTCTCTCACACGTACCAACACAGACTATCCCCCAATTTAACTGATCCCCAAAGGTTTTTGATTAAATAGCGGAATAGAAAATATGATCCAAAAAAAGTGTATGTATATCACACGTACACAACCACACTGGGCCCCAATTACTATTGTTTGTACCCCTAAAAGGCTAGATGAGGAGTAGGGGGAGTATGGAACAGGCAGCACCCTCAAACCTTCAGAAGTATGAGATGAACCCCAACAACTTGGAAAGGTGGATCTCTCTCACACGTACCAACACAGACTATCCCCCAATTTAACTGATCCCCAAAGGTTTTTGATTAAATAGCGGAATAGAAAATATGATCCAAAAAAAGTGTATGTATATCACACGTACACAACCACACTGGGCCCCAATTACTATTGTTTGTACCCCTAAAAGGCTAGATGAGGAGTAGGGGGAGTATGGAACAGGCAGCACCCTCAAACCTTCAGAAGTATGAGATGAACCCCAACAACTTGGAAAGGTGGATCTCTCTCACACGTACCAACACAGACTATCCCCCAATTTAACTGATCCCCAAAGGTTTTTGATTAAATAGCGGAATAGAAAATATGATCCAAAAAAAGTGTATGTATATCACACGTACACAACCACACTAGGCCCCAATTACTATTGTTTGTACCCCTAAAAGGCTAGATGAGGAGTAGGGGGGGTATGGAACAGGCAGCACCCTCAAACCTTCAGAAGTATGAGATGAACCCCAACAACTTGGAAAGGTGGATCTCTCTCACACGTACCAACACAGACTATCCCCCAATTTAACTGATCCCCAAAGGTTTTTGATTAAATAGCGGAATAGAAAATATGATCCAAAAAAAGTGTATGTATATCACACGTACACAACCACACTAGGCCCCAATTACTATTGTTTGTACCCCTAAAAGGCTAGATGAGGAGTAGGGGGGGTATGGAACAGGCAGCACCCTCAAATCTTCAGAAGTATGAGATGAACCCCAAAAACTTGGAAAGGTGGATCTCTCTCACACGTACCAACACAGACTATCCCCCAATTTAACTGATCCCCAAAGGTTTTTGATTAAATAGCGGAATAGAAAATATGATCCAAAAAAAGTGTATGTATATCACACGTACACAACCACACTAGGCCCCAATTACTATTGTTTGTACCCCTAAAAGGCTAGATGAGGAGTAGGGGGGGTATGGAACAGGCAGCACCCTCAAACCTTCAGAAGTATGAGATGAACCCCAACAACTTGGAAAGGTGGATCTCTCTCACACGTACCAACACAGACTATCCCCCAATTTAACTGATCCCCAAAGGTTTTTGATTAAATAGCGGAATAGAAAATATGATCCAAAAAAAGTGTATGTATATCACACGTACACAACCACACTAGGCCCCAATTACTATTGTTTGTACCCCTAAAAGGCTAGATGAGGAGTAGGGGGGGTATGGAACAGGCAGCACCCTCAAACCTTCAGAAGTATGAGATGAACCCCAACAACTTGGAAAGGTGGATCTCTCTCACACGTACCAACACAGACTATCCCCCAATTTAACTGATCCCCAAAGGTTTTTGATTAAATAGCGGAATAGAAAATATGATCCAAAAAAAGTGTATGTATATCACACGTACACAACCACACTGGGCCCCAATTACTATTGTTTGTACCCCTAAAAGGCTAGATGAGGAGTAGGGGGAGTATGGAACAGGCAGCACCCTCAAACCTTCAGAAGTATGAGATGAACCCCAACAACTTGGAAAGGTGGATCTCTCTCACACGTACCAACACAGACTATCCCCCAATTTAACTGATCCCCAAAGGTTTTTGATTAAATAGCGGAATAGAAAATATGATCCAAAAAAAGTGTATGTATATCACACGTACACAACCACACTGGGCCCCAATTACTATTGTTTGTACCCCTAAAAGGCTAGATGAGGAGTAGGGGGAGTATGGAACAGGCAGCACCCTCAAACCTTCAGAAGTATGAGATGAACCCCAACAACTTGGAAAGGTGGATCTCTCTCACACGTACCAACACAGACTATCCCCCAATTTAACTGATCCCCAAAGGTTTTTGATTAAATAGCGGAATAGAAAATATGATCCAAAAAAAGTGTATGTATATCACACGTACACAACCACACTAGGCCCCAATTACTATTGTTTGTACCCCTAAAAGGCTAGATGAGGAGTAGGGGGGGTATGGAACAGGCAGCACCCTCAAACCTTCAGAAGTATGAGATGAACCCCAACAACTTGGAAAGGTGGATCTCTCTCACACGTACCAACACAGACTATCCCCCAATTTAACTGATCCCCAAAGGTTTTTGATTAAATAGCGGAATAGAAAATATGATCCAAAAAAAGTGTATGTATATCACACGTACACAACCACACTAGGCCCCAATTACTATTGTTTGTACCCCTAAAAGGCTAGGAGTAGGGGGAGTATGGAACAGGCAGCACCCTCAAACCTTCAGAAGTATGAGATGAACCCCAACAACTTGGAAAGGTGGATCTCTCTCACACGTACCAACACAGACTATCCCCCAATTTAACTGATCCCCAAAGGTTTTTGATTAAATAGCGGAATAGAAAATATGATCCAAAAAAAGTGTATGTATATCACACGTACACAACCACACTAGGCCCCAATTACTATTGTTTGTACCCCTAAAAGGCTAGATGAGGAGTAGGGGGAGTATGGAACAGGCAGCACCCTCAAATCTTCAGAAGTATGAGATTGTGTTCACTGTACCCCACAAAGATTGAGTTCACTGCACCCCACAATGATTGTGTTCACTGCACCCCACAAAGATTGTGTTCACTGCACCTCACAAAGATTGTGTTCACTGTACCCCCCAAAGATTGTGTTCACTGCACCCCACAAAGATTCTGTTCACTGTACCCCACAAAGATTGTGTTCACTGCACCCTAAAAGGATGTTGTTCACTGCACCCCACAAAGATTGTGTTCACTGCACCCTAAAAGGATGTTGTTCACTGCACCCCAAAAAGATTGTGTTCACTGTACCCCCCCAAAGATTGTGTTCACTGCACCCCACAAAGATTGTGTTCACTGCACCCCAAAAAGATTGTGTTCACTGTACCCCCCAAAGATTGTGTTCACTGCACCCCAAAAAGATTGTGTTCACTGTACCCCCCAAAGATTGTGTTCACTGCACCCCACAAAGATTCTGTTCACTGTACCCCACAAAGATTGTGTTCACTGCACCCCAAAAAGATTGTGTTCACTGTACCCCCCCAAAGATTGTGTTCACTGCACCCCACAAAGATTCTGTTCACTGCACCCCACAAAGGATTTTGTTCACTGCACCCCAAAAAGATTGTGTTCACTGCACCCCAAAAAGGATTTTGATCACTGCACCCCAAAAAGGATGTTGTTCACTGCACCCCAAAAATGATTTTGTTCACTCCACCCCAAAAAGATTGTGTTCACTGCACCCCACAAAGATTGTGTTCACTGCACCCCAAAAAGATTGTGTTCACTGTACCCCCCAAAGATTGTGTTCACTGCACCCCACAAAGATTCTGTTCACTGTACCCCACAAAGATTGTGTTCACTGCACCCCAAAAAGATTGTGTTCACTGCACCCCAAAAAGGATGTTGTTCACTGCACCCCAAAAAGGATGTTGTTCACTCCACCCCAAAAAGATTGTGTTCACTGCACCCCACAAAGATTGTGTTCACTGCACCCCAAAAAGATTGTGTTCACTGCACCCCAAAAATGATTTTGTTCACTGCACCCCAAAAAGGATTTTGTTCACTGCACCCCAAAAAGGATGTTGTTCACTCCACCCCAAAAAGATTGTGTTCACTGCACCCCAAAAAGATTGTGTTCACTGCACCCCACAAAGGATTTTGTTCACTGCACCCCAAAAAGATTGTGTTCACTGCACCCCAAAAAGGATGTTGTTCACTGCACCCCAAAAAGGATTTTGTTCACTGCACCCCAAAAAGATTGTGTTCACTGCACCCCACAAAGGATTTTGTTCACTGCACCCCACAAAGATTGTGTTCACTGCACACCAAAAAGGATTGTGTTCACTGCACCCCAAAAAGATTTTGTTCACTGCACCCCAAAAAGATTGTGTTCACTGCAGCCCAAAAAGATTGTGTTCACTGCAGCCCAAAAAGATTGTGTTCACTGCAGCTCACACACAGAAAAATGGATGTGGATCACTGACACCTGCCTATCTCCAATCCCACACCACACAGCAATATCGATTGTAGTTTGTAGAACACAGTTTCCCTAAAATTCAGCAGACTCTGTCCCTAACAGGATTGAGAAGAGATCGTAGATCAGGATTGAGTGCAGATTCACCCCACCCCCCACACAGCAATATCGATTGTAGTTTGTAGAAGACACTGACCCTATAATTCAGCAGACTCTATCCCTAAAATGCCTACAACTCGCCCTGCCTAAACACTCCGACCTGTCCCTCAATTCTATCCGGACACAAATGGTTTTTTCCTGCCTATCTTTCCCTAATCAGCAGCCAGCACATTGATGTGTGCTCTGTCCCTTAGCTAAGCAGCAGAATGACGCTGCTGCGGCGGCTGCCTCGAACTTATAAAGACTTGGTCACATGCTTCAGACGGCCAATCACAGCTACTAAGACATTTGCAGGCATGGCTGGGATGGCTTAAGGCACACCAGTTAAACGATTGTTGATTGGCTGTTGAAAGCCCGCCATGAAAAGAGCGCCAAAGCATGCAAAACCCGGAAATAAAACGACCGAACACGGATTTTTACCCGAACATACAGTAAAGTGTCCGTGTCCGTGTTCGGGTAAAAAAAATCCAATTATTCGGTACGAACACGAATAATACAGTCCGTGTTCGCTCAACACTATTTATGAGGTCTATAACCACTTTAAGGTGAAAAATGCCCCAGTGCTGTACAACCCATCCAGAAAGCAGCTATGATCTCCTCTTACATTACCAGAATTATATAAGACACGTGATTGGTCCATTTAAAGTTCCTAATATTCTTTTTGCTCAATTTTTCAGTTTTGGGCCACAAACAGAACTTCCTCCCTGGAGGTCACTTTCTCGGAGATAATAAAGATGTTCTCAGTCTATCTGTATGCAAATCAGCGGTAATCTGCAAGTCGTTATCCCGGTGAATGAAGTGTTCAGTCATTTCTTAGAACATCCGACTCATTCACCCGCTGACCTCTTCTAATGACTATTAGTGATGTACATAACCTGAGATCAATCGTCCGTCACCTGGACACATCCAGAACAACTGCGCATTGGAGGAACAAGATGCAACATATGTACGCCGTGTACTGCAGACCTGAGGAACCAACCACAGGACCATCTATACCACAGATACTCTACATACCATATATACTGTATGTACCAGACATACCATATATCAATTATATACCATCTATAAATGATATACCATCTATACCAGGGGTGTCCTTTCTGGGCCACATTGGAAGAAAAGGAATTATCTTTGGTCACACACAGGGCTCGGACAAGGAGGAAGGGAGGGGGGGGGGTGGTCAGGAGGGGCCGCTGCCCCTGGCCCTGGTATCATGTGAAGTGGAGGGGGTGCTGCATCATGCCACTACAAGCAGTGACAGCAGCATCAGTACTCCTGTTAGCTACGCGTGGCAAGTCGCAAGCCGAATCAGGAGGACAGAAGAGAGTCGCGACAAGGTGCTCTCTCTCCTCTCCAGCTCCTCCTCCCGCTTGACTGTGCAGGGTGAACCGACTCTGTAAAGTCCTGATCTGACAGCAGATGTCCTCAAGCCGCTCGTCCATACCCCTGCAGCAGCCAACCATCTCTCCCCACCTAGAGAGAGTGTTAAAATTCTGTTGGCCCTAGGCTCCTCAACTCTGGTGTGCCAAGATGAGGAGGAGCCTGAGGAGGAGCCTGGGGAGGGGGGGGGGGATATAACACAGTTACTGCTGCGCAGCACCTGAGGTGTGTTTTAGGGAGGGGGGGAATTGTATTGGAGACATGGAAAAGGGGGGGAAGAAACTTGGGAAGGGAGTGTGCTTGAAGGGGAGAAGGATAAGAGGTTTAGTGCTAGGTGGGAGGTTTGGGGGGGGGGTGAAAGGATCAAGGGAGGGAGGATTTGTGCAGGGGAGTGATGGAGGGGTGCTAGTAAGAGTGATCTGGGGGGATTTGGAAGGAGGGAGGGGAAATTGTGCTGGTAAGGAGAAAACATTTTTGGAGGGGGTGTTTTTGTTAGAAAGGGAGATTGGGGGTGGGGGGGGGGCATTTGTGCTAGGATGGGACATATTTTTTGAGGGAGCATGGTGTTGTGCTAGGAGGGAAAATTTGGGGAGGGGGATCTGTACTATGAGGGGAGATAAAGGGGGGATTTGTGTTGAAGGGAGGATTTACTGTATGCTCATGAGGAATTTGGGGAGGAGGATTTGTGCTAGGATAGAGTTGGGGGGATTTGTTCTAGGATGGAGGCTTTGTGCTAGGTAGGAGGGGGGGATGGTGTTGGGGAGGAGGATTTGGGGGGAAGATTTGTGCTAGTAGGGATGAAGGGATGATTAGGGGGATTTGTACTGGGGGGATTCGGGGAGATTTGTGCTGAGGAGGAGGATTTGTGATCATGGGGATATTGGGGGGGGGGGGGGGGGTTGCTAGGAAGGGGCATGGGGGGGGGGGGGGTATGCAGGTAAATGTTCCTGATGCATGTGTTTTAAATAACTGATTGATTCACAAATAGTGAATACTGCTAAAAGTTAAATTTAATGCTATGTAAATAGGCCTCCATGTTTGATAAAGCATAGTGTATCATAAACAATTATTGAATTTCTATTTTTTTTCTTTATTGCAAAATAATTGCTTTTTCCTCCTTTGTTACATCTCGGGGGTGCCGATCCCCTGCAAGTGTTTCCCATCCGCCCGTATAGGCTACATGCTGCTTGAGATTTCTCAGGGCAGGTATCCTGTTGTGACAGCAGTGGACCATGTCTGTGTAATATTAACACACAAATGCAGCGCTTCAGACCTCTTAAAAAATTCAATATGCAAAAAAAAAAAAGCAATATTCCAAAAAAGAATCCTTAAATGTGCAAAAATGCATGCAGGAGAAGTGTTGAGAAGAATCCGTCACCGGGGGAAAGAGTTCACACTGACCCTTACCCCAAAAGATTGACTACTTGTGCAAGAGTAGTCAATAAAGCTTAGGCCTATCTCACTCCAACTCCCCACTGCTGTGGTGTCAGGTCCCCTGTGACCAGGTGACAACTGCACCCTGTAGGAGGCAGGGGTGCAGCGCAAGGTAGTGAACCCGATAGCAGACTGCTGCGGATGGACCGTAACGTGAAACCCAAGATTCCCCAGGGCGCGGAGTCTAAGACCCAGCAGGTGTTCAACAGAGCCTCTAGTGGTGAGGATGGACTTGGCTGCAGCTGGGCCCAGGTCGCGGCCCCTGGGGTCCCCCGGGTCACGCTCCGTAGGGAGAGAAGGGAAGCAGCCACTCAGGACACACAGAATGGTGATGGGTAAGCCGAGGTCGGGGTAACAGGCAGACAAGGGTAACCAAGGGACAGGCCAAAGGTCAGGGTAACAGGCAAACAGGAAGAGTCAGAGACAAGCCAAAGTCGGTACACAGAGAGGTAGATACAAGCACACGGCAGACAGGAAACAGGAAACAAACACTGTTGAACAGCAAAGCAGACCTGCAGTGCAATGGTTAATATAGACTTTCTGTGATGACCTGGGGTGGGGCTGAACAGGAAGGATGATAAAAAGGAACCAGAAGTGAAGTCCGGCCTCTAATACAGACATGAAGGAACAGGTAAGCTGCCAAACACTATTGCAAGTCCATGACATATGGCATCAAGGGTCTTCAATAAAATGGCATATACCACCATATATAGACACTTTTTGTTGATCTGCTCTTGTTTCTCTATGGGTTGATTTATCATTTCCCGCTGCTACCCTATAAAATTATAATTGGGCACGTACATCGCCCCGCCCCTGATGACGTCTGCTTATGACGAAACGCGTAGGAAAGAGCTAGGTCACGTGACGTCGCCACGCTGGCTAGTCGGCCATACTGTTAGATGGAAACATCAGCTATCATATGAGGACTTACTTCCGGTTTTTATGCTTCTGTTTGTGAGTATTTTGGATCTTACCAATAAATAATTACTTATGAGTAATACTGCGCAATGAGGTTCTTTTTTGCTTATCCTTACATATATCTATCATGAGAGTCTATATACAGGCGGTTCCCGGGGTTACAAACATCCGACTTACAAACGACTCCTACTTACAAACTAAGTGAGACAACAGGAAGTGAGGAGAAATCTCCTCCTAGGAAGGAAAATTTACTCCTGTAAGAGTTCTCATGGGAAAAAGATGTCTCCACTGAAGCTTTATCACCCATCCTTGTTTCCACAACAACCCAAAATTTTTAAAATCCAGTTGTCATAGGGACAGAAAGTGAGGTAAAATCTTCTGAACAGGGGTACAGACAGCAAAACAAATGGTACAGGTGTTAACCCTTCCCTATGCTATCCAAAAGACGTAAAAAGTATTCTTTTGGCTGGGGCTACACTTAAAAAAATGTACCTGTTCCGACTTACAAACAAATTCGACTTAAGAGCAAACCTACAGTCCCTATCTTGTTTGTAACCCGGGGACCGCCTGCACGGAGACAGATCATTGTCAACCTAGGCAGAACATTCATGAACAAGAACCCATATGGCAGGATCACCAGGGGTTATTTTCGGTTCAATATTTTTATTGGGTTTTAAAGAACAAATAATAACAGACATTCAGAAGTATAAGTAATGCCAGTACAAGATCACAATACATACAAAACTGTAAAACAATGCAGTAACAAGTAGCCTAGGCATGGAGATAAGAAGACCTGTTGTGGAAGGTTCTAAGGCCGGACCAGGGGTTATTTTAATGAAAGCTGCAGATGTAAAAAGATGAACAATAACTAAAAATAACTTAAATTGTTAAAACTGATATTATAATGTAATAATTAATTCATACTTTAACACCAGAGAGAATTTACTACATTTTGGGGATTCTTTTAATCCGCAGTGAGCAGTCAGCAGTCTAGAGACCCTAAAGATGGGTTCAGCTGTTTCTGAAATTCTTCCACTACTTCAATCAGCACCCTCAGAGGTTCTTAGATCACATCTTCCCCAATGTCTGAACAGACAACATGTGAACCTTGGACCATTTCTCCATAATTCATAGATTCTGATTTATAGATCCACATTTATAGATTTGGATGTAAAAATTCAGATGTATGGGTTATGATTTATAAATGCTGATATATGGATTCGGATTAAGAGATTTGGATTTATGGATTGTAATGTATAGATTCATATTTATAGAAATTGATTTATGGATTCTGATTTATAGGTTCTGATTTATAAATCCAAATTTATAGATTTGGATCCTGATTAATAAATTCTGATATATGGATCCGGATTTTTTAGATTTGGATTTGTAAATTCGGATTCATGAATTCTGATTCATAGGTTCAGATTTATAGATCCGAATTTATAGATTCTGATATACATTTGCAGATATATAAATTCAGATTTATGGATTCTGATTCATAAAATCACATCTATGGATTTGTAGATTCGGATTTCTGATTTCTGATTTATAGGATCAGATTTATAGATTTTAAATATAGATCCAAATTTATAAATTCAGATTTCTAGATATGGATTTAAAGATCCAAATTTATAGATTCAGTTCTTTTAATTCAGATTTATAGATTCTGATTTACAGATACAGATTTATCTATTCAGATATTTAGAGTCTGATTTATTGATTCGGATTTATACATTAAAATTTATATATTTGGATTTATAGATTCAGATTTAGAGATTCTGATTTATAGACTCGGATTTATAGATTCAGTTTTTTTAGATTCGGATTTATACATTCAAATTTAAAGATCCAAATTTAAAGATTCTGATTTATAGATCCAAATTTATAGAATTGGATGCAAAAATTCAGATTTATGGATTCTGATTTATAAATTCTGATATATGGATCTGGATTTATAGATTCTGATTTACAAATTCTGATGTATAAATTCAGATTTATGGATCGTGATTCATAAATTTTCGTGTATGGATTTGTATTTGTAGATTCAGATTTCTGATTTATAGATTCAAATTTATAAACTCAGATTTATAGATATGGATTCATAGATCCAAATTTATAGATTTGCATTTATTAATTCAGATTTATCGATTCTGATTTACAGATACAGATTTATCTATTTGGATTTATAGAGTCTGATTCATTGATTCAGATTTACAGATTCTGATTTATTGACTCGGATTTATGGATTCTGATTTAAAGATTCCGATTTATACATTCAAATTTAAAGATCCAAATTTATAGATTCTGATTTATAGATCGAAATTTATAAATTTGGATGTAAAAATTCAGATTTATGGATTCTGATTTATAAATTCTGATATATGGATCTGCATTTATAGATTCAAATTTGTAGATTCTGATTTATGGATTCTAATTTATAGGATCAGATTTATAGATTCAGATTTATAGATCTAAATTCATAGATTCTGATTTACAGATTCAGATGTATAAAATGAGATTCATGGATTCTGTTTTATATATCTGATATATGGATTTGGATTTGTAGATTCAGATTTATGATTTATAGGATCTGATTTAAAAATCCAAATTTATAGATTCCGATTTATAGATATGGATTTATTGATTCAGATTTATAGATTCTGATTTACAATATACAGATTTATCTATTCGGATACATAGAGTCTGGTTTATCGATTCGGATTTATACATTCAAATTTATATATTTGGATTAATAGATTCAGATTTACAGCTTCTGATTCATAGACTCAGATTTAAGGATTCTGATTTGTAGATTTGGATTTATAGATTCGGATTCAATAAGACATTTCTGACATATTACTAGCAGTCTGGATGGTGTAGGAAGCCGTGAGTCAATCCCACCTAGGCTGTGCGATGCTCTCATCAGAAAATACAGATACAAGTGCCCAAATTGAAGAAGCTCATATCAGCGACTGTTTTATCGCCTGTCCGTGTTACTGGGACAGATTAATTAAGGTACACCACCATATCTGATCTAGGAAAAGTGGAGATATCGAGATCTCTTCCGTGTTAGTGTTAAAGTGGATCTTCACTGCATCTGAGCACAGCGAACCAAAAACACTATTTCATTCATTTTTATTATTCAAAGCAAATTCCTGCATCCATCCATGTCTGTATGCTTTATTTTGTTGAGAAATCACTTCGAAAAGCAATCACCTAACATTTCTAGTCATGGCCATTTTGAGTAATGGCAAAGGATTCATGTAGCATTAATTTCATGGAATACATTTGCCCTTACATCAGGCATGCATGCAGGAGAGTGTGCTTATCTGAGAAAACCCTCCTCCTCTCCTTCCTTCCTGAAGACTTCTGGCATGTATGACATCATTTGCCTAGGCAACAAACCCAGAAATAACTGAAGAAATGTAAACAAAAAAAAAATGTAAACAAAACAAAAAGTAAATTGACTTCCTATCTATTTACCATAGCTGGCAGTATAAGGATTAAAAATAATCAATGTTGATTGGGAGAGTAAAGTTCAACTTTAATTGTATGGACTTGTCCCTCCAAGATTGTAAAATAATGAATTAATTGTGTACTATAATAAAAAAAAAAAAAAAATTGTTACAAGCATATCATGGTATATTATATGAAACGTGTATATCAAGTAACATTATACAATGAAATATCCCTAATAATAATATAAAAATGGAGAAGTGTATGAAGTGCTCTAGAATTTCCTGCTAGATGGCTGCGCTGACTTTGGACTTGATAAAACACAGTGGACCAACACCAGCAGATGACACGGCTCCCCAAATCATCACTGACTTTGGAAATTTCACACTGGACCTCATGCAACTTGGATTCTGTGCCCCTCCACTCCTCCTCCAGACTTGGAACATTGATTTCCAAATGAAATGCAACATTTTCCACAGTCAGTGATGATTTGAGGAGCCGTGTCATCTGCTGGTGTTGGTCCACTGTGTTTTATCAAGTCCAAAGTCAGCGCAGCCCTCTAGCAGGAAATTCTAGAGCAGGGATCCTCAAACTACAGCCCTCCAGCTGTTGCAGAACTACACATCCCATGAGGCATTGTAAAACTCTGATATTCACATACATGACTAGGCATGATGGGAATTGTAGTTCCTAAACAACTGGAGGGCCATAGTTTGAAGACCCCTGTTCTACAGCACTTCATGCTTCCCTCTGCTGACCAGCTTTATGGAGATGCTGATTTCATTTTCCAGCAGGACTTGGCACCGCCCACACTGCCAAATCTACCAATACCTGGTCACATGATCATGGGATCACTGTGCTTGATTGGCCAGCAAACTCGCCTGACCTAAACCCCATAGAGAATCTGTGGGATATTGTCAAGAGGAAGATGAGAGACACCAGACCCAACAATGCAGATGAGTTGAAGGCTATCAAAGCAACCTGGGCTTCCATAACACCTCAGCAGTGCCACAGGCTGATCGCCTTCATGCCACACAGCGCTGATTCATGCAAAAGGAGCCCCGACCAAGTATTGAGTGCATCCTATACTGTACATGGACAGACTTTTCACTAAGCCAACATTTCTGTATTAAAAATCCTTTTTTTTTATTGGTCTTATGTAATATTCTAATTTTCTGATATACTGAATTTTGGGGTGTCACTCGCTGTAAGCCATAATCATCAAAATTAAAATTAAAAAGCAAGGCCCGGAGTAAGGGAAGAAAAACCTAGCGGAGGGCCGACATGACAGGGTTAAAAGGGGGTTTGGAGTAATAATTTAAGGAGGGTTTAATGGAAATAGTAAAGGGGACACTTACAGGATTGGTGGAGCGTAGGGAACAGGTGGGGCTTTAGGGGTCAAACAGTAGGAGGGTCCTGGAGAGGTCTTCAATCTGGAGAGAGACAACGTCGGAACAACTTCTCGGAAGGCAGGCTGCAGGCTTCTGCTATAGCCCCGGTACGGCTACACGCGCTGACTGTTTGACTCTCTGGGGTCGGCGCAGCGCTGGGAGCCACGTTTGGGCCTTCTGGGTCCCTCACCTTGACTCGGTGCTGCTGCGGGCTGGGAAGGGGATCGTCTGCAGAGCCTGCAGGGGGTGAGTCCTCGATGTTTTCGCCCCCCCCGCCCCCTCCCCTGCGCATGGCGGGAACAGCGGCAGCCATCCGGGTCCAGCGTGGGAGTGTGGTGGCGGCGGGAACTGGTCTGTTGACAGTGTGTCCCTGCCTGGCATCCGGAGCGCTGCAGTGCGGCTCCTTGGGCTGCATCACACTAGCTGGGGTCGGCTCCCAGGCTAGTCGCCGGGCACGCTGCGGAGGACTGGGCGGGAGGGGGCGGGTCGTGAGCCCTGCGCTGGCAGCGGATCGCCCGGTGCCTCCTCCGGTCCTCCTCACTGCAGACGGCGGACTGGATCATCCCAGCAACGGGGGATCGGCGCTATCAGCTTGGACGCAGGACCTGCGGCTGGTGGGGCTTAGTGTCCTGGGCAGCCTTGTAAGTATGTTTTTCTCTTATATTTTACTGGGGATTTAGTTCCGGTTGCTGGGGGAGTAGGTGAGGGATGTTAGGTACTGTGGGCTTGTTGTCTTCTTTGGTGGGCCGTGGTACCTAGCCTATTGGGGATGCCCTCTTAGCATGTCTGCGGGTCTGGCGTTTAGCGCTTGTATGGGTTTGGGCGATGCCTTGTCTTCTGTGGGGTTCATATTATGGGATGGGGCTGCGGGGGATTTCCTGTCGGCTCCGGTTTCCCACTCTCGTTTGCAGCGCTATGCGTTGTGGCGGCGCCTGGCGCCGGGTTACTTGGGGGGATGCCTGGGGCAAAAATTGGACCCATACGGCAGAAAGGGTTATAGTGTTCGGGTGCTTTGTGGGGCCCTGTCTCAAGCGGGCGGTGGACATTGGGATGTGCTGGTGAGTACTTGGGATTTTTCCCGTTGCGTCTGCCGGATGAGTGCAACCTGATTAAGGGTGAGTATATCATGCTCAAGGCAGATAACATGGGAGGGTAGATATTTGGTGTTCCGCGCTGTTGCCATCTTTGTTTGGGGGTATGGGGGTGATGAACGCGGGACGCTGTTCCACATGTTTTATCGCTATTTTGGCGTTCGTGGAAAGGCTCACCGGGTTTATGGGATGTTGCCAGGGGTTGCAATATGTCTTGGGGGGCCTTGGGCCACTGGGGAGAGGTCTGCGGCAGGTGGCAGGGATGCTTCTTTTGCGACGTGGCTATACGGCTCCCTGTGCGGCCCGTTCGGTGGGCGGGGATTGAGCTTAGGGTTCGGTTAGATCGGTGGCCTTCTTTTGCTCCTTTCCTGCAGGCTCTGTTTGTTCTGTGGTTATGCCCAAAGGTCCTTTTTGTTTTGGCCGAGCTGTCCGCAGGACAGTCGCTAGGGCCACAGGGCTGGTCCATCTCGGACCCCTCGCTGGGACGGTTTCTAGGTTCCCCGTTTGTGTACTTTGATGAGTAAGACATACAAAAAAAAAAAAAAAAAAAATAACACATAACTAAATGAACCCAACGTGGTTGACTCATCCTGTATCTTGCCAGTGGGCTGTGTCAGTTTCAGCTCAGGCCCCCGGGCAGTGTTCCATGCGATACGGGATGTGTGGGACCCATTCTATCATTGCCTGTTTATCCGGGGAGTTTCAGCTTTCGTGGGCCTGCTGGCTGGCGGCTTAGTAGCCTGGCCTTGCTGCGGTGGTGGTTTGCTCTCTTGCACTGGCTCACGATTTTCAATTCCTGGGATTGGTTGTGCCATCGTACCAGGGATTCTTTTGGTTAACCTTGGTGGGCTGCGTGCAGGTCCGGCGGATTTTATAAGTACGCTGTCTTACTGGTTTGTGGGCGGCGGGGAGTATTGGGCGTACCTTTGCTTTGACGGGACAGAGGATCTCTCCTTTGGTCCTAGTTTTGTGGTGGTGTTCTCCCACCAGTTCGGCGGGTGACCGAGGTTTCATTCTTTGAGTTTTCGTTTGCCTGTTTCCGCTTTCTAGGCATTTTGCTCAACACTGGGGTTGCGGGCGGCTGCTCTGTGGAGTATACCCGGTTTGCCTTTCTAGGCTCTGCGGGGGGCAATTAACAGTGCAGTGCCGTTGCTTAAAGCAGTTTCCATTTCTGTTGGCCACACCTGGGTTGGCTGGTCTCATCCTTCATGCAGCATTCCTACAATGGTTGGGTCGGCATGTTTGGGGGAGGCTACCAGTATTTTGTCTTGTGTGGTTCGTGGTGAGCAGCGTGTTGGGGTGGGCTACTACGGGGGCTTTGGTTACCCCCTTTCCCCGGGCCTCCAGGTGGGGTGTAGGGGGCGGGGTTCCTACCAGTTCCCTTGCTGGTTTTTCACCATTGTGCTGGCTGTGGCCGGTTTGGGGCATATTTCGGTTATCTTTAGGTCTGTTTCCATTGGGTTACTGAGGTCGCTGTGGTTGCGATTGCTAGAGTTTCGACATCTTCTCTCTATGGTTTCACTCGTTGTGACATAATGTGCTGTCTTGCTTGCATATTGAAACGTTTACGCCGCACCCACGCCTGGTTGTACTAGCTCTCGGGTGCAGGTCTACGTGGGCGCAGTTTTTGGGGTGACATTGGGCTGTTCTGGGTCCTTGGTTGGGACTGGCGGGGGCATCTTGCTTTGTAATATCGGAGGCGCTGGAGCTGATTCGCCAATCGGTTGGCAACATCCCTGGTCGGTTTTCCCAGGTGGAGTGAGGGTGTTCATTTGGTTTCATGGTGTGGGGTGGTGTGGTTCATGCGGATCAGGTCCTTCTCTTATTTGCTAGTTTCTGGTAGTCATAGGGCTGCTCGGGTCTGTGGCAGCTTGGTGTTTTTGTTGGTCTTTGCTGGCGGGGGAGGTGAACAGTTTGGGATAGGGGTATGGTTGGGACTCATCGTTGGTATGTGTCCCTATGGTGCATTCCATTTACTGTCAGTTTAAAGGGAATTTAAAATGGTGGCACTGCGGGGAGTGGGTTGTCTCCGAGCCGGTGCCGCGGCTGGAGGCCTATCAGGGCACAGGTCCCGCAGGGTAGGATTTGGAATTTATTTGGGGGGTGCCTCATAGACCAACAGGCTTCACGACTGGTTTGTTTCTGTTTCAAGGAATGTTTTTTTCTCCTTATGTTAGTTTTAAGTTTAAAGGGTTAATAAACGGGCATGTTGCATTGTGTACCAGTGGTTAGTGCCGCTTGTCGTGGCAGGCCAGTTCGCTGCACCGGGTGGCTCGCCCTGGTGCTTTTGGCCTTAGGGTCTACTGGGTTTTACAAGGGGGACGCGGGTTGCGGGCGAGTTTGGTACGGTTTTGGGCTTTGATGCCTGCCTACGTTGGGGGTTACCTCTTTGTTATGTGCATTTTAATGGGACCCCCCCTTTTTTGCTTTTGTTGAATTGTGGCCTGTGGCATGGTCGTAGTGTTTGGTTTTTTCTGACCATGGGGTGTCGTGCCGTGGCTGCTGCGCTCAATGGCTTTATGTGGGGCATCACGGCTGCAGCTTGATTTTGCTTCTGTTCATAGACGGCAGTCCTTGGATCACTGGTCGGGGAGCTGCCCCTATCTATGTTACTTTTAGATAGGCGGCAGTCCTTGGATCCCTGGTTGTGGAGCTGCCCCTAACTGTGTTACTTTTGGACGGGGAGAGTTTCTTTTGTTTCGGTATACCTTGTTCCTTGGTTGCTCGGTTGTGTGCAACCGACTAGTCGGGTATGGTTTCTTTTGGTTATTTTGTTTACGGGCCAGCCCGACCCCCCTTTTTTGGTTTCTCTGTTTCATGGGGCATTCCTTTGTTTTGGGGGGCCTGGTAGTGTCTGTGCGGCGGGGGTTGTAAATAGCTGGGTTCTCTGCATTGGTTGGTGCGGATTGATGGCGGTGTGCACCTTAAGACAGGTGGTAGGTTTCATACCGGTGCTGCTTTGACAGTTGGGGTCCTTGACGGGGGTCCAGAATATAGTGGCGACCGAACTCGTGGTGGGGCCTCATCTCGGGCGTGGAGTCCTATGGTTGGTCTGGTTCGGTCCAGACCTACCGGGTTGCACAAGGTAGTAGGGGCCTGCGGTCGGTTAGAATCGTCCTCGGGGCGGTGTTTCGTGTCCGGGGGCCAGGATCTACTTTATTGGTACCGCATGCCCCAAAGTTGTGGCAGGTGATATCAATTAGAATCTGCAACCATTCGTTTGCCGGGATTGGTTTGACTGTTTTCGGTATCAGCAGGTTCAGGTTTTGTTTCATAACAGGCCGTACCGGCCGTTTCTCCTTTTAAGAGGTAATGTTTGCTGTACGGGAGTGCCTGGGGGGTCATGTGGCCATGTGGTGGGGGAGCTTTCACCAATTCCGGTGCCTCACCGGAGCTGCTGATAGGTCACCGGTACCTGAGGGGGACTATGTTGGGGGTCTTTTCTCCATGTCGGAGCTGATGGGGGTCTTCCACTGGATTTGCTACTTCTTTGTTTCTCCTTCCCTGTTTCTCCTTCCCTGCTCCCTTTCTTTCATGGTCGGAGATAGTAGCACATACCCAATGGGTATGGCTCTCTTAGTGATAGTTGCAAAGGGTTCGGGTGAATCTCTTCGGAGTCGGTTATCGTGGTGAGTGTGGGTGGTCTGGGGGTCAGACCCGGGAGTAGGAGTGGGACACCTGACAGTAATTATGTGGTGATGGTGTTCACATTGTGTATTGATGAGTGGAGGATAACGAGCAGAGGGCTCTGTGGGTGTGGTGGAGCGCTCAAACACGAGGTGTCATGTTTGTGCGCCGGTGGCGGGGTACAAGGTCCTTGTATGTGCTTTATTTGATAAATGGAAATTGGTAGGGACCCGTCTTGGGTACGGCTCCCTGTGGTTTTGTCTGGGTTGTATCTGCTAATAGTGGTGTTGTCTCCGAGTCGGTGTTTGCGGCTGGAGGCCTAAGTTTGGTCAAGCAGGTACATGAAGTAGTGGTGCCTACAAGGACCTTGGGGCTCAAAATTTCAGAATGTACTTACTGTTGCTGGTATGGGTTATGTATGGTATTTATGCAATTTGGTTTAATAAAAGGCTGCTTTGGCCATTAAACTCCAACTATGGTGTCTAGTGTTTTACTTGGGTAAAGAAATAAGGGGGAGTTTTGGTCAAGCAGTTTATGGAGACAAAATCATCTTTTATACCCTAGTCAAGAATTGCATGAAATCTATCACTCTGTGTGTAACGCATCTATATAAAATATAGGAGTTTACCTTTTGAATTGAATTATTGAAATAAGTTAAAAACATTTTGATGATACTCTCATTTTTATGAGATGCACCTAGTGACGGGAGTCACTTGGGGGGGGGCTGCAGAACCCAGCTTAACTTAGAGAGGTCAGGCAACTCCTTTCTCAGCTCCCCAGCCCCCCTTATGTTTAAGTCCCCCCCGTGTCTATTGGGGGCACAGGGTAACCATAAAAATGATGGACAACTACTTAATGGACACAGAAAGAATGGAGAAGCTCCTTCACTTGGTTCAGTAATATTTATGAACAATATCTCTCAAGAAATATTCGAAGATAAATAATTCCTGCTGGAATATTGTAGGAGTGTCTCATAGGCCTTCGCTTTAGAGTTTGAGGTGGAGGGGGGAAAGTTTCCTCAAGTCTCCTTCCTACTGACAAAGTTGGTTGCATGCCCAGTTTTTGTTAATAAGATTTGTTGAAATGTTTGAATGTACCCGTGCCTCCTGTTATTGGATGTACAGTTTACCCCGCCCTATGCCTCTATGCCAAAAGGGAGGGGAAATGTCCCCTAAGATATGTATATACTTGTGTCTGTTCTACAATAAATGTATTTTGCTTCTTACCACCCTACACTAAGTTATGGCTAGTCAGTGCCAGGACAAGGTCATCCAGTGCCCAGGGGAAAGATGCCAAACTGCGCCCCCCTCCCCCATTTACGATGTGCATTCTTTGAGGATCTTACACCCAGTAAACCATTACGCTGATATTGGATGAGAAGGCCTGGCTTGCAGTCTCTGCTCTAATTCATCCCAAAGGTGTTCTATCGGGTTGAGGTCAGGACTCTGTGCAGGACAGTCAAGTTCCTCCACCCCCAAACTCGCTCATCCATGTCTTTATGGACCTTGCTTTGTGTACTTGTGTGCAGTCATGTTGGAACAGGAAGGGGCCATCCCAGAACTCTTGAGCATGAAATTGTCCAAAATGGCTTGGTATGCTAATGCATTAAGAGTTCCCTTCACTGGGACTAAGTGGACAAGCCCAACCCCTGAAAAACAACCCCACACCATAATTCCCCCTCGAGCAAATGATTTGGACCAGACATCTATGGTTCCCCCATCACACCAGTGGGAACCTAGTCTACAGGCAAATAGAATGTGCACTTTGCAAGGGCAGTTGCTCCAGATCTTAGTAAATGAGGTGAAGCTTCACTCTGCAAAGAATACCCGATCATATGCAAGAAAAATAAAAAGCATTGCTTCCACATGATTGGATGATGGAAGTCAGCAGAGCTTTCCCCTAATTTACTAAACACTGGAGCAACTTGACTTGGAAAGTGAACAATCTATCTGCATTTAGTAAATCCACCCCAATGTGACAATGATAGAACACTAACCAATTGTTACATTTATTTGCTTCATTTATTCCAATGTTGTCTTGAATTGTTACATTGCATCTCTTGTTACAAAGGCGTATGTATTTCACATGCTCCTCTGCCCCATCTAGTGGCCATAATGGGGTATTTCAAGACTGCCCATAATAGAACAACATTTGTTCAAAGGAAACAGCCTGCAGAACATTTGTGTTTGCCTGATTCACACAGAGAGAGAAATGAAGATTCACTGGATCAATGGCTATGCAATTTGTTTTTTTAACCACTTTAAGACCGGAAGGATTTGCCCCCTTCCTGGCCAGGCCCTATTTTGCGATTCGGCACTGCGTTACTTTAACGGACAATTGCGCGGTCGAGTGGCGCTGTACCCAAATAAAATTTATGTCCTTTTTTCCCTCAAATAGAGCTTTCTTTTGGTGGTATTTGATCACCTGTGCAATTTTTATTTTTTGCGCTATAAACAAAAAATTGCAAACATTTTGAAAAAAAAAAAAAAAAAACAACAATATTTTTCACATTCTGCTATATGACATTCTCAATTTTTTTTTTTTTTTTTTAACATTAGAGGCCAATTTGTATTCTGCTACATATTTCTTGGGAAAAAAAATCGCAATAAGCGTATTTTGATTGGTTTGCGCAAAAGTTATTGCGTCTACTAATTACGGGAAAGATATATGTCATTTTTATTGTTTGGTTTTTTTTTTACTAGTAATGGCGGCGATCTGCGATTTTTAGCGGGATTGCGGCAGCCAGATCGGACCCCTAACTGACACTTTTGACACTTTTGGGGGAACCAGTGACATTACTACAGTAATTAGTGCTAAAAATATGCACTGTTACTGTAATAATGACACTGGCAGGGAAGGGGTTAACAGTTTGGGTGACCAGTGGGTTAAATGAGAGCCTAGGGGAGTGATTCTAACTGTATGGGGGCGTGGCTTGTGAAATGATCACAGAGACATGTGATCCTATATAGAAGGATCACAGGAGCTCTGTGATCATTTCAGGTAGAAGAACTGTCGGCTGTAATTACAACAACTGACCGTCCTTCTCTCTCAGCGGGGAACGATCGTGGGTGTCAGGCGTCAATCGGAGCCGCCTGACCCATGCATCAGCTTTCCCGCTTCCGAGTGGGGGTGGGAGCACGCCGCTTTGCGCTGCGCACCCGCCCCCTAGCTTCCCGCCCGTAACCGACGTAGGTCTACGTCGGTTTGCGCAGGAGAGCCACCCTGCCGCAGTAAAAAGGCGACGGGTGGTTGGGAAGTGGTTAAACACACCCCAAAATTTAAAGATAAGGCAAATACATCTTGAAGGACCGGTTTGAATTAAGCCGGATCTGTATATGGAGCAGAGAGCCCTGAAGGCTTCATATGTACTAAAGTTGATCTATTTTCTTCATCTGTAAAAATTATATCAACATCCAGCATGTAATGATGTCACCGTCCAGTGTGTAAGTGATTCTGAGGAATCCACAAAGGTTATCAGACCTCCTACAATAGTAATATGTTTTATTAACGACAAAGACATTAATGTTTCAGATTTAAGTTGAATCCATGTGATAGATGATATTATGACCTAATCCATTGATTTCCACAATTAATACATTTCTTTGTAACGTCAGACCGAGGATTTGAAAAGCACTAATTCTTCTTTAAATATCTGTATAAAATCATTCATTTTAAAGCCGGTGAATTTTTCATTTCCCCCACCAGTGCTGACCGTGGCCATTTTTTCATTACCAGCCAAACCGAATAATATACAGCCGAGATAATACCATGAAGATATCCTGAGTTTGGTGAAGTAACGTATATCCTCATGTAATACACCAACCAGACTCTGCTGTTTGGCTGACCTGATTGTAGCTGAGAGGCATGTACAACGCAACTCACAGCAGCCTCGGGAGAGGAGCAATGCATGTAGGGATGACGGAGGGATATTTTTAGGTTTAGAGCTGCCGAGAAATAACAAGCTCAGAGGATTTCCGAGACAAAAATTCTTAAAACAAATAAAATAATAAAGTCTGGAATAATTATTAGCATGCACATATAGTGCATATTTGTCTCAACCTGGAGGAAGAGACCTCGTTCTTGGTGGAGTGACATTGGGAGTTTAGAGGTGAATGTCCAGGACCTACGCTTAGAGACCAGAACTTTGAAGATTGTGAAGTGGAAGGGGAAAGATAAATGGTTTTCAAAATGTCTTACAAATAAATCTGTGAAAAGTGTGGCTGCATTTGTATTCACCCCCCCCCAGAGTCAATACTTTGAAGAACCGCCTTTCACTACAATTACAGCTCCAAGTCTTTTTGGGGATGTCTCTACCAGCTTTGCACATCTAGAGAGGGACGTTTTTGCCCATTCTTCTTTGCAAAATATCTCAAGCTCTGTCAGATTGGATGGAGAGCATCTGTGTCATATACAGTATCTGACAAAACTGAGTAAACCCCTCACATTAGGTAGAGTGTCACTATCATGTATGCATCCCATAATATCTCAGTGTCTCTACATTAAGGTGCCCTTTGATATAATCTCCCGAGCCAAATTCACATCCGACCAACTCTAAAATAATTCCTGGATTTGTCACTATGACCTCACTGACCCCTGGCTTGTGTGACGTCCACACCGACATTTTCTTTTGACCTCATCAGGCTCCAGTTTGTCCAGGAAAGCAAAATTACATTTACATGGCGGCCGACATTTGGAAACTATTTAGAGGAATAAATAGATCAAAAATAGTAAAAAAAACATTATATATATATATATATATATACACACACAGTATCTCACAATAGTGAGTACACCCCTCACGTTTTTGTAAATATTTTATTCTATCTTTTCATGTGACAACACTGAAGAAATGACACTTTGCTACAATGTAAAGTAGTGAGTATACAGCTTGTATAACAGTGTAAATTTGCTGTCCCCTCAAAATAACTCAACACACAGCCATTAATGTCTAAACCGCTGGCAACAAAAGTGAGTACACCCCTAAGTGAAAATTTCCAAATTGGGCCCAATTAGCCATTTTCCCTCCCCGGTGTCATGTGACTCGTTAGTGTTACAAGGTTTCAGGTGTAAATGGGGAGCAGGTGTGTTGAATTTGGTGTTATCGCTCTCACTCTCTCATACTGGTCACTGGAAGTTTAACATGGCACCTCGTGGTAAAGAACTCTCGGAGGATCTGAAAAAAGGAATTGTTGCTCTACATAAAGATGGCCTAGGCTATAAGAAGATTGCCAAGACCCTGAAACTGAGCTGCAGCATGGTGGCCAAGACCATACAGCAGTTTACCAGGACAGGTTCCACTCATAACAGGCCTTGCCATGGTCAATCAAAGAAGTTGAGTGCACGTGTTCAGCGTCATATCCAGAGGTTGTCTTTGGGAAATAGAGGTATGAGTGCTGCCAGCATTGCTGCAGAGGTTGAAGGGGTGGGGGACAGCCTGTCAGTGCTCAGACCATACGCCGCACACTGCATCAAATTGGTCTGCATGGCTGTCGTCCCAGAAGGAAGCCTCTTTTAAAGATGATGCACAAGAAAGCCTGCAGACAGTTTGCCGAAGAAAAGCAGACTAAGAACATGGATTACTGGAACCAAGTCCTGTGGTCTGATGAGACTAAGATAAACTTATTTGATTCAGATGGAATCAAGCGTGTGTGGCGGCAATCAGGTGAGGAGTACAAAGACAAGTGTGTCTTGCCTACAGTCAAGCATGGTGGTGGGAGTGTCATGGTCTGGGGCTGCATTAGTGCTGCCGGCACTGGGGAGCTACAGTTCATTGAGGGAACCATGAATGCCAACATGTACTGTGACATACTGAAGTAGAGCATATTCCCCTTCCTTGAGATACTGGGCCGTAGGGCAGTATTCCAACATGATAACGACCCCGAAGACACCTCCAAGAGGACCACTGCCTTGCTAAAGAAGCTGAGGGTAAAGGTGATGAACTGGCCATGCATGAGAAAAAAAAAAGGAAAGAGAGGCTAGGAAACTAAAAAACTGGTGGGGACCTGTGTGACGAGACCCTTGCTCGCTCGCTTCCGCTCTCCCGACACTCCTCTGCTACCAGTGAGTCAGCTTGCAGATCGCAACGTCTGATGGTTCGGTCAACCAAGGCTCTGGGATCTGAACTACAGCTATGTGCCGTTCAGAATCCATTAGAACACACACCAGGCAGGCTGTATGTAAGTTCAAACAGAAAGACCATTTATTGGAAGAACACAGCACCCTTTTATACAGAATTTGGAACATCCTTCCCCCAACAACTGCTTTCCCATTGGTCAATTGCACAGTACCTGCAGTTCCCCATAAGGTCCTCCTAAGTCATGCAAATGAGGACTTGAAAATTAGTCAGCAGGGATTGGTCCAGCTTGGATAGCTTGACCAGAAGGACTGTTATGTGTAATGAGACAGAAGCCCCAGGGGGCAATCAATGTACACAATAGCCAGACACAGAAAAATGGTTCCCTAACGAGCCCCCAATACACATTACTCTGAGTGTCAATACATCCCTTAGCAGACAACAGGTGAGTTCATTAGCACACCTGACAATAGGGGAATGGAAAGCCACCTCAGACAAAAGCAACATTGCCAGACAGTCCGTCTCCTCATTTCCTGGAATGACCATATTAGGAGTTGTACTTCCTGGTCAGAGACCTCATACTGTACAGGGAATAAATATCTTAAAATTACAAGGGAGACATTATTCCTGAATATGACTATCCCATTTGTAGTAGTCCAAACCATATTTTCAGTGTTCACCACCCTCCTGGTCACCCTGCATCCATAACAGATGCAGGGTGATTTAAACATAAGAGAGCCCCGTAAGGCTGGGCATGGTGCCCCCCAACCTCTCTAAAGCAATTTGGGGTCCACAACCCCCATGCCCAAAGTGACTCCCATCACAACCTGTAACCCCAACAGGAACATTTCCGCACTTTTGTCCTGATTTATTGGATTTTAATGGTTATGAGGTTGTCATAAATATTAAAACACATAATATTATTAAAAATAGTTTATTATAATGTCAAAAGAGTAAAAACATGACATATCAAAATATCAATAAAAATGTGTATCTAAATATATGATCATTTGGTCCAACATGTTTCGCAGAGCGTTCTGCTCCTTAGAATGCTTCCTCAGGGACCGTATATGACATACAAAAACAGTTTCGACAGGCAATTAGACTAACTGCTGAAGATGCCAGATGCCCAAAACATCCCGCGGTGCACAGTGATAACCGGCCGATGGCCACAAACCCTCAGTGGCAAACCAGTGCACCGAGGCAAATGGACCCTTGAAGGGCACTAAACTGCGCCGGTAACTCACAGAGGGCAGATGTGACGACAAGGTGGCGACCGTGAATATATTTACTCTAGATAAGGATAGCAAAAATCCTGGTTTCCCAAAGGTTCGGAGACAGTTCTGTCCCAGCCTTGTCATCCATGGATAGCAGGGAGCCGCGTCCAATCGTAGCCAAGCATGTCTCCAGACCTAAACCCTATTGAGCATCTGTGGGGCATCCTTAAATGGAGGGTGGAGGAGCGCAAGGTCTCTAACATCCACCAGCTCTGTGATGTCATCATAGAGGAGTGCAAGAGGACTCCAGTGGCAACCTGTGAAGCTCTGGTGAACTCCATGCCCAAGAGGGTTAAGGCAGTGCTGGAAAATAATGGTGGCCACAAAAAACATTGACACTTTGGGCCCAATTTGGACATTTTGACTTAGGGGTGTACTCACTTTTGCTGCCAGCGGTTTAGACATTAATGGCTGTGTGTTGAGTTATTTTGAGGGGACAGCAAATTTACACTGTTATACAAGCTGTACACTCACTGCTTTACATTGTAGCAAAGTGTCATTTCTTCAGTGTTGTCACATGAAAAGATAGAATAAAATGTTTACAAAAATGTGAGGGGTGTACTCACTTTTGTGAGATACTGTATGTGTAAAAAGGGCGGTCCCACTATGAAAACCTAATATGTGTAAACAGTAACATATATATATATATATATATATACATATATATATATATATATATATATATATATATATACATACATATACATATATATATATACATATACACATATATGTATATTATAATATATACACAAGATCAAAGTTTAAAAAAAAAAAGAAGTCAACGTCAATAAAGGTCCATCATATTGTTGGAAATTATTGCAGTTCCACCATAAATAAAGTGCCAAATGCTGTAAACGAAATCGGTGCAGTCCATGCTCCCCTCCTGTGTGCCCACTCACTCACCAGCTGCCATAGACTCCCATAAGAGAAGTCATGTGCGCTTTGAAAAACATCTCAGATGCTGGGATTAGTAGTGCTCAAACGGATCTTCTTCTTTGTGGATACCGATTCCATTCATGTATAGTATATAGTATAATGCCAGAAAAGAGGAGGAATATATAGCGTAATTCCCTTTATTAAAATGACTCTAAAAAACACAGTATTGCACTCACTTTTGTACAAGATAAAACAAGCATAAAAACCAGAAACAGGAAGTAAATGGCCACTTGCGTGTCACCGGCCAGATCTGACGTCACCTCCCATGGTCACCTGATGCGTTTTCATCCCTCCCACAGGACGTTATGCTTCTGAGCTTACTAAATGAGCAGAAGTTCTGCCGACTTCCATCATCCAATCATATGCAAGCAAAAATGCATTTTTATTTTTTTATTTTCCCTGTATGTGATTGGGTATTGTTTGCAAAGTGAAGCTTCACCTCATTTACTAAGCCCTGGAGCAACTGCACTTGCAGAGTGCAAAGTCTATTCACCTTTAGTAAATCCACCCTATTGTCTTTATTTTATATGATGTAAAGGTAGAGTGTCATTATCATGTATACATCCTATAATATCTCAGTGTCTACATTAAGGTGCCCTTTGATATAATCTCTCGAGCCAAATTCACATCCGAACAACTCTAAAATAATTCTGGATTAGTCACTATGACCTCACTGACCCCTGGCTTGTGTGACGTCCACACCGACATTTTCTTTTGACATCACCAGGCTCCAGTTTGTCCCTGAAAGCAAAATTAAATTTACATGGCAGCCGACATTTGGAAACTATTTAGAGGGATAAATAGATAAAAAAAGTAAAAAAAATAGATATATACAGTACTGTATATGAACAATATATATATACAGTATCTCAAAAAACTGACTACACCCCTTACATTTTTTTACCGTAAATATTTTATTCTATCTTTTCATGTGACAACACTGAATAAATGACACTTTGCTACAATGTAAAGTAGTGAGTGTACAGCTTGTATAACAGTGTAAATTTGCTGTCCCCTCAAAATAACTCAACACACAGCCATTAATGTCTAATCCGCTGGCAACAAAAGTGAGTACACCCCTAAGTGACAATGTCCAAATTGGGCACAATTAGCCATTTTCCCTCCCCGGAGTCATGTGACCCATTAGTGTTATAAGGTCTCCGGTGTGAATGGGGAGCAGGTGTGTAAAATTTGGTGTAATCGCTCTCACTCTCTCATACTGGTCACTGGACGTTCAACATGGCAAAGAACTCTCTGAGGATCTGAAAAAATAATTGTTGCTCTACATAAAGAGGACCTAGGCTATAAGAAGATTGCCAAGTCCCTGAAACTGAGCTGCAGCACTGTGACCATGACCATACAGCAGTTTAACAGGACAGGTTCCACTCAGAACAGGCCTCGCCATGGTCAACCAAAGCAGCACGTGCTCAGCGTCATATCCAGAGGTTGTCTTTGGGAAATAGACGTATGAGTGCTGCCAGCATTGCTGCAGAGGTTGAAGGGGTGGGGGGGGTCAGCCTGTCAGTGCTCAGACCTTACGCCGCACACTGCATCAAATTGGTCTGCATGGCTGTCATCCCAGAAGGAAGCCTCTTCTAAAGATGATGCACAAGAAAGCCTGCAAACAGTTTGCTGAAGACAAGCAGACTAAGGACATGGATTACTGGAACCATCTCCTGTGGTCTGATGAGACCAAGATAAACTTATTTGGTTCAGATGGTGTCAAGCGTGTGTGGCGTCAACCAGGTGAGGAGTACAAAGACAAGTGTGTCTTACCTACAGTCAAGCATGGTGGTGGGAGTGTCATGGTCTGGGGCTGCATGAGTGCTGCCGGCACTGGGGAGCTACAGTTCATTGAGGGAACCATGAATGCCAACATGTACTGTGACATACTGAAGCAGAGTATGATCCCCTCCCTTCAGAGACTGGGCCGCAGGGCAGTATTCCAACATAACGACCCCAAACACCTCCAAGATGACCACTGACTTGCTAAAGAAACTGAGGGTAAAGGTGATGGACTGGCCAAGCATGTCTCCAGACCTAAACCCTATTGAGCATCTGTGGGACATCCTCAAATGGAAGGTGGAGGAGCGCAAAGTCTCTAACAGTGGCGGCCGGTGCATTGGGGGTGCAAGCGCGCCGCCCCCCCATCCATGCGTCCGGCCCCCTAATCTGCATGCAGGGCGCCAGACGCATGGAGCTCAATGGGTTTTTTTTTTTTAAATCACCTGATTAGAGCCAGAGCAGTGCGCCCCGAGCCCACCCATTGTGTGACAATAGCGAATGAAAATTCGCTATTGTCACACGGATCCTCCTCCTGGCCAATCAGGAAGCGGGTCTAATACCTGATTCCTGATTAGCTGCAAGGCAAACCCCATGCCATTGGCTGAGGAGGAGGCGGGAGCGGGAGGACCCGGGGAGACGCGCCGGGGGACTGAAGAGAAGCCGCCGCCCCTGCTGCTCCAGGTAAGTGCACTGGTCTCAGGGCCACACTGCATTGAAGGGGGCACCAACGCTGGTCTCTGCATTGAAGGGGGCATGTACGCTGGTCTCTGCATTGAAGGGGGCATGTACGCTGGTCACTGCATTGAAGGGGGCATGTACGCTGGTCTCTGCATTGAAGGGGGCATGTACGCTGGTCACTGCATTGAAGGGGGCATGTACGCTGGTCACTGCATTGAAGGGGGCATGTACACTGGTCTCTGAATTGAAGGGGGCATGTAAACTGGTCACTGCATTAAAGGGGGCATGTACGCTGGTCACTGCATTGAAGGGGGCATGTACGCTGGTCACTGCATTGAAGGGGGCATGTACACTGGTCTCTGCATTGAAGGGGGCATGTACGCTGGTCTCTGCATTGAAGGAGGCATGTACGCTGGTCACTGCATTGAAGGGGGCTTGTACGCTGGTCACTGTTTTGAAGGGGGCACGCTGGTCACTGTTTTGAAGGGGGCACACTGGTCACTGTGCATTGAAAGGGGGCACGCTGGTCACTGTGCATTGAAAGGGGGCACGCTGGTCACTGTGCATTGAAAGGTGGCACGCTGGTCTTTCTGCATTGAAAGGGGGCACGCTGGTCTCTCTCTGCTTTGAAAGGGAGCACGCTGGTCTCTGTGCATTGCAAGGGGGCACGCTGGTCACTCTGCATTGAAAGGAGGCACGCTGGCCACTCTGCATTGATAGGGGGCACGCTGGTCTCTCTGCATTGAAAGGAGGCACGCTGGTCTCTCTGCATTGAAAGGGGGCACACTATCCCTTAATTACTGAAGGCCCCTTTCACACTTTTGCGACCTCAAAGTCACATAATTTTTTACATTGTTTTTTGCCGCAAAGCAAATCATATTACATTTTTCTGTTGGCACCCCCCCCCCCCCCAAAAAAAATTTTGAGCACCAGCCGCCACTGGCCTCTAATAATCACCAGCTCTATGATGTCGTCATGGAGGAGTGGAAGAGGACTCCAGTGGCAACCTGTGAAGCTCTGGTGAACTCCATGCCCAAGAGGGTTAAGGCAGTGCTGGGAAATAATGGTGGCCACACAAAATATTGAAACTTTGGGTCTTTGGGTTATTTTCCAGGGTCTCTGCTAAAAAAAAAAAATATAAATATAAATAATGATTGGGGGTTCTCAGTAATTTTCTAGCAAAAAATACAGATTTTAACTTGTAAACAACAAGTGTCAGAAATGGGCCCGGTCCTTAAGTGGTTAAATAGCACTTTTGGTTGCTCAGATGCAGTGCAGTTCCACTTTAAGCCATTTCGGTACAGCAAAGGAGCCGATACAACTGTGCAAGATTGAAGATGAATAAAATTCCCATGGTGATGGAGCCATGGGCAGGCTGGGGGAGTATAAGTGAAAGAACCGCCATTATTTGCTGCCTTCAATTGCCTGTCCTGGTCCCAGGTGGTGCAGCTCAGTCAATGGATGCAATGGAGGAACTTTCCGTGAACCATGAACATTACAAGCTCAGACCTGTGATCTCTCCCCCAGAGTCTTCTACGCTGATTACTTTAATTTTCAGCCGTACGCGTCGCTCGCATTTTATTGACAGCCGTGAGTTCCACTGGGCTCATTTATCAAGAAGTGCAAACCTTCTAATGGAGCGACAATTACACAATTAGCATCCAAACCCTTCTAAATTCCTTAAACACCGAAGGCAGAAAATTAGCAGAGAGCACGACTCGTCTCTGGGCTCCGAGGCTGATTGTACACAGAGCAAAGTTTGGGTGATTAAGAAACGTAAGAGTGATCCAATGGGTTGACGAAACATACCGCCAACAGTTCCAATTCAAACCACGACTTGAGGGGTCGTCAGAAGTGTGTTGGAAGTTTAGGAGCTTTTTTTATGTTTCTGCCGCGAAGAGTACCTGTCAGAGAAGAACTTGATCAGAAATGGCAGATATGCCAGTGCCCAAGATGGCCACGCTAACGTGCGCACGCGCATTAGCCATAGGTACGCAATGGCGCATTGGCATTCGCGGTACATCCTAATTAGCGCCAATTACCAGTATCCACTGCCTATATAAACTCAGCACCGGCTATCATTCATTGCTGGATTATCTTCAGCTAGTACTTGATCTCCCTGTGCCTTGAAACTTCAGCGTGATTGCCCGTTACCGACCCGGCTATCCTTGAGCTGCTCTGGCTTATCTCCTGGCTCTAAACCCATCTTGTTTTACAGACTTTCTTCTGCCTGCTCCTGATTGACTTCTCGTGTTTGACCCCGGCTTGACCCGATTACTCTATCTGCCTCTGTTCCTGATTGACCTCCCATGTTTGACCCTCGGCCTGGCTACTGACCTTGATAGCACTAACCTCCCTGCATTTCTAGTGATCCAGTGACTGTGACCATCTTATCCGCTACGGATCCGATTCCTGAAGCAGCTACACCTGCAGGCAACCCATGCACCTTTGGGCACAGCACCCTCTGTCACCATCTCCAGGGGTGCTCTGCACTCAGCCACAAGGGGAGCCCTCTCGTCACCTCAGCCTCCAACCAGGTTTGTGACAGTACCGTATGATACCAACAATTCAGTCCAGGTCCCGAGACACAGTTAGCCCCCCCCCCCCCAGTCTGCCTCTGGCCTATCAAGCGACTGGGTAGTTCAGGTCAGTGAGGAGACAAGGTCATCTAAAGCCCAGCGCAAACATATCAAACTGTGCCCCCCCCCCCCTCATGATGTATGAGCATTATGTGTCAGCAAAAATCCATCCACCCCCAAAAAAATGAGCACTAACCTGTATGCTTACCCCTCAAGCATAAATTCCCCCTCCTCCCAGTACAGATATGCCCCCCTGCAGAAATCCCCCCTGCCAGCACAAATCCCCCCCCCCCTCCAAGTTTAAATACTCTCTCTCTCCAAATCCCCCCAAGCACAAATCCCCCACTCCCCCCCCCCCAAAAAAAATTACCCCACCTAGCACAAAGTGAGTAAAGCCCCCCTCGGGCACCACCATTATGGTGTACAGTGTGTGCAGATGTGACTGTGTGCTTTACTCAGCCTTCGGGTTCTGGCAGAGCCCGTCGGTACATCTGCACACGCACAGGTGAATTGCCATGCACACAAAGATAGGTTTTGGAATTCCCTGGTAGCAGTCTTTGCAAGTGCATGGGATTTTTTCAGCACATGCACATTTTCCCATGTTTGGTCCTTTTCGCTGCCAGAGCTGTTTTTGCTGTTTTTTTTTACACACATGCCTAAAAAATCATTTTAGCTCTGTAGATTTAAAAAAAAAAAAAAAAACATAATAGATTTTCTGAAAGCAGACACCCTAGAGCAGGGGTATCAAAATGGCGGTCCTCTAGCTGTTGTGGAACTACAAGTCCCATCATGCCTTTGCTTGTGAGGGTCATGCTTGTAACTGTCAGACTTGCAATACCTCATGGGTTTTGTAGTCCGCAACAGCTGGAGGGCTGCCAGTTTGACACCTGTGCCCCAAAGAATAAAATAGTGGTAGTTCCATTTTTTTATGTCACATGATATTACTGCATAAGTTAATTTTAGGGCACACAAACATAAAAGATTAGCAAGTTTTTTTGGTAAAATATAATAGACGAGGTTGCACCAAGTAAATAGATACCAATCATGACAAACCTTAAGACTTAAAGTGGAGTTCCACCCATTTTCGTAACTTTAGATCTATGTAATCCCCTTTAAAACGGCTTTTACCAATGGAAACTTTTTTTTTTTTTGCTAGTAAATACCTTATTTTCTTGTTTATTCCTCCTCTCCTCACTTCCGGGTCCGATCGGCGATGACGTCATTCGGCGATTCGCAGTGTGTGCTGGGATGTATTCCATTCCAGAAATCTCGCAGGAGCTGAGCTGTACTGAGCCGTGCCTGCCCCGCCTCCCCTCATTGAGTTGTATTGTATGCAATGTATTCAGGCCATTCTCTGCCCCGCCTCCTCCCCGCCTCCTCTCTATGAGTTGTATTGTATGCAATGTATTCAGGCCGTTCTCTGCCCCGCCTCCGCCTCCTCTCAGTGAGCGAGGACTGAAATCATTATATCCTTACTGAGCTCACTGAGAGGAGGCGGGGCAGAGAACGGCCTGAATACAATGCATACAATACAACTCACTGAGAGGAGGTGGGGCGGAGGCGGGGCAGAGAACGGCCTGAGTACATTGCATACAATACAGCTCACTGAGAGGAGGCGGGGCGGAGGCAGGGCAGAGAACGGCCTGAGTACATTGCATACAATACAACTCACTGAGAGGAGGCGGGGCGGAGGCGGGGCAGAGAACGGCCTGAATACAATGCATACAATACAACTCAATGAGAGGAGGCGGGGCAGAGAACGGCCTGAATACATTGCATACAATACAACTCACTGAGAGGAGGCGGGCGGAGGCGGGGCAGGCATGGCTCAGTACAGCTCAGCTCCTGCGAGATTTCTAGAATGGAATACATCCCAGCACACACTGCGAATCGCCGAATGACGTCATCGCCGATCGGACCCGGAAGTGAGGAGAGGAGGAATAAAGCAGAAATTAAGGTATTTACTAGCAAAAAAAAAAAAAAAAGTTTCCATTGGTAAAAGCCGTTTTAAAGGGGATTACATAGATCTATGTAATCCAACCTATTAAAAATGGGTGGAACTCCGCTTTAAACATAACATTTTGGTACCCTAAATTTTCCATAGGTGACGCTTTAAAAGCCCCCTACAGGTCATCAGTTTAGTGTTACGGAGGAGGTCTTGTGCTAGAAATATTGTTATCACTCCAGCGTGCACAGCAATATGTAACACGAGTAACGCAATCTAGGTTTTCATGTGTAGGTTCCCCCGACATAATCACTTTTGTTGGTATGTGCATACATGTGGGGGTGGGGAGGCCTCAAAAAAATTTTTCAGGGGGATTTTATGTGCCTGTGTGTAACTTTCATTTTTTTACTATCAAACTTTTTTTTTTTTCTTAACTTGTTTTTCATCACATAGGGGAAAAAAAAAGTCCCCTATATGATGATTTTTTTTTATGACAGGTTCTTTTTAATGAGACATACAGGGTCTAAAATACCCTACAATTCTCCCCTGTGCTCCACCAAGTTAAGCCCCTCCAAACATGTTTCGCCGGGAAACAGCGTCATCAGGGGAAACTGACAGTAAAACATGTTTCCTAACTCGTGACATCAGCGCGCTTACCGTGTGGCCAGCGGCAAAGCATCAGTACAGGCTGTATTTTCTTCTACCTCTGTAAGTATCTGTCTATTGTTTTAAAAAAAAATTGTTTGGTGGTTTTACACTACGTGTGGCCTCTGTTCTCCTCCATGAGTGCGGATGAGGCTTGATCTGACATGCTCATCCTTGGAATAACTGAAACAGGAAGTTGGTGTCTTGCTATTGCCACTGATGAATGTCTGGAGTTCTGTTAAATACAGGCCAGGCTCATCTCTGTGGTGGGGATCTTTCATATTTGGTACGAGGTCAACCTTATTTGTGGTGAAGGGCATGAGTGTCTTGGTCGTCTCTTCAAGATACATTCACAGAGTCGGTGGTTGGTAGAGTTTTTTCACTGGTTCCTGGTGTAGCACCCTCTAGCTTAGTGTGCTAGTGTCATGGATTTATTTTTTCTGTAATACAGGTAAATTGTTAGGCTTGGCTGGCAGCCAAGCCTGCGTTGAATCTGGGTTGAGTGAGTGACTCATCTGGCAGTAGGGGGTGGTACCTCCCCCTACTTGCTGGATCTTTGCAGAAACTTCTAGAAGAATAGGAGGGAGGTAAGGAGGAGCTGCCTGGAGTATTAATGAGGGCCCCAACCAATCCCCAGCCAAATGGGCTGGCAGGGGGAGGGACCTCTTAAATACTCAGCGTCAGGCCAGCAGGGGCAGTGGAGTTCGGGTGATAGCTGGAGATTGAGTGCTGAGGAGGCTGTCAGTGGGCCCTCGAGGGTAACCCCCTAGTCTGTGGGGAGGGAGGGGGGTAATTTTAGACCTGGGACTCAGGTGCAGGAGGGATCCTCTGACAACACAAGCAGGAGCCCTGTCCAGTGGCACAGGAGTAGGTTAGGTGTGAGGAGCAGGAACCAGGGAGCATGTCCAGGAAATCTCTAGGGAGAAGACAGGTGGGTGGCTGGTGACTGAAACAGTCAGGGAGGACTGTGGAAGTTTAGCCAGGAAGACTAGTGAAAGGGGCAGCTGCAGCCAGGTGGGCTGGCAGTGCCAAAAGAGGTGGTGCTGGGATCAATAGCCACAGGAAGGTAGCTGGACACTGGGATTTTTCCTACAAAGCAAAGAGCCCTGCGGTCCATTGTCTGTAAAGGGCTATTACTGGATCTGGATTAGTGCCTTGTCAGATCCCTTAAACATTGTTCCATCTGGGCCTGAGTGTTTCTACAAGCAGAATGTGTGCAGGAGGCAGAATATGAGTGTATATGGACTAGAGATCGATGATTATCGGCAACACCGATACATCAGGGGCCGAACTGCAGTTTCCCCGATATATCGGAATCGGCTTTTGATTTACCGATATTGCCGATATTTCAGGAAAAGTGCTTGTACCAGGGTGATGCCTGCAGCTAGAGGCATCACCCCGGTACCGGCGTCCATAGCCGATGGTCGGCTGTCTTGTAATGACAACCGATGAGGCTGAGAAGCCGCTCGGCTGTCATTCCAAGGAGCGAGAGGGGATATCCCCCTTCCCGCCTACCTTCACCGCCGCCGTCTGACCCGGGTCTCCATTTATTTGAATTCGGTGCCACTGCGTACCAGGAAGTGATGTTATGACATGACATCACTTCCGGGTACTGGCGGCGCTGAATTAAAAAAACGTACAGCATTAAAAACAGCCAAACTTGGCGTTTTGAATGCTTTAAGTGCAGAGTAGGGGTTTGGGGTCTTTTAGACCCCCAGATCCCTCCACCACAGTACCTGTAGACATTTAGAAAAAAAAATGTTTCTAATATCCGAAAATATCGGCAGATATCGGCCGATACCGATATCCGATGACCAAAATATCGGTATCGGCGATAAAAAAACGATATCGGTCGATCACTAATATGGACTGTATATAGTTGTGTCCCTGAAGAGTTTCTTTTGCTGAAAGGTCAAGTGGGCATCCCATAAGTCCCGGTTCACACTACTGCGACTTGTCAGGCGACTGGTCAGCCTGACAAGTCGCGGTCCATTCTGTGCTACGGGAACCGTTCTAATAGGAGCGACTCAAGTTGCTCCGACTTAGAAAATGGTTCCTGTACTACTTCGGGGCGACATCGGAGCAACTTGCATTGACTTCCATTATGTGAAGTCCATGCAATTCGCGACTTCACAGGTCGCCCCCGAAGTCGGATCGCCATAGTGTGAACTGACACTAATACTCCTATCCCCATCCAAGTTTATAAGCCCTTATAAACAAAACAAACAAACCTGCTGGACTGTTTCCTGACTCAAGTGTGCTAGGGAAATTCGGTGTTCCTGGCTGTGCAGGGTGTGGGATCCTTATTCACTAGCGGCTCCTACTGGGGTAGCGCTACACTGGACTGTTTTTTAGAAGATTTGCACATCATTGATGTTTTTATTTGATGTTTGTGGATTTTTATTTGTGTGGATGCGCATTCATTGCAGGTGTATATATGAGTATTATTGCCTGGGGGGAAGGACTATCTGAAGACCCTAGCACTTTACCTTCGAGGCCAAATCTGGAATGCTAACGGCAAAGTTTCGATCAATAGGTAGGATCAGAAGGCATGGACTGGAATGAAAAAATGGATTGAAATAGAAAAACCGACAAGTTAAATGAAAAATTTCAACTGGATTCAGAGGAAACTGAACAATACAGCGGCAAAGGATGTGTTCCATCTTATCAAGATCTTATAATTTCCAAAACTCGTCAATGAGACAACGTGGGTCTGATTATTCAACCTGCTGCTCTTCCGTGTCATCTCTCTTTAGATTTCATCTCCCCTTTATCCTTGTCTTTTTACTCCTCGCCCTCCTCTTGTTCCACATCTGATGCGTCGTGTTGAGAATTTTGAGTGATTATGAATTAATCATTGCAAGGCTCTACACTTTTATTTTACGTCCGTCTCCATGCCTGGCAAGCAATTCAACAGTAATAAAAATATTTCTGTGAACTTCATGACAGCATTTAATTTCTCTCATAAACCGTGCCTCATGCTGGTTTCAAGAACACACCGGAATTTGTGCATGTTTTTTTCCCTATTTCTCTTTCTTTATCGCACTCTACACAGCTTTGGGCACATACTGCATACATAATTCTTAGTCCTATCAACCATCTAAGTGGATCATCATATTCCTGATAGTGGTGAACACCATCCATTGACTTCATAAGACTTCTAGTAGAATAGTTCAAGGCTTTCAACCCATGCAGCTATTGGGGGAAGGACCAGCACTAGAATGTCCATATGAACTACAAGATATAGGTTAGATCTACATCCCCATAAGGCAATAGAGCATCAAACAGCTTTGCACCGCTATGATGAAACTTTGTGAAGGAACAACTTGGAGCCTCTTTTATGGGTGGAGGAGACTTATATAGGAATACAATGCCTTGCGAAAGTATTCGGCCCTCTTTAACTTTTTGACCTTTTGCCACATTTCAGGCTTCAAACATTAAGATATAAAACTGTAATTTTTTGTGAAGAATCAACAAGTGGGACACAATCATGAAGTGGAACGAAATTTATTGGAAAATTTAAAAATTTGTTAACAAATAAAAAAACTGAAAAATTGGGGCTTGCAAAATTATTCAGCCCCTTTACTTACAGTGCAGCAAACACTCTCCAGAAGTTCAGTGAGGATCTCTGAATGATCCAATGTTGACCTAAATGACTAATGATGATAAATAGAATCCACCTGTGTGTAATCAAGTCTCCGTATAAGTGCACCTGCACTGTGATAGTCTCAGAGGTTTGTTTAAAGCGCAGAGAGCATCATGAAGAACAAGGACCACACCAGGCAGGTCCGAGATACTGTTGTGGAGAAGTTTAAAGATGGATTTGGATACAAAAAGATTTCCCAAGCTTTAAACATCCCAAGGAGCACTGTGCAAGCGATAATATTAAAATGGGAGGAGTATCAGACCACTGCAAATCTACGAAGACCTGGCCGTCCCTCTAAACTTTCAGCTCATACAAGGAGAAGACTGATCAGAGATGCAGCCAAGAGGCCCATGATCACTCTGGATGAACTGCAGAGATCTACAGCTGAGGTGGGAGACTCTGTCCATAGGACAACAATCAGTCGTATACTGCACAAATCTGGCCTTTATGGAAGAGTGGCAAGAAGAAAGCCATTTCTTAAAGATATCCATAAAAAGTGTCGTTTAAAGTTTGCCACAAGCCACCTGGGAGACACCAAACATGTGGAAGAAGGGGCTCTCGTCAGATGAAACCAAAATCAAAATTTTGGCAACAATGCAAAACGTTATGTTTGGCGTAAAAGCAACACAGCTCATCACCCTGAACACACCATCCCCACTGTCAAACATGGCGGTGGCAGCATCATGGTTTGGGCCTGCTTTTCTTCAGCAGGGACAGGGAAGATGGTTAAAATTGATGGGAAGATGGATGGAGCCAAATACAGGACCATTCTGGAAGAAAACCTGATGGAGTCTGCAAAAGACCTGAGACTGGGACTGAGATTTGTCTTCCAACAAGACAATGATCCAAAACATAAAGCAAAATCTACAATGGAATGGTTCACAAATAAACATATCCAGGTGTTAGAATGGCCAAGTCAAAGTCCAGACCTGAATCCAATTGAGAATCTGTGGAAAGAACTGAAAACTGCTGTTCACAAACGCTCTCCATCCAACCTCACTGAGCTCGAGCTGTTTTGCAAGGAGGAATGGGCAAAAATTTCAGTCTCTCGATGTGCAAAACTGATAGAGACATACACCAAGCAACTTACAGCTGTAATCGCAGCAAAAGGTGGCACTACAAAGTATTAACTTAAGGGGGCTGAATAATTTTGCACGCCCAATTTTTCAGTTTTTTATTTGTTAAAAAAGTTTGAAATATCCAATAAATTTCGTTCCACTTCATGATTGTGTCCCACTTGTTGTTGATTCTTCACAAAAAAATTACAGTTTTATATCTTTATGTTTGAAGCCTGAAATGTGGCAAAAGGACGAAAAGTTCAAGGGGGCCGAAAACTTTCGCAAGGCACTGTATATGCTTGGTGTAAAGCCTCTACTAGAAGCATCTATCTTGCTGTCCCTCTATTGTCTCTTAAGACCCTGATGGTCAGCCCTGGACGGCTGGGTTCACATACATTTACCAATGGACAGAAGAGTCCCTCCCGATGCTAGTGGATACTATCCATAGATTCCATAAGACTTGGGCCTATGGAATATTTTGTGAGGGGCAAGTTCAAGGTTTTAAACACAGGCAGCTATTTGGGAGGACCTCCACTGGGATTTTTATATGAACTTCAAGACAGACGTTAGTTATACGTTCATCTGAGGCCATTGGGCATCAGACAGCTTTGGTACAAATATCCCACTAAGACAGCTATGATGTAACTCTGTGAAGGGGCAATTTGGGGCCTCATTTATGGGTGGAGGAGACTTATATAAGAATATATCCTTGGTGTAAAGCCTCTACAGGGAGCATATATCTAGCTGTCCCTCTATTGTCCCTTGAGACTCTGATGGTCAGCCCTGGACTGTTGGTTTCACATACATTTAACAATGGCCAGAAGAGTGCTACCAGATGCTAGTGGACACCATCCATAGACTCAATAAGACTTTGGGCTGATTGAGTATTTCGTGAGGGGGTAGTTCAAGGTTTTGAAACTATGCAGCTGTTGGAGAGGACCTCCACTAGGATTTCTATATGAATTAAAAGACAGACATTAGGATATACATCCCTTTGAGGCCATTGAGCATCAGGCAGCTTTGTTACAACTATCCCACCAAGACAGCTATTATGTAACTCTGTGAAGGGACAACTTGGGGCCTCATTTATGAATGGAGGAGACCTATATAAGAATAAAGTCTTGGCGTAAAGCCTCTACTGGGAGAATCTATCTATCTGTTTCTCTATTGTCTCTTGAGACCCTAATTGTTGGCCCCATAAGGCTTGATTCACATAGATTTAAAGTAGAACTATAGGCAAAACTTTTTTTATTTTAGATAGAGTAAGGCAGGGTTATAACCCCTGTCAGGTTTTTTATTTTTATCATTTGTGTTCCATTGCAGAGATTTCCCTTCACTCCCTGTCCCATAGCCAAATAGGAAGTGTGAGGAAATCATTACAAATTAGGGGAGTTCCTTGGGAATCCCCAAGACACCAGAACCATGTGCCCTCCATTGGCAGATTTCCCCTGTTACTTTTTTGGGAACAACCCAAAATTTGGGATTTTCTTTTACTTTCACTTTTAATGATAGTGGTAAACAGGACAAATGGAGAGGGGAAATCTCGCCAACAGGGGCACAGACAGCGCTATAGCGGTCTAATTTCTCTGCACTCTACCCAAAAGTAAAAAATAATATGCCTTTAGTTATACTTCAACCGCAACCTAACATTTTTATGTGGCTGGCTTAAGTCTTACACTGGATTACAAACCATCCATATATTCTCCAGCTCCTGAGGAAGTAGCTATATAGATCCATGAAACGCGTTGAGATTTTTCCCCATCATTTTTATCCTAGAGAACTGATCGCATATGTATTTGAGAAATCCATGTTTTAGATTATGATGGGGTGGCCTTAGAGAAGATATGCATAGCTAAATTATATAAATATATGTGCCACCCTTGATTGTTTTATGGAAGATATTTTAATGTAATTTGAATAAATACATGGATTGTAAATTCATGTATTATATTTGTATTGGTATTGGCACCTGTAAAAATTCCAATTTTTCTATAATTACTACTGGCCAAGCATGGGGATGGAGGTATTTTCCATAAGGAATTAAGGCTCAAATAACTCAACACCAAGTTCATTATATAGACCCCTTATGTATTTATACATGGAGATTATATCCCCCCTTATGTATTTACATTGGTGATCATATCCCCCTTATGTATTTATACATGGAGATCATATCCCCCTTATGTATTTATACATGGAGATCATATCCCCCCCTTATGTATTTATACATGGAGATCATATCTCCCCTTATGTATTTATACATGGAGATCATATCTCCCCTTATGTATTTATACATGGTGATCATATCCTCCCCTTATGTATTTATACATGGAGATCATATCCCCCCCTTATGTATTTATACATAGAGATCATATCCCCCTTATGTATTTATACATGGTGATCATATCCCCCTTCTGTATTTATACATGGTGATCATATCCCCCCTTATGTATTTATACATGGAGATCATATCCCCCCCCCTTATGTATTTATACATGGAGATCATATCCCCCCCCCCCTTATGTATTTGTACATGGAGATCATATGCCCCCTTAATCACCTCTTCTCAAGAGAGAATAAATTCAGTTCCTCTAATCTTTTCTCATAGCTGAGCTCCTCCATGCCTCTTATCAGTTTGGTTGCCCTTCTCTGCACTTTCTCCAGTTCCCCGATATCCTTTTTATGAACTGGTGTCCAAAATTGAACTCCATATTCCAGATGAGGCCTTACTAATGATTTGTACAGATGATATAGCCTATAGCGCAAACAGATGAGTATGAGGAGGCAGAGCATCTCCTCCTGAGAACATTCCTCGCATGATCGTGGTGTGCGCAGTGATGTCAGACATCAGCGCACTCCATCTCACGCAGGGCAGGCTGGATCTTCTAGGGCGGTGAGCGCAGCAGACACAGGAGTAACAGGAGGACTGAGCTCCTCCATGCCTCTTATCAGTTTGGTTGCCCTTCTCTGCCCTTACTCCAGTTCCCCGATATCCTTTTTATGAACTGGTGTCCAAAATTTAACTGCATATTCCAGATGAGGCCTTACTAATTATTTGTACAGATGATATAGCCTATAGCGCAAACAGATGAGTATGAGGAGGCAGAGCATCTCCTCCTGAGAACATTCCTTGCATGATCGTGGTGTGCGCAGTGATGTCAGACGTCAGCGCACTCCATCTCACGCAGGGCAGGCTGGATCTTCTAGGGCGGTGAGCGCAGCAGACACAGGAGTAACAGGAGGACTGAGGACAGACAGTGGATGTTTGGTGGACTGGTCTGGTGGTGGGTTATGGAAAAAGATGGATTGGTCTGGTGGTGAGTTATGGAAAAAGATGGACTGGTCTGGTGGTGGGTTATGGAAGAAGATGGACCGCTCTGGGGGTGAGTTATGGAAGAAGATGGACCGGTCTGGTGGTGAATTATGGAAGAAGATGGAACGGTCTGGTGGTGAATTATGGAAGAAGATGGACTGGTCTGGTGGTGAGTTATGGAAGAAGATGGACAGGTCTGGTGGTGAGTTATGGAAGAAGATGGACTGGTCTGGTGGTGAGTTATGGAAGAAGATGGACCGGTCTGGTGGTGGGTTATGGAAGAAGATGGACCTGTCTGGTGGTGGGTTATGGAAGAAGATGGACCGGTCTGGTGGTGGGCTATGGAAGAAGATGGACCGGTCCAGTTGTGGGTTATGGAAGAAGATGGACCAGTCTGGTGGTGGGTATGGAAGAAGATGGACCGGTTTGCTGTGCTGGTGCGTTATGGAAGAAGATGGACCGGACTGGTGGTGAGTTATGGAAGAAGATGGACCGGTCTGGTGGTGAGTTATGGAAGAAGATGGACCGGTCTGGTGGTGGTGAGTTATGGAAGAAGATGGACCGGTCTGGTGGTGGGTTATGGAAGAAGATGGACCGGACTGGTGGTGAGTTATGGAAGAAGATGGACCGGACTGGTGGTGAGTTATGGAAGAAGATAGACCGGTCTGGTGGTGGGTTATGGAAGAAGATGGACCGGACTGGTGGTGAGTTATGGAAGAAGATGGACCGGACTGGTGGTGAGTTATGGAAGAAGATAGACCGGTCTGGTGGTGGGTTATGGAAGAAGATGGACCTGTCTGGTGGTGGGTTATGGAAAAAGATAACAGTATATATAATATTTTCTACATTTTATATTTATAACAAAAAATAATGGATGGATGTAGGGGCCTTTTGGTGGGTGTGACTTTTTTTTTTTTTTTTTTTGGAGGGGGGGGGGCAGCATTTCATCCTTGGACCCAAGCAGCACAATGTGTTGGGTCAGCCCTGGGTTAAAGGATAAGCCCACTTCCATGTCTATTCCCAGTCCGATTAACAAAAAAATACAGCGGATAGCTAAAAGAAGAGTTCTTAATCTGTTATATAATAATTCAATAAAAAAGTAAAGCTATAGGTTTCTGCACATTTTTTTGCAAAGCAATATGAAATTAGCTAAAATTGGGATTTCCTATCTGGAATTTATTAAAGATGAAGTAGATCCATTGAATACAAAGGCAAACAGAGAAAATTAAAAAAATGTTTTAGAATTTTATTCCGCTAAAGATGATAAAAGTGTCACAATTCTAGAAAAGACCAGAAAATGTCCTTATCTTAAAGAGGACACGAGGTCGGCTGACATCTCTGCCGTATGTAGTGTGCAGATAACGGTAAACACGTACAACAATAGTCACCATTCCCCGCACTTCCCTTCCTTGTGAATAAATGACGGCAATTTACTGTCCCCGGCTCCAGTGGAGGATTGTACGGAACGCTGATTGTGTATAATCGCACCCAATTCTTCTCCTCGGCACCGGCCTTATCCAGATCCTCTGTATGCAGTCACAGCAGGAGGACTGGTAATACCCTTATTACCCATGGCACCTCCAGGAGGACAAATCATTATCATCAATTACAATAATCATCAGCTATCAGATTACCAGCTCCTGACCCGACCCTCAACGTGATTGTACTGCGCTCTGTGCGGAGGATGTGACAGTCCTATAACGAGGATAGAAGAGTCTTCTCTTGTAAATGGGTTCCTTATTCGGGCCGTTTTTGCTGGTTTTATCATCTGGTCTTGAAAGATAATACATATAATCTTAGATTTGTTCTTTAACCACTTGACCCCTGGACAGGGGAGATCTGGCCCAGGGGGCAGGGGGGCAATTGTCATCCCCCCTGCCCCGTAAAAAGGCTGCACTGTTCCTGCCACAGACATGCCTAAAGGATTCCTGGTGAAAAGTCTCCACCGCTGGCCTACTGAGTGAGGGATGAAGACAAGGAAAAAGCGCAGCCCCCCCCCAGGTGAAAACTTTGTCTAAGCAGAGGCCGGTTCAATGCCCCAATGCAGACTCTCCTCCCCCAGCCAGCCCTGACCAAGCTGTCCCAGCTCCCCCCAACTGCCCCCTGATGGCCAGGTGGGGAACCTGGGTACGATCAGTAGAGAGTATTTGTAGCGGGGCTTCAGCCTGGAATTGGGGTCGGGAGAAGGTCAGAAAGAGTCAGAGTGGGAGGTGGGCCGAGTCGCTGCACCATGGGCCTCTGGTTTGTACTTACCCCCTGCCCCAAAAGTTGCCAGTCAGCCCCTGGAAGGTTTTACCCCCTTCGTGATCAGATAATTTTTTTGCTGTTCAGCACTGCGTAACTTTAACTTGTCATTGCGCGGCCATGCAAATCCGTACCTAAATGACATTTATATTATTTTTTCCCCACAAATATACTGAACAAAATTATAAAAGCAACATCTGTTTTTGCCCCAAATTTTCATGAGCTGAACTCAAAGATCTAAGAAAACCATGAAGAAAACACTTCTCCAAAGTGCCAGACGCCATTGAATGTCTGCCATCTGCCCTGTACAGTGAAAAACCGGGATTCATCCATGAAGAGAACATCTCTCCAAATTGCCAGACGCCATCAAATGTGAGCATTTGCCCACTCAAGTCGGTTACGAGGAGGAATTGCAGTCAGGTGGAGACCCCGATGAGGACGCTGAGCATGCAGATGAGCTTCCCTGAGACGGTTTCTGACAGTTTGTTCAGAAATTCTTTGGGCATGATTGTTGCAGCCGCTGTCCGGGTGGCCGGTCTCAGACCATCTTGGAGGTGAAGATGCTGGATGTGAAGGTCCTGGGCTGGTGTGGTTACACGTGATCTGTGGTTGTGAGGCCGGTTGGATGTACTGCCAAATTCTCTGAAACGCCTTTGGAGACGGCTTATGGTAGAGAAATGAACATTCAATTCACGGGCAACAGCTCTGGTGGACATTCCTGCAATCAGCATGCCAATCGCACGCTCCCTCAAAACTTGGGACATCTGTGGCATTGTGCTGTGTGATAAAACTGCACATTTTAGAGAGGCCTTTTATTGTGGGCAGCCTAAGGCACACCTGTGCAATAATCATGCTGTCCAATCGGCATCCTGATATGCCACACCTGTGAGGTGGACGGATTATCTCGGCAAAGGAGAAGTGATCACTAACACAGATTTACACAGATTTGTGAACAATATTTGGGAGAAATCGGCCTTTTGTGTACATAGAAAAAGTCTTAGATCTTTGAGTTCAGTTCATGAAAAATGGGGGCAAAAAAAAAAAGTGTTGTGTTTATAATTTTATTCAGTGTAAAACTTCCTTTTGATGATATTTGATCACCACTGGGTTTTTTTTTTATACAAACAAACATTTTGAAAAAAAAAAACTGATATTTTCTACTTTCTGTTATAAAACATATCCAATAAAATATAATTTCTTCATAAATTTAGGCCAAAATGTACTCTGCTACATGTCTTTGGTAAAATAAAATAATCCCAATAAGTGTATATTGATTGGTTTGTGTGAAAGTAATATCATCTACAAACTATAATAAACAGTATACTGTATACTGGAATTTACGCAGCTTTAGACGCTATACTGTAATGGCGGTAATCAGCGACTTATAGCGTGACTGTGATAGTGTGTCGGAAAATCTAGCACTTACAGATACTATCTGGAAGGGTCACTAACTGACACTGGTGTGACACTAATACAGTGATCAGTGATAATACTGTGCCAATGACCCTGGCTGGGAAGGAGTTAACATCTAGAGACAATCAAGGGGTTAATTGCATGCCTAACAAGCAGGGCCGGCGCATTACTATTTTGCACCCTAGGCAAGACTAACACTCCCCGCGACCTTCTCCCCGCCCGCCTGGGGGGGGGGAGTCCCCCCTCCCCTCGTACGTCCACCTGCAGGGGGGGCTGGGATGTGCGGCCAGGGTGTCCTTAGTCTTCCCTAGAGCCATGCAGGTGCAGCTACGCTCAGAGCCCTGCCTCCTCCGCTGACCTCATGTCCGCCTCCACTGACCCAGCTGTGCCCGCCTACTCTGCCTCCTCCACTGACCCAGCTGTGCTAACCTACTCCGCCTCCACCGCTGGCCACATGCCCGCCTCCTCCACTGACCCAGCTGTGCCCGCCTACTCCGCCTCCTCAACTGGCCACATGCCCGCCTCCTCCACTGACCCAGCTGTGCTCACCTACTCCGCCTCCTCAACTGGCCACATGCCCGCCTCCTCCACTGACCCAGCTGTGCTCACCTACTCCGCCTCCTCCGCTGGCCACATGCCCACCTCCTCCACTGACTCAGCTGCGCTCACCTACTCCACCTACTCAACTGGTCACATGCCCGCCTCCTCCACTGACCCAGCTGTGCCCGCCTACTCTGCCTCCTCCGCTGGCCACATGCCCGTCTCCTCTACTGACCCAGCTGTGCCCTCCTACTCCGCCTCCTCCGCTGGCCACATGCCCATCTCCTCCACTGACCTAGCTGTGTTTGCCTACTCCGCCTCCTCCACTGGCCACATGCCCGCCTCCTCCACTGACCCAGCTGTGCCTGCCTTCTCCGCCTCCTCCGCTGGCCACATGCCTGTTATACCTGAAGGGTTTCACATGAACTGTCACTTTAAGGCTGGCTCCACCCAGGAGTGATGACAAGGGTCAAGGGGCAGAGTGGCCATCTTTAGACACATGTAGAGATGTATTGATATATGAAGAGCTGTCCTGTAATGCTGTACAGAGAGTCCTGAATAAACAACCGTTGTTCCAGACCAGAGTCCTGTGTCTCTCACAACACGGAGAATATAACAATGCCCGCCTCCTCTACTGACCCAGCTGTGCCTGCCTACTCTGCCTCCTCCACTGACCCAGCTGTGCCTGCCTTCTCCGCCTCCTCAGCTGGCCACATGCCCGCCTCCTCCACTGACCCAGCTGTGCCTACTCTGCCTCCTCCGCTGACCACATGCCCGGCTCCTCCACCGACCCAGCTGTGCCTACTCTGCCTCCTCCGCTGGCCACATGCCCGCCTCCTCCACTGACCCAGCTGTGCCTACTCTGCCTCCTCTGCTGACCACATGCCCGCCTCCTCCACCGACCCAGCTGTGCCTACTCTGCCTCCTCCGCTGGCCACATGCCCGCCTCCTCCACTGACCCAGCTGTGCCCGCCTACTCCGCCTCCTCCACTGGCCACATGCCCATCTCCTCCACTGACCTAGCTGTGTTCGCCTACTCCGCCTCCTCCGCTGGCCACATGCCCGCCTCCTCCACTGACCCAGCTGTGCCCGCCTACTCTGCCTCCTCCGATGTGCCCTCCTCACAGTCTGAGCTGCTGCTGACCTCCTATGCAAGGGCCATGACAGGTCTCCACGGCTGCTACTACTAGTTTTTCCCGGTCAGGCTAACGAGGAAGTCAGAGGGCTGTGGCTGCGCCCCTGGGCACCAGTGCGCCCTAGGCGGCTGTCTAGTTCGCCTAACGGGAGCGCCAGCCCTGCTAACAAGTGTAATGTGTGTACAGTATGCTGCTTTTACTTTTTGTAAACACAGAACTCTGTCTATAATTGGACAAGGCTGATCAGCTAATTTCGGCCAAAATCTTTGGCTGAAGTCTGCTGCCAAACTTGTGCTGTCGTGCACAGATCAGCAGGGGGGGGAGCGCTCCGAACCCAGAAATCAGGGGTCAACGTACAGATGCGGTGTCCAGCCTGCCACTCACAGCAGTAAAACTACGTAGTTGGGGGCAGCAGGTCCTTAACCACTTTACGACCGCCCGCCGCAGTTATACTGTGGTAGGCAGCCGCTCCTGGACAAACCGCCATAGCTATACGTCGGTTGCACGCAGGAGGCTAGGGGGTGAGCGTGTGCCGCCGGCGGCGCGCTCCCGCCCCCGTTTGTCTCCGATGCAGCAGGCAGGCGGCTCCGATTGCCGCCTGATACCCACGATCGCTCCCCGCAGAAAGAGAAGAACGGTCAGCTGTAACACATCTGACTGTTCTTCTCCCTGGAATGATCACAGAGCGCCTGTGATCCTTCTATATAGGAACACAGGTCTCTGTGGTAAATTCACAAGCCCCGCCCCCACAGTTAGAAACACGCCCCTAAGTACACATTTAACCCCTTGATCACCCACTGTGTTAACCCCTTCCCTGCCAGTGTCATTATTACAGTAACAGTGCATATTTTTAGCACTGATTACTGTAGTGATGTCACTGGTCCCCCCAAAAGTGTAAAAAATGTCAGTTAGGGGGTCCGATCTGTCCGCCGCAATGTCGCAGTCCTGCTAAAAATCGCAGATCGCCGCCATTACTAGTAAAAAAAAGAAAAAAAAACAATAAAAATGACATAAATCTTTCCGGTTCCATTCCATTCCCGTTAGTAGACATGATTACTTTTGAGCAAACTAATTAAAAATACGCTTATTGCGATTTTTTTTTTTTGCTAAAAACATGTAGCAGAAAACAAATTGGCCTAAAATGTTAAAAAAAATGTATTTTAATTTTTATTTTGGAGAATGTTATATAGCAGAATGTGAAAAATAGTATTTTTCCTAACAAATTCGTTCAAGACCATGTTGCAAAAATGAATACACCCCAATGGAAGTCAGGAGCAAAGCTAAATTTTAGGCAACAAAATCCTAATTAAATGGAGGGTAAAAGAAGGTGCGTGGCGCTGCCAATATATACTTTGTAATCCATACACATCTCAAAGGTGCTAAACATATAAACTGTGATAAATCCGGTGTGTATCTCCGCAATAATTTATAAAAATTGTGTAAAAAAATATATAAAATAAGTAACAGGTGACTGTCGGATAATAAAATGTTCATAAAGTGCCAAGTGCAGCAATACTAAGTTGTGTGTATTCTGGGTGATGAATAAATCAATAATTAAATGAAGCAATGTGACCCAGCTCAGTGTAAGATACACTAAATTAATGTACCAAATCCAAACACAATGTGATAACGGAGATGTAAATACTAAATGGTAATGGCAGTGTTAAGTGTGTGGTGATATCACAACCTATAATAAATAAATAAAGTGAATTCTCTAAAAACCAACCACAGTGATAACATATACTGGTGAGAGGTGAACCACTGTGTATATCCTTGAGTGTGTCAAATGAATGCAACTATTGACATCATATATTGGCAGGGAACTATATATAACACTTAAAGCAGGTATATGGAACAGTATACATCCACCATAAAAAATACCAGCAATAATCAAAGTTCCAGAGAAATTAATAGTCCATGAATAGCCTAAAAAGGAGGATAATCCCGCAATTAAAATTAGTCCATAGGATTTTAGTGCAAACAAAAGTGACTTCAGTGCAGGTGCTTCTAATTAAGATTTTGAGGGTGCCCGGACTCCGGTGATCACTCTGTGCTCATTTAATTATTGATTTATTCATCACCCAGAATACACACAACTTAGTATTGCTGCACTTGGCACTTTATGAACATTTTATTATCCAGTCACCTGTTACTTATTTTATATATTTTTTTACACAATTTTTATAAATTATTGCGGAGATACACACCGGATTTATCACAGTTTATATGTTTAGCACCTTTGAGATGTGTATGGATTACTAAGTATATATTGGCAGCGCCATGCACCTTCTTTTACCCTCCATTTAATTATATTCCTTTGGAATATAGTTTAAAGGTGGGCTGCAGCCATCATTAGCAAAAAGTTTAGGCTTAAGTTTAAATTATATGGAAAATTAAGTTTAATTATATGGAAAATTAAGTTTAATTATATGGAAAAACCTAAGCGCGGATTTTCCATATAATTAACAAGAATCCAACTACAGGTGAGTGTAATTATTCATTAACCACTTAAAATTTACTGCGGCAGGTCGTCTCTGTCCCGCAAAACAACCTCATTGTACGTCGCTTCGCAGGACCGCTAGAGGGGGAGAGCGCCCTCCAAGCCGATGGGGAGCACGCCCATTCGCCACGGAGGAAGCCGATCAGTGGGTCCAAGGGGCGCGATTGTCGCCGGGCACCCGCGATCGCTCCCCATGGAGACAGAACGGCAGTGTGCCATTGTAAACGTGGCAGACTGCTGTTCTGTCACTAATGAACATAGGGATTCCTCTTATTTAGGAACACAGATTTCTGTGTTCATACAGAAAGCCCCCCACAGTTAGAAAACACCCCCTAGGGACACATTTAATCCTTTGATCACCCCTGGGTTAACCCTTTCCCTGCCAGTGTCATTAGCAGTGTTGGGGGTAACGAGTTACAAAGTAACGGATTACAGTAACTACATTACTTTTTTTTGGTAATGAAGTAACGTAACTAGTTACAATACTAATATTGGTAACTACACTACTTTACTAGGCTATAGGAGGTAACTACACTACTTTACTAGGCTATAGGAGGTAACTACACTACTTTACTAGGCTATAGGAGGTAACTACACTACTTTACTAGGCTATAGGAGGTAACTACTACTTTACTAGGCTATAGGAGGTATCTACACTACTTTACTAGGCTATAGGAGGTAACTACTACTTTACTAGGCTATAGGAGGTATCTAAACTACTTTACTAGGCTATAGGAGGTAACTACACTACTTTACTAGGCTATAGGAGGTAACTACACTACTTTACTAGGCTATAGGAGGTAACTACACTACTTTACTAGACTATAGGAGGTGACTACACTACTTTACTAGGCTATAGGAGGTAACTACACTACTTTACTAGGCTATAGGAGGTAACTACACTACTTTACTAGACTATAGGAGGTGACTACACTACTTTACTAGACTATAGGAGGTGACTACACTACTTTACTAGGCTATAGGAGGTAACTACACTACTTTACTAGGCTATAGGAGGCAACTACACTACTTTACTAGGCTATAGGAGGTAACTACACTACTTTACTAGGCTATAGGAGGTAACTACACTACTTTACTAGGATATAGGAAGTAACTACACTACTTTACTAGGCTATAGGAGGTAACTACACTACTTTACTAGGCTATAGGAGGTAACTACACTACTTTACTAGGCTATAGGAGGTGACTACACTACTTTACTAGACTATAGGAGGTGACTACACTACTTTACTAGGCTATAGGAGGTAACTACACTACTTTACTAGGCTATAGGAGGCAACTACACTACTTTACTAGGCTATAGGAACGCGCTTTCCTGCGTTACCCAAGCCGTGCGATACAATCGTTATTTCGAAGAATAGAGAGGGATGAAGTTTATGACTTTTTGTTGCACTTTATGTTTTATTCTGTTTTTTCAGGTTTTGTTCTCATGTTTCCCAAAGCCTGTGTTTATACAATAAACTCTATGCAGAAAGAGTGCCATGTATCTTCTTCTACACGGTCAATTAAGAAAGAGGAAAGTAAAGTAATAAGTAGTGAAGTTACTTTTCAAATGCAGTAACTAGTAAAGTAATCTCGTTACAATTTACAGAAGTAACTAGTAACATTTTTTGAGTAACTACCCCAACACTGGTCATTAGTACAGTGACAGAGCATATTTTTAGCACTGATTACTGTAGTAATGTCTCTGGTTCCCCCAAAAGTGTCAAAAATTTCAGTTAGGGGTCCGATCTGTCCGCCGCAATGTCGCAGTCCAGCTAAAAATCGCAGATCCCCGCCATTACTAGTAAAAAAAAAAAAAGTATAAATCTTCCCCCTAGTTTGTAGACGCCATAACTTTTGGGCAAACCAATCAATATACTCTTATTGGGATTTTTTTTTACCAAAAATATGTAATCCAAATTGGCCTAAAATGATGAAAAAACTTGATTTTTTCATTTTCTTTTTATTGGGAATGTTATAAAGCAGAATGTAAAAAATATTGTTTTTTTTTCTTTCAGAATTGTCGCTCTTTTTTTGTTTATAGCGCCAAAAATAAAAATCGCACAGGTGATCAAATACCACCAAAAGAAAGCTCTGTTTGTGGGGAAAAGGGACATCAAATGTCGATGACTGAACTCTTGGACCTCCATCTCTTAAGCCTCGTACACACGCATCGATTATTGGACGGGAATTTTCGGCCAACGTCCGTTCTGGCGATTTCCGGCTTGTTAGTATGATGCTTCCGACAACCGACTCCGACTTTTCGGCCGAAAAAAATTTGATGTGCAGGCTATAAAATTTTTGTTGGCCGTCAACACAACGGCCGATTTTCCGTCAGTCAGTACAGATTTCGGCAGACAAAAATCTGATGAGCAAGACTGGGCATGCTCAGAGAAGAAAAAACACACGGAAAGTAAACCAGCACATGACATCACTTCTGAAGTAGATTTTTGTTGGCCGAGAAAATTTGTGTGCAGTCTAGAGCACATTTCAACCAACAAAACACCACTCTGGACAAAAGTCGGACGATCGGTCGGCCGATAATCGTTGCGTGTGTACGAGGCATTATACATGGATCACAGAGACTTCACTTCTGGGTGGTTTAACTCTTTAGCATCCACCAAGAGCTGAAAATCTCAGCTTTGGGAGGATTGGCGCTGTACAATGTAATGCATGCTCATGGCTGAACACTCATCTAGCAGACGCTGGCGGTAACCTGCTTCGTGTTGATTGTTTACATGCGGACATTACGCAGATCTACTTATCAGTGGTGGTGAGTAATGGCGACACTAAAATATTGTCATCCCCTAATTAATGCGTCACGACGAAACAATTACTGGCGGGCCAGACAATTTCGGATAAGTGCGGAGGCCTGGTGGGTTTAATTAGGCGATGGAAAATCAAGCGAGATTGCCTCCAGCCCAATCAATAACAATAAAAAGCCGTCACGTGTGAAAGGTTCTCGAATTTTTGCCAGAGTTCAGCTTTTTAAATTGGGTTTAAGTTTATTGTCCATGCAGAGCAGAGACACACGCGGCCTGATTAGATATAAAAGGAGATTGAGTAACCAACCGATCAATAATAAACAGTTACCGCGATCCTGTGACCTGGAATACCCTGTAATTGGCACCGGCTCTAAAAGAAGGGACCTGCAGCCGTAGGCTACCTTTGTTGTCTGTCCAGAGAGGGTCCAAAACTCTGCTCTACACCACTCCAATGTAGGGCCCCCAACAAACACTAGAGATGGTCCAAAATGGTGGGCATAGACGTCCAAGAACCCCCAACTTTGCTCCATTGTGGAGCCCCGACACCCAACCCTGCTGTACACCACCACTCCAATGTAGGACCCCCATAGAATGCCAGAGTGGAAAGAAAAGGCGGGCGTACATGTCCAAGATTCCTCAACTTTGTTCCATTGTGGAGACCCAACCTCCCACCCTGCTGTACACCATTCTAATGTACAGGAGGACTGCCATAGCCCACCAGAGGGGGAAGAAAAGGCAGGCGTACATGTCAAAGAATCCTCAACTTTGTTCCATTGTGGAGCCCCAACCTCCCAGCCTGTGTACACCACTCCAATGTACAGTAGGACCGCCATAGAACACCAGAGGGGGAAGAATCCTCAACTTTGTTCCATTGTGGACCTCTGATCTCCCCACCCTGTTGTGCACCACTTCAATGTAGGGCCCCCAATAAACACCAGAGAGGGTCCAAAATGGCAGGTGTACACGTCCAAGAACCCTCAGATTTGCTCTAAAGTGAACTCTAATTCAGGGCCCCCAGCAAACACCAGAGAGGGTCCAAAATGGCAGGTGTACATGTCCAAGAACCCTCAAATTTGCTCCATTGGGGAGCCCCGACCCCCCACTCTGCCCCCATAGAACACCAGAGAGAGAAGAAAAGGCAGGTGTACATGTCCAGGAATCCTCAACTTTTTTCCATTGTGGACCTCTGACGCCCAGGGCTGCTGTTAGAAATCGCGGGGCCCCGTACAGACTACCTTGCAGGGCCCCCCCCCTAAGAAAATATTAAAGATATATTTAGCTAAAATTACAACAAAATCACTATTAGCAGACACAAATATAACATAACTCACATAATTCGTGCTAAATCTAAAAAAAAAAAAACTATGTTAAATAAAAAAGAAGTTGAGATGAGAAAAATATACAGGCTGGGCAGTTGGAGCTCAGTGATCAGAGAGACAGAGAGAGAGAAACAAAGTTACAAATAAACTCCTGAGCAGAGATAACATTAGAGCCAGTGCTGGGAGGGAGGCCCACACAGGGAGGGGGATTAGTGAAGGGACGACTGTCTCTTTCTCAGCAGATAAAAGCTGATAGCAGGGAGGGGGACAGATCAGATTCAGGTGCTGTATTTGTTGTCCATCACTAATCCCACTCTCTGTGTGGGCCCCCCTGTGTGCTCGGGCCCCCTACAAGAGGGCTGGTGGTCCCCCCCTATCAGCGGCCCTGCTGACGCCCCCACCCTGTTGTGCACCACTTCAATGTAGAGCCCCCAACAAACACCAGAGAGGGTCCAAAATGGTGGGCGTACATGTCCAAGAACCCTTAACTTTGCTCCATTGTGGAGCCCCAACCCCCCACCCTGCTGTACACCACTCCAACGTATGATCCCCATAGAACACCAGAGGGGGGAGAAAAGGCGGGCATAAATGTCCAAGAATCCTCAACTTTGTTCTATTGTGGACCTCGGACCCCTCCACCCTGTAGTGCACCACTCCAATGTAGGGCCACCAACAAACACCAGAGAGGGTCCATAATGGCGGGCGTACATGTCCAAGAACCCTCAGATTTGTTCTAATGTAAACTCCAATTTAGGGCCCCCAGCAAACACCAGAGAGGGTCTAAAATGGTGGGCGTACATGTCCAAGAACCCTCAACTTTGCTCCATTGTGGAGCCCCAACCCCCCACCCTGCTGTACACCACTCCAATGTAGGACTGCCATAGAACATGAGAGGAGGAAGAAAAGGTGGGAGTACATGTCAAAGAATCCTCAACTTTGTTCCATTGTGGACCTCTGACCCCACCCACCCTGCTGTGCACCACTTCAATGTAGGGCCCCCAATAAACACCAGAGATGGTCCAAAATGGGAGGCGTACATGTCCAAGAACCCTCAGATTTGTTCTAATGTAAGCTCCAATTTAGGGCCCCCAGCAAACACCAGAGAGGGTCCAAAATGGCGGGTGTACGTGTCCAAGAACCCTCAGCTTTGCTCTAATGTAGACATCTGACCCCCTCTATGCTGTGCGCCACTCCAATTCAGGGCCCCCAAAAAACACCAGAGAGGGAAGAAAAGGCAGGCGTACATGTCCAAGAAACCACAACTTTTTCCATTGTGGACCTACAATCCCCCCCAACTGTGAACAACTCCAAAGTAAGGCCCAAATGAACACCAGAGAGGGTCCAAACACGCCCAAGAACTCTCAACTTTGTTGCACTGTGAACCTCAGACCCCCCTCTATGCTGTGCGTCACTTCAATGTAGGACCCCCGTACATATCCAAAGACCCTCAACTTTGTTCTGTTGTAGACCTCTGCCCCCCCCCCCCCCACACACACACACACACACCATGCGGTGCATCACTCTATAGCAGATTTTCTGAACAGAAATTGCACAGTTGAGTAAATTCTTAAATGGACTTTGAAGTGTCAGTACACAATATCTTTATTATCAAAAAAAAAAAGTTTCTTACTGAATTTTTCGGTCACTTTTAAATGTCCTTAATGAGGAAATGACCTCCTGAACCTCTACTCCCTCACTTCCATTTGTTTGCCACGAGCGGTGCACATTAGTTGTGGTTTCGTCAGTGCTGTATTTTGGCCTAGGCCAACAAGGCCCAGGCCTAGGGCGGCCCTTTGCAGGGGGGCAGCAAAAAAGCCACCCCCCCTCCACCTGAGACTCTATTGGCCACTGGTTGCTAGAGCCGCCTCTCTCACCCCCTCTCTTTCACCCCCTCTCTCCAATCCCCCCTCTCTCTCTCACCCCTCCTCTCTCTTCCACTCCCTCTCTCTTTCTCTCTCATCCCCCTCTCTCTCACCCCCCTCCCGCTCTCACCCCCCCCTCCCTCTCTCCACCCCCTCTCTCTCATCTCCCCTCTCTCTCTCATCTCCCCTCTATCACTCTTTGATCCCCCCCCTTCTCTCGCTCACCCACCTCCTCTCACCCCCCCCCCCTCTCGTGAGATCTCAGGGGTTCATGCTGGGACTTGTAGTCCTTCAATTTTGGAGCGGGGCAAATTTATATAGGTGTGGGTATATGGGGGGGGGGGGGGGCGCCCACTTTTAGTCTTGCCTAGGGCAGCACAAAACCAAAATACACCACTGGGTTACGTGCAGTGCTCTATGCGCACCACAAATTTCACAGTCCATAGTCCTACAGTCCATAGTCCCATAGTCCATAGTCTCAGAGTAGACAGTCCACAGTCCCTTAGTCCATAGTCCCATAGTCTGACACTCCATACTTCATAGTTCCAAAGTCCATAGTCCCACAGTCCATAGGCCCATAGTCCTATAGTCCCAGAGTCCTATAGTTCATTGTCCACAGTTCAAAGTCGCATTGTCCAATAGTCCCATAGTCCTTAGTCTCACAGTCCATAGTCCCACATTTCACTGTCCATAGTCCCATGGTTCGCTGTCCATAGTCCCATGGTTCGCTGTCCATAGTCCCATAGTTTGTTGTTCATAGTCCCATAGTTCACTCTCCATAGTCCCATAGTTGTCTGTCCATATTCCACAGTCCATTGTCATTGGTCCATAGTCCATACTCCCACAGTCCACAGTCAATAGTCCCATAGTTCCTAGTACACAGTCCACAGCCCCAAAAGTCCATAGTCCAGGAGTCTCATAGTCCTTAGTATGGCAGGAACCAGGCAGGAAGGCAGGACGTGGAAAAATAACAGATCTGCTGGCAGAACCAACAGGTAATAAAATCATGTCATGGTGAGTACTCAACAAAAAACTGTTGAGTTAGTGCGGGTTCACATTGGTGCGATGCGGGAACCCTGCGAATCCAGTGTGGGCTCCTGCATCGCACCCGACTCACAGGTGGCTCACACTGCCATATGCAAACTGCTGGGGGTGTCAATACAAAGTTAATGACACCCCCAGATTAGTTTACATATCGCTGTGCGAACTGTCAGTTCGCACATGAATCGGATCGCATAGTTTTGAATACCCATGCAATCCGATTCTGGTGTGGACCAAAAAAAAGGGTTCTGCACAACTTTGGACCGAAAGCGATGCGAATTCAGCAATGCAATCTGTATAGCTGAATTCACATCACACAGACATGCGATGCATACTAGCACATTATGCCATTGTCCTGCAGGGTTTGTTTTTGTTTTTTTTACACAGGGGATACAACCGCTTTAACTGATTATGTCATTGGTTGTTAGGGTGCCAGCAGCTAGAAGGTCCCAAAGGTGCACCTGTGGCTTTGTGTAACTAGAAGGCAGGCTTGTTCCACTTGATGGCTTTTTTTACAATTTTTGGGCAATTTTTAGGCATTTTACCAAGGCACCACTGAAGATATCTCAAGGCACCCTGGTTGAAAAAGACTGTTATATTCTATTCCTTTATTTTCTCCTCTGTTCTATTCTATTATATTCTATGAGTTTCAGAAGATGGCTATATTTGTTTTATTTTACTCTATTCTATTCTTTTTTTTTTTTCTATTCTAATATTTTATTTTTTATTATTTTCTATTCTAATTTATTATAGTATATTATTTATCTTCTGTTCTATTCTGTTTTATTCTATTCTGTTATATTCTATTTGATTCTGTTGTATTCTTTTCAATTTTTGCTTTTCTATTCTTTTCTATTCTGTTTTATTCTATTCTTTTATTTTTTTCTATTTATTCTATTCTATTATATTCCTTAAAGTGGAGTTCCACCCTAAATTTATACTTACCTCCATCTTCTCGCTCCGGGTCACCTGAAAAACGAATGGATAACCCCATTTTTTTATTTTTTTTACTTACCTTGTAGAGAAAATATACTTACCTTACTTCCTTCTTCCTCCCCTCGGCGGCCACGGCGATTCGTCACTTCCTGGCTTGCAATGATTCCTGGGAGCTGAACGTCATCGCTCCCAGGAATCAATGCGCCTGCACCGGCCCCGACGTCAGTTCCGGGGCGCGCGCGTCATTCCCTTCTAAACAGCTTCTAGGCATACCCAGAAGGATGGAATGGAAGGATGACGCTGCGGCACCGGAAGTGACGAGCAGGGCCGGCGCAGTGCATCGCGGGACCGAAGAAGACGGAAGAGGACACAGAAGAGGATTGCGATGGCTTCAAGCTGCCCACACCTGAGATGGCAGCGCTGGACAATACTTTTTCAAGGTAATTATTTCTTCTAACAGGTAAGTGCAACCCGGGACAGATCAGAGGCTATCCATTGTGGAATGTACTAGCCCTGACTGTCCCGGGGGTATTTTTATTAAAAAAATTATTCCCAGGGTGGAACTCCGCTTTAATTTTCTATTTTGTTCTGTTCTATTCCATACTTTTATTTTCTACTCTATTATTTTCTATTATATTCTTTGAAGTAGGAATCAGCATTTTTATTTCACTTTTATACCTTACTGTATTTATTGCAATATGTTTCCATTGATTTCTGAATTTGGATAATTTGTTTCATTATAATTTATTTCGGATTCATTGAAATTCGTTACTATTGTGGTTCAGAAATTCGGAAACATCCGAATCTCCAAATAACGCAAATTTCATCCAAATTTCAGTTGGTAATGAAACAAATTGCACATTTCTACTTCCTATCTATTTACTAATGCCGGTGTAGCGTGAGAATTACCTACCCCGTGAGAATTACCTACCCCTCGTCACTTCCGGCCAGGAACAGCTGAGCAGCGCAGCAGTGCGCATGCTCACAGGGCCGGATACCTAAAGGGACGACAGAGGAGCAGACTAGTGCGCATGCGCACTAGTATGGAAATAGCACGGTGTACCGTGGAAAAAACCTACCCACGCGGCGGTTAAATAAAACAGCGGGGTTGCAATACGAATCATCTCCGCTCCTGTGGCTGTCACTTCCCTGCTCTCGGCAAGTAAATATAAAAGCGGCTGGCGTCTCCGTGATTTATCTTTTCATACAGCCGCCGCCGCTTTTATATTTACTTGCCGAGAGCAGGGAAGTGACAGCCACAGGAGCGGAGATGATTCGTATTGCAGCACAGTTGTTTTAATGTAACAGCTGCATTCCATACAGTGCCGTGAACCGGAAGTGACGAGGGGTAGGTTTTTCTCACGGGTAGGTAATTCTCACGGAACACCGGCAGCATAACGATTACAAATAGTTTATGGTGATTTTGAGAGTTTAGTTCTGATTTAGGAAGCAACAAGTATACAATGCAACATTTAAATATGAATTTTGGGGTCACCATACACTTAACTTCTGATCAGGTCCTGAGCAGGGGCAGATCCCGGGGGGGGGGGGGGGCAAGAGGTTTCCCCCCCCCCAAGAAAACAGCAAGCCGGTCGGCGGGTGAGTGCACTGAGAGGGCTGGCCAGAAGCGCGGGTGAGTGGATTGACAGGCAGGGGACTGAGCACAGAGATTACATCATCTCTCACCGCCTGCCCTGCATCACCTCTGTCCAGCTTGTGACAAAGCATCGCTCTCAGTGGGCAGCAGGGAGATTGCCCGCCCTCACTCTGGGACACAGCCACTGGCAAGTGACAATCCACTCTAGGTGGCAAGTGACAAGCTGCATCTCAAGACAGGCGATGTGGCAAGTGACAAGCTGCTTCTGGTGATAGGCGATGTGGCAAGTGACAAGCTGCTTCTGGTGATAGGCGACGTGGCAAGTGACAATCTGCATCTGGTGGCAGGCGATATGGCAAGTGACAAGCTGCATCTGGTCATAGGCGACGTGGCAAGTGACAAGCTGCATCTAGTGACAGGTGACGTGGAAAGTGACAATCTGCATCTGATGACATGCAACGTGGCAAGTGACAAGCTGCATCTGGTGGCAGGTGACGTGGCACGTGACAAGCTGCATCTGGTGACAGGTGACATGGCACGTGACAAGCTGCATCTGGTGACAGGTGACGTGGCAAGTGACAATCTGCATCTGGTGGCAGGTGATGTGGAAGTGACAAGCTGCATCTGGTGATAGGCGACGTGGCAAGGGACAAGCTGCATCTGGGGCAGGTGGTGTGGCAAGTGACAAGCTGCATCTGGTGTCCGGCGATGGTGGCAAGTGATAAGCTGCATCTGGTGTCAGGCAACGTGGCAAGTGACAAGCTGCATCTGGTGACAGGCGACGTGGCAAGTGACAAGCTGCATCAGGTGTCCGGCAATGGTGGCAAGTGATAAGCTGCATCTGTTGTCAGTCGACATGGCAAGTGACAATCTGCATCTGGTGACAGGCAACGTGGCAAGTGACAATCTGCGTCTGGTGACAGGCAACGTGGCAAGTGACAATCTGCATCTGGTGACAGGTGACGTGGCAAGTGACAAGCTCCATCTGGTGACAGGTGACGTGGAAAGTAACAAGCGGCATCTGGTGACAGGCAACATGGCAAGTGACAATCTGCATCTGGTGACAGTTGACGTGGCAAGTGACAAACCACATCTGGTGGCAGGCAACCTGGCAAGTGACAATCTGCATCTGGTGGCAAGTAACGTGGCAAGTGACAAGCAGCATCTGGTGGCAGGTGACGTGGCAAGTGACAAGCTGCATCTGGTGTCAGACGACGGTGGCAAGTGACAATCTGCATTTGGTGACAGGCGACATGGCAAGTGACAAGCCGCATCTCGTGTCTGGTGACGTGGCAAGTGACAAGCTGCATTTGGTGGCAGGCGACGTGGCAAGTGACAAGCTGCATCTGGTGGGAGCTGACGTGGCAAGTGACAAGCTGCATCTGGTGACAGGCGACGTGGCAAGTGACAATCTGCATTTGGTGACAGGCGACATGGCAAATGACAAGCTGCATCTCATGTCTGGTGACATGGCAAGTGATAAGCTGCATCTGGTGACAGACAATATGGCAAGTGACAATCTGCATTTGGTGACAGGCGACATGGCAAGTGACAAGCTGCATCTCGTGTCTGGTGACGTGGCAAGTGATAAGCTGCATCTGGTGACAGACAACATGGCAAGTGACAAGCTGCATCTGGTGGCAAGTAACGCGGCAAGAGACAATCCTCAATTGGTTGTAGGTGATGTGGCAAGTGACAATCTGCATCTGGTGGCAGGTGACATGGCAAGTGACAATCTGCATCTGTTGGCAAGTAACGTGGCAAGTTGCAAGCTGCATCTGGTGACAGACAACATTGCAAGTGACAAGCTGCATCTGGAGGCAAGTAATGTGGCCAGAGACAATCCACAATTGGTGGTAGGTGATGTGGCAAGTGGAAATCTGCATCTGGTGACAGGCAATGTGGCAAGTGATAAGCTGCATCTGGTGTCACGCAGCGTGGCAAGTGGCAATCTGCATCTGGTGGCAGGCAACGTGGCAAGTGACAATCTGCATTTGGTGACAGGCGACATGGCAAGTGACAAGCTGCATCTCGTGTCTGGTGACGTGGCAAGTGATAAGCTGCATCTGGTGACAGACAACATGGCAAGTGACAAGCTGCATCTGGTGGCAAGTAACGCGGCAAGAGACAATCCTCAATTGGTTGTAGGTGATGTGGCAAGTGACAATCTGCATCTGGTGGCAGGTGACATGGCAAGTGACAATCTGCATCTGGTGGCAAGTAACGTGGCAAGTTGCAAGCTGCATCTGGTGACAGACAACATGGCAAGTGACAAGCTGCATCTGGTGGCAAGTAATGTGGCCAGAGACAATCCACAATTGGTGGTAGGTGATGTGGCAAGTGGAAATCTGCATCTGGTGACAGGCAATGTGGCAAGTGATAAGCTGCATCTGGTGTCACGCAGCGTGGCAAGTGGCAATCTGCATCTGGTGGCAGGCAACGTGGCAAGTGAAAGGCTGAGGGCTCCCACTGATTCTGCATTATGGTGAGTTGAACTATTTCATTTAATATTACAATGTAATAATAGGAATAATGCGCTTCAATCATCCTGACACCATACCAACCATGGTGCCAACACCAGCCATGTCCCCAACAAATTGCCCGTGAAAAACCGCAGTGCCCCTCCCGAGACTGGCCTCTGGCTCCGCCCCCATGTCCTGAGACTGTTTTTACTCACAAAGTCTCTTTCGAGGGCACGGAGACTGTTTGACCCAGCGTGACATCATTGGGGAACGCGCGGGCTTCGCTCTTTTTATAAGACTCCTGATACAATGTAGCTAATCAGCCGCGGTGTAAAATGTTAGAGTCCCCCGGAGAGTAATACGGAGCCGTAAGTGGAATGGAAGATGCGCTGATGATTACACGAGGATGTATTGCCTCCGCCGCCCGCGTTCCTATTAAGATTAAAAAACATATTTGCTGTCGCCTGTAGATATATTAAAAACGCGGCGGCGGATGGGCTCGTAAATTTAGGAGACGGTCGTCTCCTATGAAATGGAATGACTCGATAACAAATGTGTGGAAAAAGTCTCCTTGAAATAAAAATCCAATTTGTAGTCCATCAACGGGAATAGCGGCCGGCCTCAGCGCCCTGCAGACAGCTGGATGTGCCGAGCAGACAGCGGGTTCTGCTGAGCTCAGGGCGTTCCGCGCCGTCTTATGAACCGGGTCTTCCAGGTAGGTGACGGAGGTTGGCTGTAGATAAGTGGGCCGGAAAGATGATGGATTTATTACCTGTACATCATATGTACTGTATGTCTTTTAGGAACACCGCTGTCCAAAGGTCTCAGAGGGCGCCCCCTGCTGGGTACTCCTGTATTACTGACTCCTTTCCTGAATCCATACATCAGCATTCCTATTATGGCCCTCGGACGCCCTTTCTACCCTAAAAAACAGGGCCAAGAACTTCTGGAGTAGTGGGTGCCAGGAATGCCCACACATCAGGGGGGTCACACGTGCAATTATTTATTGGTCAAGCTCCCTTCTTAAAGAGAACCTGTCACTTTAACTCAGGGTCATCTTTAACACAGGGCAAAAGGGGCAGCTGCCCTGGGTCCAGTCATTGTTGTGGGGCCCAAAGCAGCTGCCCCTTGAGCCCGCACTGCCTGCAAAAAGGTAATAAGTGGCTTTGGGAGGGCCCAAGGAAATATTTGCCCAGGGTCCAATCAATATTAAAGACAGCCCTGCTTTAACTGCTTCCCGACCGCCCGCCGCAGTTATACTGCGGCAGGGTGACTCAGCTGTGTGAACCGACGTCTATCGCGAGTCTGCAGCTCCCGCCCCCACTCATCAGCGGGGACTCCGATGCACGGGGCAGGCAGCTCTGATTGCCGCCTGATATCCGCGAGAGAAGAACGGTCAGCTGTTGTAAATAATTCTGGCCGTTCTTCTCTCTGGAATGACCACAGAGCGCCTGTGATCCTTCTATATAGGATTGCATGTCTCTATGATCATTTCACAAGCCACGCCCCCATACAGTTAGAAACACTCCCCTAGGTACGCATTTAACCCCTTGATCACCCATTGTATTAACCCCTTCTCTGCCAGTGTCATTAGTACAGTGACAGTGCATATTTTTAGCACTGATTACTGTAGTAATGTCACTGGTCCCCCCAAAAGTGTCAAAAATGTCAGTTAGGGGTTCAATCTGTCCGCTGCAATGTCGCAGTCCCGCTAAAAATCGCAGATCGCCGCCATTACTAGTAAAAAATAACTAAAAAGGACATAAATCTTTCCCCTAGTTTGTAGACGCGACAACTTTTGCGCAAACCAATCAATATACACTTATTGGGATTTTTTTTACCAAAAATATGTAGCAGAAAACAAATTGGCTCAAAATGAAGAAAAAATGTCACTTTTAAATTATTTTTTTATTGTAAATTTTATATAGCAGAATGTGAAAAATATTGTTTTTTTTTTTTAAATTGTCGCATTTTTTTTTAATGCCCTGGTCATAAAGGGGGAAAATCTTCCAGGCCAGAAGTGGTTAATGAAGCTTAGCAAATGCCCTGTGTGTGTTGATTTTCTTTTTTTTTTTAAAGGAGCTCAGCAGACCCCAGCTCATTATTACCCCTCGCTCAGCAGATCCCCAGCTCATTAGCACCCCCGCTCAGCAGATCCCCAGCTCTGCTCAGCAGATTCCCCAGATCATTAGTACCCCCGCTCAGCAGATCCCCAGCTCATTAGTACCCCCACTCAGCAGATTCCCCTGATCATTAGTACCCCCGCTCAGCAGATCCCCAGCTCATTAGTACCCCCACTCAGCAGATTCCCCAGATCATTAGCACCCCCGCTCAGCAGATGCCCAGCTCATTAGTACCCCCACTCAGCAGATTCCCCAGATCATTAGTACCCCCGCTCAGCAGATCCCCAGCTCATTAGCACCCCGCTCAGCAGATCCTCAGCTCATTAGTACCCCCCATTCAACAGTTCACCAGCTCATTACCCTATTCAACAGATCCCCAGCTTATTAGTGTTGGCTGAGTATTGAAATGATGCACTGAAAGCTTCTTGAATACAGCAGGCAATCTGCTTTACTTGCATGGAGAATTGCAAAGCATGTCTTACAGCATTGGAAAGCAGGAAGAGAACACAAGAGAGAAGCACCTTCTCATATACAATAGAGATTTACCTTACATTATAACACTGCAGTGCCACCTGCTGCTATAGATAGGTATAATGCATATATATTGTAAGTTTACAAGCAACTTTGCTGTTGTTCTTCCAACAATTAGTACCCTCATTCAGCAGATCTCCAGCTCATTAGTATCCACATTCAGCATATCCCAGCCTATAAGTACCCCAAGTTCTGCTGATCCCATGCTCAGTAGTACCCCCAGCTCTGCTGATCCCCGGCTCAGTAGTAACTCCCAGCTCTGCTGATCCCTCACTTATTGGTAACTATCAGCTCTGCTGAGCCCCCGCTCAGTAGTAACCCCCAGCTCTGCTGATCCCCTGCTCAGTAGTACCCCCAACTCTGCTAATCCCCTACTCATTAGAAACTCCAAGCTCTGCTGAGCCCCTGCTTAGTAGTACCTCCCAACTCTGTAGATCCCCCGCTCAGTAGTAACTCCTAGCCCCGCAGATCCCCCGCTCAGTAGTAACCCCCAGCTCTGCTGATTGACCCACTTAGAAGTAGCCCCCTGCTCTGCTAATCCTCTGGTTTTCTGATCCTCCTCTCTCTCTGGTCCTTGCTTACTTCCTGCTATATTGCTCCCACATTTGACATCTGATGGTTTTCCTGCTCCAGTCCCCCAGCTCTGCTGATCCTCTGTCGCTCAGTCCTTACTGTCCAGTCGCATTCACCTTCCACTATAGCCTTCTCATGTTGCACACACATCATGTGTGCCATTTGCTAGCTGCTCCACTCCTGCCTGGACTCCGCTCACCTTCCCGCTGCTCCACGCCGCACACCACATGTGACATCTGCATCAGACAGTCCCAGAATATATACACATGAATCGGAAGTGACTGCTGAGGATGTCTTTCCGGTTCGTTTGTTGGTTTCCCAGTGCATCCTGGGATATCTCATACCTGCAATACCTTGAAAACAAAGTGAAGCTAAAGCTGTATAAAAGCCTCTCAAAAGCTGCAGGTGCTGTAAGTGAACATTGTCATAGACTTCTATGGAGATGCTTTCAAGCACCAATAAAGTGACATGGGGGATCATTTTTGAAGCGAAGCAAACACAACGTGTGATCAGAACTGTAAGGTGACCATTTTATTTAGTGAAAGACGATTTGATTGGCATTCAGAGTGCTTTAAAAAAGTGTCCAATGTCACATTTTGAAGCGTGTGTAAACAAGCTCTAAGAATGAACCCCCCACTGATACCCACTTTTGCCACACTGCCTAACCACTGGAAGGAAAATGGAGAGTATCGGTTCCTCTGTATACCGACTTCCCCCCTCCCCTCTCCCCCCTCACCTCTCCCGCTAGATGTTCCTTGCCATCCTGACCCTGTTTTATATTATTCTGCAGTCTATGCATTGATGTATTACCCTTAATTGCTGTTGACTTTAGTTTGCAGTGGGGATGACGGGGATCTGAGCATCAGAAAAATGGCACTAAAATATATATAAAGGCAACAAAATGTGCACAGCACAGATTAGATGTGGGCATTTTTTTAAATGGGGCCAGGATCACCTTAAAAGTGACCATATTTTTTAAAGAATGACTGGACCCAAGCACAATCCAAGCCCAAAAAAGAAAAAAAACTCCACATTGGATATAAATTGTCAAAGATGAGTGACCCATCATGTGTAAAAATTTAGAAAAAAACATCTTGCTGCAACATTCACCTCCTCTCCTGCGCTGCCCCACTCCCCTGACTTACCACTTCATGATTCAGCACCGATACTCTTCAATGATACCCAGCATTATCCAATCTACTTCCTGGGAGCCTAGGCTGTCATTGACATGCACTCTGGTGGTAGCCTAGGCTGTCCTGGACACTCCCTCTGGTGGCAGCCTAGGCTTTCCTGGACACACCCTCTTTTGGCAGCCTAGGCTGTCATGGACATGCCCTCTGGTGGCAGCCTAGGCTGTCATGGACATGCCCTCTGGTGGCAGCCTAGGCTGTCTTGGACATGCCCTCTGGTGGCAGCCTAGGCTGTCCTGGACATGCCCTCTGGTGGAAGCCTAGGCTGTCCTGGACACGCCCTCTGGTGGAAGCCTAGGCTGTCCTGGACACACACTCTGGTGGCAGCCTAGGCTGTCATGGACATGCCCTCTCGTGGCAGCCTAGGCTGTCATGGACATGCCCTCTGGTGGCAGTCTAGGCTGTCCTGGACACGCCCTCTGGTGGCAGCCTAGGTTGTTATGGACATGCCCTATGGTGGCAGCCTAGCCTGTCATGGACATGCCCTCTGGTGGCAACCTAGGCTTTCACGGACATGCCCTCTGGTCGCAGCCTAGGCTGTCATGGACATGCCCTCTGGTGGCAGCGTAGACTGTCATGGACATGCCCTCTAATGGCAGCCTAGGTTGTCATGGACACCCCCTCTGGTGGCAGCCTAGGCTGTCATGGACATGCCCTCTGATGGAAGCCTAGGCTGTCCTGACCTGGACACACTCTCTGATGGAAGCCTAGGCTGTCCTGAACATGCCCTCAGGTGGAAGCCTAGGCTGTCATGGACATGCCCTCTAATGGCAGCCTAGGTTGTCATGGACACCCCCTCTGGTGGCAGCCTAGGCTGTCATGGACATGCCCTCTGGTGGCAGCCTAGGCTGTCCTGGACACGCCCTCTGGTGGCAGCCTAGGTTGTCATGGACATGCCCTCTGGTGGCAGCCTAGCCTGTCATGGACATGCCCTCTGGTGGCAACCTAGGCTGTCACGGACATGCCCTCTGGTCGCAGCCTAGGCTGTCATGGACATGACCTCTGGTGGCAGCCTAGACTGTCATGGACATGCCCTCTAATGGCAGCCTAGGTTGTCATGGACACCCCCTCTGGTGGCAGCCTAGGCTGTCATGGACATGCCCTCTGGTCGCAGCCTAGGCTCACAGTACTCCTAGACAGAATGGCAATCAAAATGTTGCTATGTGAGAACAGCATTGACCAGCAAATATCTGTGATTGTGAAGGAGAAAGCTCTTTACAGCATTTTACAGCGATCATTAGAATGATTATTTAATAAAGAGGAACTTTACTCCTCCCCTTGTCACCTCCCCCCATCTCCATTACTTGGTATGCTGGGTTCTCTTTTAAAAACATTCACACCTGCCCAGTGGTTCCAGCGTTGTCCTGTAGCAATCCACTGTTCAGGTGTGACAGTCCGTGTTCTGTGCCGCCATCTTGGTCCTCTTCAACCAGTTGCCTTTTCTTGGTTCAGGTAGCCCACCCTGATGTTGTATGCAGCTCCCCCCCCCCTCCGCCCACCCCAAAAGCCTCCTGGGATATGTGATGAGATAATCCTAGGAGGGCTGTTAGAGCATGACACCAATCAGGCCTATGCCACAATGGAGGTTGGAGAAGGCCAGCTAGAAAAAAAAAACAGAAATAGTCCCTACAACCAAAAAAAAATTGACTATTATAACTGTGGGGGAGGCAAAGTCATGCCCCCAGGAGGGGGGGGCAGAGTCATGCCCTCAGGAGGGGGGGCAGAGTCATGCCCTCAAGTTGGGGGAGGCGGAGTCATGCCCCCAGGTCTAATTGCAGAGTAAATTTCCACTTTAATATGGCTCCATTTCTCTAAACATCTAAACCCAAGAACAAAATTCTCATAAATAGCAGCTTAACGTTCCTTAGATGTGGTGGCTGCACTCGTTTTCTTTTCAGGCTGGGAATATGTTTTGCAAGCACAGAAAATACCTGTTGATCCGGACAGAATCCTGCATCCTTGTCTCTTACTGCCAACTGAATTCAGATCTCAAGCAATGTTATCAGCTATCTTCTATGACCCACAAAACATTTCCTCCTATGTAGGCTAGGGTGAAAACCAGTGGCGGCTGGTGCTCAAAATTTTTGGGGGGCGCAAAAAGAAAAATGTAATAGGTATTGCTTCACGGCAAAAAACGCGGTAAAAAAATTGCATGACTTTGAGGTCATGGTACAGGCATGGCATAGGTGATGGTATAGGCATGGCACAGTTGATGGTATAGGCATGGCACAGGTGATGGTATAGGCATGGCACAGGTGATGGCATAGGCATGGCACAGGTGATGGCATAGGCATGGCACAGGTGATGGCACAGGTGATGGCATAGGCATGGCACAGGTGATGGCATACGCATGGCACAGGTGATGGCATAGGCATGGCACAGGTGATGGCACAGGTGATGGCATAGGCATGGCACAGGTGATGGTACAGGTGAGGGCACAGGCCGGCTTCAATCACATACCTTCTGACGGCGGCGGGATGACGGGATTCCGGGAACCGAGACGAGTAGCGCCGTGGACGTCCTCCTCTTCAGTCTTCTGTCTTCCGGTCCGGGCGGCGGGAAGGAGATCGGGCGGTGACGGTCGTGACTCACGCACGCACCGGCACCGCCCCCATTGCGAGTCAGCGATGTCCTGGATGATGATTGGGCCAGGCTGGAGACTGGACCAATCACAGCCAGGATATCACGAAGGTGGGGGTGGCTCAGCGCTTTTTCCTGCGCCCAGGTTACACCCCCAGAAGGCAGCCAATCGGCGCCTCTTCTGGGTCGTAAACCCCCCCCCATAGCCACCAGGCCCAGCGGATAGGCCTGCAAACACGATTTATTTTTTTTTCAAAACTTTATTTGTTCTTTTTGTGATTTTTTTTTCTTTTTTTTTAGGGGGGGGCGGCTCTCTGGCGCCCCCTATGCACGGGCCGCCACTGGTGAAAACGCTGCTGCTCCATGCATACAGTATAGTCAGTGTTGTCACCATCAGTGGGGCAGGCATGGCCGGGGCAAGGGGTGGGCAGAAGGCTGCCCTGGGCACAGCATGTATTGTAGGGATGGGGGTGCCGCAAATTCCTTCTTCTATGAGGCTGACAGGAGCAGTGACAGTGGCGAGGAGGACAGAGGAGAGGAGGAGAGAGCCGGGAGGAGGTGCGGGCTGTCTCCCCCTCCTCCTCATAAGCTTGCACATAATGGTGGGGTGCAATTTGGCATCTTTGCCCTGGGCATCTGATGATTTTGTCCTGGCACTGTTGGCAGAATCACCAGGTGAATATAAAAAAAAGAAAACCAATGGGGCCACCACATCTAAGGAGGGGTATGCTGCAATATGATACATTGTGGTTTTTGGGTTTAGATAATATTCATTATATGTATAAGAGCGTCTCTAATGAACTCCACTTGCTGACTTCAGCACTTTGCTGGCAATCAGAAGAAGCGTTGGACGCACGTGAAGAAATATAAATAGATTCTTTGATGTGATGCCCTGAAAACCGTCTCTATTATTCCCAGGCTGTGCGCTCTCTCCTCTTATTATTGGTGAAGAGGAAGTCTTTAGAATCAGGTTTTATACCAATTGTATTCATAGCGTGATTGTTAATGAATACGGACAGGTCCTCAGCCACGGCGTCGGACGCACACACTCGTGCCAAGCAATCTACGAAACGCTGCCAAGTCTGAGCCGAAATTGGAAGATCAAAGCTCCAGATCTTTGGTCCTCATAACAGGTTCCATAAACCCGAAGAACCAGGAGTTACTTTGTTACAACTTCCCCACTATATACTGTATATTGTAGTGTATAGAGAAGACATGTATGGAGAGGAGGCTCCGATCTCTGAACTGTCCATCCAGGAGCTGGGGAGCAGAGAGCACCGCTAACACCCAACTACGGCAAAACGCTTTCATTGGTTTTGGACGGAGAGTAGACAATTCAGAACCTCTGCCAGGTTTGTTTAGAGTTCAGCTTTACCCACTTGCCCTCCAGAAGGTTTACCCCTCTTCAAGACCAGGGCATTTTTTGCTTTTGGGCACCGCGTTACTTTAAAGTGGTTGTAAAACCTTAAAGTGTTATTAGACTGAGGGGCCTGTATTCACTATATCTGGTCTCCCCAGAAGCCTGCATTCACTATATCTGGTCTCCCCAGAAGCCTGCATTCACTATATCTGATCTCCCCAGGACTCTGCATTCACTATATCTGATCTCCCCAGGACTCTGCATTCACTATATCTGGTCTCCCCAGAAGCCTGCATTCACTATATCTGATCTCCCCAGGACTCTGCATTCACTATATCTGATCTCCCCAGGACTCTGCATTCACTATATCTGGTCTCCCCAGGACTCTGCAGTCACTATATCTTATCTCCCCAGGACTCTGCATTCACTATATCTGGTCTCCTCAGGAGCCTCATTCACTATATCTGGTCTCCGCAGGAGCCTGCATTCACTATATCTGGTCTCCCCAGTAGCCTGCATTCACTATATCTGATTTCCCCAGGACTTTGCATTCACTATATCTGATCTCCCCAGGACTCTGCATTCACTATATCTGGTCAACCCAGGACTCTGCATTCACTATATCTGGTCAACCCAGGACTCTGCATTCACTATATCTGGTCTCCCCAGGACTCTGCATTCACTATATCTGATCTCCCCAGGACTCTGCATTCACTATATCTGATCTCCCCAGGACTCTGCATTCACTATATCTGATCTCCCCAGGACTCTGCATTCACTATATCTGATCTCCCCAGGACTCTGCATTCACTATATCTGGTCTCCCCAGGACTCTGCAGTCACTATATCTGATCTCCCCAGGAATCTGCATTCTCTATATCTGATCTCCCCAGGAATCTGCATTCACTATATCTGATCTCCCCAGGACTCTGCATTCACTATATCTGGTCTCCCCAGGACTCTGCATTCACTATATCTGATCTCCTCAGGACTCTGCAGTCACTATATCTGGTCTCCCCGGGAGCCTGCATTCACTATATCTCATCTCCCCAAGACTCTGCATTCACTATATCTGGTCTCCCCAGGACTCTGCATTCACTATATCTGGTCTCCTCAGGAGCCTCATTGACTATATCTGATCTCCCCAGGAGCCTCATTCACTTTATCTGATTTCCCAGGACTCTGCATTCACTATATCTGGTCACCCCAGGAGTCTGACTCCCGTCCGTGTGTGATCACCGGACCCAGCCACCGAACTTGGAAGCTGTCATTAGCCTGGCACTGCTGTACCAATAAATATCTCCTTATCCATAATTTGCATATTTATACACGTGGGTGATTGTGTAGACGGGGCCCCAGTGCACTGCATTGCCCGGGGCCCTTTAATGCTCTTAAGATTGCACTGCCTGGAGAGAGGAGGTAAGTATAACCTGTTTGTTATTTTTATAAATGTAGCATCCTCCTAGGTAGGTTCTAGAAAAAAAGCATTGTTTGCTCCATCTGCTTATCAGGGAGCAGGATTGTAGTTTTGCCTGTTGCATGTGTCCAGGTGTGATTCACTGGGTCTGAGGGAGTGTCCTCACTGTATCCAATAGGGGAGCATGTTGGACAGTGGAGGAAACCCAGCCAGTGACACACAGGCTTTTGTGACAGTCCCAGTGGGAGGGCACAACCGCAGTGCATCCTGGGATTGATCATAAAAGCCGAGGACACATGAGACAGGGGGTCTTGGGCAGGAAGCAGAGTCCCAGGAGGAGGGTGACGGCTGTCTCTCCTTCTGTATGCTGAGGAAAGTGGTCACAGGCAGTCAGCTTGGTGAACCAGGTGTGGAGCTGAGCCTTTAAGATCCTGGAGAAACTGACAGTGGAGCTGCTGGCAGAGTCACCAGGGAAAAACAGTGTCCGCGAGTACCTGGGGGGCTTGCCAAGGGGTCTGCCCAGGAAGGGAGACCACTCCAGTGAGGTCAGAGGACAGAAGGTCAGTGCACACAGTCAGTGAGAAAGGGAAGTGCCAAGTAGAACCCAGAAGAGTAATCTACCAAGTAGTTCGCCTTTCACATACTTCACTTCAGTGGCAAGGTGAAGCAGCGGCCTTGCCGCATTCAACATAGATAGAAGTCCTCAAGATTATGCATAGTTTGCTAAGTTGGAGTATCCCACTCATCCCTTCTCCCATCCCATCATAAAATAAAAACAACAAAAACCAAATCCCCCTGGACTGTTTACTGACTGAGCCAATAATCTAAAGTACTAGGAATGTACAAGTCGTTGCTATGGGTAACCCAGGGGAATCCGCTTTAAGCAGCTCCCATGGGAGTAGTACTACATAAAAAAAATGTAAAAAATTAGGGATTACAATCCCTTTAACTGGCGATTGCACGGTCATGTACGATGTAAACAAATGAAATTTATATCATTTTTTCCCACAAATAAAAAACTCTTTTTTTTTTTTTGTGGTATTTGATCACCACTGGGTTTTTTTTTTACTTTATGCTCTATAAACGAAAAAACGACCAAAAATTTTGAAAAAAAAAAAAAAAACAATATTTTTTTACTTTCCCCTATAAAACATATATCCAATAATGGCCAATGTATTCTGCAATATATTTGTGGTATAAAAAAAAAAAATCCCAGTAATAAGCGCATATTGATTGGTCTGTGCAAAAGGTATCGCATCTACAAACTATGGGATATATACTGGGATTTCTTTTTCTTATATTAGTAATGGTGGAGATCAATGACTTATAGCAGGACTGCGATATCGCAGTGGACATTCTGACACTTTGTGGGAACTAGACGTGTGCAGAATGGAAAAAATAGCATGCCCCCCCCCCCCCTTCCCAAAAGTGCTGGAACACATACTGGGTACATGATGCGTGCAGGAGAGTCGCTTTGCCACCATACATCCTTGTGACGCAGTCAGCAAGTTGTTGAGCTTTTTTGGTAGTATTGGTGCCTCTGGAAGAAAGGGCACTAGCAGTTGAAGACCAGGAAGTGATAGAGTAGCACAGCACGGTGGCGTCATCGCGTAGTGACGTCATGGTGCACAAAGCATGCGTGGTGACGTCAGTGCACATGCCAAATGTGGTGATGCAAAAACACAGGCATGTAATGTAATGGCACGTGCATGCGTGACATGATGACGTCACCGCGCACATGTAGTCATATTTATGAAAAAGTGTCAGTCCAATTATCAGCTGCCATCAGCCATATGGCTTTTTTTATTATCACATTTATTATTTTGTTTATGTTACACTATTTCCCCTGACGTGGTACATTGTAACAGTTTCCTTATGTTTGTAATAGAGATTTGCTACATTTACATGTGGTCGTAGCAGATCACGGGCAGAATCCTCGCGATTCTGCCTGCGATCCGGAATCATTGCAAATCGCGGGACGCCTGTGGGATGCCCGTGATATGCAATGGCACCCCAAACGCTGTGCGATGTTGCCGCGATTTTCGCCTGCCGAATCACGCAAACAGAATCGCGGGACGCCTGACGCCCAAAAGAAGCTCTTGTACCTTTTTTGGGCGACAGGCGTCCTGCGATTCTGTTTGAACATAGCCTAAGGCCATGTTCACATGTGAGCGTAGCGGATCACGGGCATAATCGCCGCGATTCTTCCCGCGATCCGGAATCATTGCAAATCGCGGGATGCCTGTGCAATGCCCGTGATTTGCAATGGCACCCCAAACGCTGTACGAAGTTGCCGCGATTTCCGCCTGCCGAATCACGCAAACAGAATCGCGGGACGCCTGATGCCCAAAAGAAGCTCTTGTACCTTTTTTGGGCGACAGGCGTCCCGCGATTCTGTTTGAATATAGCCTAAGGCCTAAGGCTATGTTCACATGTGAGCGTAGCGGGTCACGGGCATAATCGCCGCGATTCTTCCCGCGATCCGGAATCATTGCAAATCGCGGGACGCCTGTGCAATGCCCGTGATTTGCAATGGCACCCCAAACGCTGTGCGATGTTGCCGCGATTTCCGCCTGCGGAATCGTGGTAACATCGCGCAAACAGAATCGCGGGATGCCTGTATCCCAAAAAAGGTACAAGAGCTTCTTTGGGTACAAGAGCTTCTTTGGGGCGTAGCGGATCATGGACAGAATCGCCGAGATTCTGCCCGTGATCCGTAATCATTGCAAATCGCGGGACGCCTGTGTGATGCCCATGATTTGAAATGGCACCCCAAACGCTGTGCGAAACGCTGTGCAAAGTTGCCGCGATTTGCGCCTGCTGAATAGCGGTAACATCATGCAAACAGAATCGCGAGACGCCTGTCGCCTAAAAATAGCAGCTGGCCCAGCACTGCTCGGCATAACCGGATTCTTGCTTTGCATGTTCCCTACAGTACCTCAGATAATGAAAATGCAAATGCCGTTATTTTCTCGGGAGCTTTATGATTATTTTGACTTTGAAAACACCTATAAAAAGTAACAATGTGTGAAAGTGATACAGTTCTCATCCGAGTTAATTGGAATCCCAATAAATAAAAAAGATGCCTTCTATAAACCACTAAAAAAGATGAAGCGCTGTGATGAATGATTTGGTACCATGAACAGAGGCTGCTTTGCCTTAGTAATTTGTTACACTAAAATCAGTCCTCTGTGGTCTCCGTATTTGGGTCACACAAGCGGAGAGACGTGGAATGAGAGCGCCCCCCTCTGAGAGGGTGTATGAAATACAGATCGCTGCATCTCAAATTAAAGAGCTTCAATACACGGCAATTGTCCTCCGTCACCGAACTGACAATTCTATGCTGGAAACATTGACAATGTGTGACATCAGAAATTAGTTATTGGCAGCGCCGGGGCAAGGTCAGCTAGAGCCCAGGGCAAACATGCCAAATTGTGCCCCCTCCAAGATGTATGAGCATTAAGTCTCCAAAAATAAAAATCACTCCCCCCCCCCCAAAAAAAAAAAATTGAGAACCATTCTACATGCTTATCTCAAATCCTCTCATTTAACATATACTTCCAGCACAATTCCCCCCTCAAAAAAAATCCCCCCTTCCTAGCTCAAATCCTCTACCCGTCACATTTCCCCTCTGAGCACAAATCCTCTCTCCCCCACTCCAAATTTCCCCTCCTAGAACAAATGGCCCTCAATCATCCCTACTAGCACAAATCCCCCTCCCAAAAAAATTCCCCTCCTAGCACAAATCCCCCCCCCCGCCCACCATATTACCTTTTATTGCTTAAACCCCTCCCCCCCCAAATCTCCCATTCTAGCACAAATTCTCTCCCCTCCTAGCGCAAATGGCCCCCAATCATCCCTACTAGCACAAATTCCCCTCCCAAAAAAAATTCCCCTCCTAGCACAAATTCCCCCCTTACCATATTACCTTTTCTCGCACAAACTCCCCTAATCTCCCATTCTAGCACAAATTCTCTCCCCTCTTAGGGCAAATGGCCCCCAATTACCCCTACTAGCAGAAATCCCCCTCCCCCCAGCACAAATCCCCCTACTATATTACCTTTTATCGCACAAAAAAATCCCGCATTCTACTACAAATCCTCTTCACTCATCTCCCCTCTTAGCACAAATCTCCTCCAAATCACAAATCACCCTACTCCTAGCACACCTCCTGAAATTTCCCTTCCTAGAACAATTCTTACCTCCTGCTGCCCCCCCCCCCCCAAACTTCCCCCTGCAAACACAAATCCCCTCCCCACAATCTCTTTGTGGTGCCCCCGCACCTCACATGATACCACAGTGCCCAAGGCAGCCGTCCCTCCTGCCCACCCCTTGTCCGGGCCCTGGTTATTGGTTATAAATAACAAGTTGCAGCTAGATTAAGCAGGATTTTCACAAGGTTGATGGACTGTGTAAAGGATATAAATTAATATTTTAGCAGTAGGGATGACCTGGGTTCAGTTCAGAACAGCTGCACCTGTGGGAAGTTATCACATGATCACATCCCTACCGGGCCAATCGGCTGCAGCCAGGGCATTCCTCACCCTACAAAGGAACATATGCAAGAGGGCAGGCATACTCGTGAAATTATTGATCTAATATGGTCCCATAGCCATACAGGATCATTGACACTGACACTAAGGGGTTAATTTACTAAGCTAGAGAGGGCAAAATGAGTCACACTTCTTCAGGTAAACCAATCAGCTTCTAACCTCAGCTTGTTTAACCACTTGAGGACCGCCCCAAACACATATACTGGGGCAGGGCAGGCCTCCTGCGTGAACCAACAATACCTGTGCGCGCCCCCGCGTGCGCCACCAGCAACCCCCTCCCGCTGTCACTGGACATAGCAGGAGCCATTCAGCGGGTCAGGCGGACACGATGTCTGCCTGGACCCGCCAATCATTCAGAGGAGAGGCAGAATGGCGGTCTGCCTATGTAAACAAGGCAGACTGCCGTTCTGTGAGAGGGGAAGATAGAGATCTTGTGTTTCTGCTAAGCAGGAACACGGACCTCTGTCTTCCCCCAATTAGGCCACCCCCCCAGACTGTTAGTAAGCACTCCCTAGGAGCACACTTAACCCATTGATGGCCCCTGATGTTAACCCCTTCCCCTCTAGTGTCATTAGTACAGTGACAGTGCATTTTTGTATTGGTGTCACTGGGTCCCAAAAAGTGTCACGGGGTGTCAGATTTGTCTGACGCAATGTCGCAGTCCCGTTAAAAATCACTGATTGCTGCCATTTTTAGTAAAAAATAATAATAATAATAAATTACGCAAATAAATCCCATAGTTTGTAGATGCAATAATTTTTGCGCAAACCAATCAATATACACTTATTGTGATTTTTTTTTTTTTTAATCAAAAATATGTAGCAGAATACATATTGGCCTGAATTGATGAAGAAATTTGATTTTTTACATTTTTTTATTGGATGTGTTTTATAGTAGAAACTAGAATTTTTTTATTTTTTTTTTAAACTTCTTTTTTTTTTGTTTATAGTGCAAAAAACTAAATATTTTAAGCACTGTATTAGCCTCGGTTCACACTAGGGCGACCTGTGAGGCGACCTGGCCGCCTCACAGGTCGCCGCATGTCGCCTCCCATAGGGAAGCTGCGGACCCGTTCTAATAGGAGCGACACAAGTCACTCCGACCTAGAAAAAGGGTTCGGAGCTTCTTTGGGGCGACCAGGAGGCGACCGCCATAGACTTCAATGTTATGTAGCAAGTAAGTTTAGTTTTGTAAATATGAACCTGATAAAGGCATACAGTAATTGTAGGGTGAGTATATACAATGACAGTAATCTGAGAGAAGACAAAGTGAGATGATTGGAGTTGGACTCCTCCGGGGTACATTGTAGCAAACACTAGAACATCATTAATAGAACTTCCGCCGCAGAGACCTACACTAGGAAAGGAGAAAAACCAACTTATCAAAAATACATAAAAACAAACATGACAAAAGTATCAGAAACAAGAAAAACAATCTTATCAAAAACCAGACAGTATGTACTCTTGTTTTTAAAACATGTTTGTTGTCATGTTTGTTTTTATGTATTTTTGATAAGTTGGCTTTTCTCCTTTCCTAGTGCAGGTCTCTCCGGTGGAAGTTCTATTAATGATGTTCTAGTGTTTGCTACAATGTACCCCGGAGGAGTCCAACTCCAATCATCTCACTTTGTCTTCTCTCAGATTACTGTCAGAGAGAGAGAGAGGGAGAGAGAGGGAGAGAGAAGAGAAAGAGAAGAGAGAAGAGAGAGAGAGGGATAAAGAGAGGGAGAAAAAAAAAGAGAGGGAGAGGGCGAGGGAGAGAGGGAGAGAAGAGAGGAGAGATAAGAGAGAGAGGCAAGAAAGAGGAAAACATAAGAAAGAGAGAGAGAGGAGATAGAGAAAGAGGAGAGAGAGAGAGAGAAGAGAGGAAAAAGAAGAAAGAGGAGAGAGAGAAGAGGAAAGAGAAGAGAGTGAGAGAAGAGAGAGAAAATGAGCGGAGGGTAAGGAGAAGAGAGAGAGAGAGAGAAACGAGGAGAGAGCAAGGGAAGAGTAAAATAACGTGAGTGGGGAGAGAGAGGGGCGAGAGAGGGGAGAAAGGAGAGATAAGAGAGAGAGGTGAGAGAGAGGAAAAAGAAGAGAGAGAGAGAGAGAGAGAAGAGAGAGGAGAGAGAAGAGAGACGAGAGAGAGAGGGGAGAGAGAGGAGAGGGAGGACTGATGTCTTTTTTCAACCTCACTAACTATGTAACTATGTAAGGAGAGATAAGAGAGAGAGGAGAGAGAGGAAAAAGAAGAGAGGGGGCATATAGAGAAAAAGAGAGGAAAGAGAAGAGAGAGAAAATGAGAGTGGGTGTGCAGAGAGAGGAGAGGGAGAGAGAGAATAGAGGAGAGATAGAGAGGTGAGAGAGAGGAGATGAGAGAGAAGAGAGAGAGGAGAGAAGAGAGAGAGGGGCTGGAGAGAAAGAAGAGAGAGAGAGAGAGAGAAGACAGAGGAGAGAGAGAGGAAAAAGAAGAGAGAGATAGAGGAGATAGAGAAAGAGAGAGAAGAGAGGAAAGAGAAGAGAGAAGAGAGAGAGAGGACAGAGAAGAGAGAGGGAGAGAGAGAAAGAGAGAAGAGAGAGAGAAAAAGGGAAGAGAGAGAAGAGCAGAAAGAGAAGATAGAGAGGGGGTGAGAGAGAGAGAAGAGAGAAGAGAGAGAGAGCAGATAGAGAAAATTAGAGGGGATGAGCAGAGAGAAGATAGGAGAGATAAGAGAGACATGAGAGAGAAGAAAAAGAAGAGAGAGGAGAGAGAGAAGAGAGGAGAGATAACATAGAGAGGAGAGAGAAGAGAGAGAGAGAGGAGAGAGAGGGGCGAGAGAAAGGAGCGAGAGAAGAAAAAGAAGAGCGAAATAGAGGAGATAGAGAAAGAAGAGAGAGAGATGAGAGGAAAGAGAAGAGAGAGGCGAGAGAAGAGAAAGAGAGGAGAGAGAAAGAGAGAAAAGAGGAGAGAGAAGAGAGAGAGGGGTGAGAGAGAAAGAGAAGAAAGAGAGAGGAGAGACAAGAGAGAAAGGAGAGAGAGAGAGGAAAAATAAGAGAGAGAGAGGGGGGGAGAGAGAGAGAGAAAATGAGAGGGGTGAGCAGAGAGAGGAGAGAGAGAAAGAAATGAGGAATAGAGAGGAGAAAGTGACAAAAGAGAGAGAGAGTGTGAGGGGGGGGGGAGAAGGAGGAGAGAGAAAGGAGAGGGGAGAAATAAGAGAGAGAGGAGAGAGATGGAGAGAGAGATAAGAGAGAGAGAGAGAGATAAGAGAGAGAGAGAAAAAAGGAAGAAAGAGAGGAGATGAGAAATAGGAGAGAGAAGAGAGGAAAGAGAAGAGGGAGGAGAGAGAAAGAGAAGAGAGAAGAGAGAGTAAATGAGAGGGGGTGAGCGAGAGAGAGAGAGAGAGAGAGAGAGGAATGAGGACATATAGGAGAGAGTGAGGGAAGAGAGAGAGAGAATGTGATGGGGAGAGAGATAGAGGGAAAGGAGAGAGAGGTGCGAGAGAGAGGAATGGGGGGAAGAGAGAATGAGAAGGGGGAGATAGAAGAGGGTGAGAGAGTGGAGAGAGATAGAGGGAAAGGAGAAAGAGGAGCAAGAGAGAATTAGAGAGGGAGGGAAACAGAAGAAGGAAGAGGGGAGAGAGAGTGGAGAGAGATAGAGGGAAAGGAAAGAGAGGAGCAAGAGAAAGAATGGGGGGGGGGAGATAATGAGAGAGGGAGATAAAAGAGGGAAGAGAGGATAGAGAGTGAAGAGAGATAGAGGGAAAGGAGAGAGAGGAGTGAGAGAGAAGAGAATGAGAGAGGGAGATAGAAGAGGGAAGGGGAGAGAGAGATAGAGGCAATGGAGAGAGAGGATCAAGAGAGAAGAGAATGGGGGGGGGGATAATGAGAGGGGAGATAGAAGAGGGAAGAGGAGAGAGAAAGTGGAGAAAGATAAAGGGAAAGGAGAGAGAGGAGTAAGAGTGAGAGAATGGGGGGGGGAGAATGAGAGAGGGAGATAGAAGAGGGAAGAGGGGGAGAGGTGAGTGGAGAGGGAGAGAGATAGAGGAAAAGGAGAGAGAGGAGCGAGAGAGAAGAGAATGAGAGAGGAGATAGAAGAGGGAAGAGGAGAGAGAGAGTGGAGAGAGATAGAGGGAAAGGAGAGAGGGGAGTGAGAGAGAAGAGAATGAGAGAGGAAAGATAGAAGAGGGAAGAGGAGAGAGAGAGTGGAGAGAGATAGAGGGAAAGGAGAGAGGGGAGTGAGAGAGAAGAGAATGAGAGAGGGAGATAGAAGAGGGAAGGGGAGAGAGAGATAGAGGGAATGGAGAGAGAGGATCAAGAGAGAAGAGAATGGGGGGGGGGAGATAATGAGAGGGGGAGATAGAAGAGGGAAGAGGAGAGAGAAAGTGGAGAAAGATAGAGGGGAAAGGAGAGAGAGGAGCAAGAGAGAGAGAATGGGGGGGGGAGAGAATGAGAGAGGGAGATAGAAGAGGAAGAGGGGAGAGAGAGTGGAGAGAGATAGAGGAAAAGAAGAGAGAGGAGCGAGAGAGGAAGAGAATGAGAGAGGGAGATAGAAGAGGCAAGAGGGGAGAGAGAGTGGAGAGAGATAGAGGGAAAGGAGAGAGGGGGAGTGAGAGAGAAGAGAATGAGAGAGGGAGATAGAAGAGGGTAGAGGGGAGAGAGAGTGGAGAGAGATAGAGGGAAAAGGAGAGAGAGGAGCGAGAGAGAGAGAATGAGAGAGGGAGATAGAAGAGGGAAGAGGGGAGAGAGAGTGGAGAGAGATAGAGGGAAAGGAGAGAGGGGAGTGAGAGAGAAGAGAATGAGAGAGGGAGATAGAATAGGGAAGAGGAGAGAGAGAGTGGAGAGAGATAGAGGGAAAGGAGAGAGGGGATTGAGAGAGAAGAGAATGAGAGAGGGAGATAGAAGAGGGAGAGAGAGAGTAGCAAGAGAGAGAGAATGGGGGGGGGGGATGAGAGGGGGGGATAGAAGAGGGAAGAGGGGAGAGAGTGGAGAGAGATAGAGGGAAAGGAGAGAGAGGAGCTAGAGAGAGAGAGAGAGAGAATGGGGGGGGAGAGAGAATGAGAGGGGGGGGAGATAGGGAGATAGAAGAGGGAATTGGGGAGAGAGTGGAGAGAGATAGAGAAAAAGGGGAAAAATAAAGATGTAGCGAAAAACAAAACAAGATTCAGGAAATGACATAAATATGGGGTAAAATTTAAAAAAAAATAATAAAACATAAAAAGAATGTAGACACTGTTAGAAAATATTATATCATTTGATAATTTGATCACACACAATGATTTTCTCATCTGAGCGGGGGGGGGGGGGGGGGGGGGGGTAATTTCTCCCCCAATCCCAGTGGAGTTCCTCTGCTTGCCGTCTGTGTATATACTAATGATATACGGTCTTCCTGGCTCACCAAACTTTCTATTAATCTCGCCTGTACATGGAATCTCTTTTAGACTGAATTATTCTGTTCTGTTGACCTTCCATTAAAGCAATAATCACAAGACCCACTTGAAGCTGAATTATTGTGCGGAAGGCGCAGCCTCTCTCTTCATAATGAAGTCCTGGCCTGCGAATGGCGGATGGAGGGACTCGGCGGAGGACCCGGCGCTGCGCATTCAATGCCGCTGATGTGATTGCATTGCAGTAATGTCCTTGATCTTATCTCAGGCAGAATAATGTTTCTTGAGATGTCTATTGATTATATTGCATATTTACAAGATAGATATGACGCCGATGGCTCACCTCTCACTTCAACCCATTTTTAATTCACAAAAATGCAGAGGGGGGGAAAAAATGAGGGGATCACTGCCAGCCGGGCTTAATTACCACGACCTGACCGACAATATTGCGGGTTAAAGTTGTACAATGTTATAAATCACTTCTATGTGACTCGGGATGTACAGTGGGGCTTTAACTAAATTATTCTCTTATGAGATGTAAAATAAATTACCCTCTGAAGACTATCTGCAGCTCTTCTACACCCCACCTCCTCCATTCCAGCCGCAGTATACACATATATTGTTTATATAAAATCCCAATAAAATACATTTATTGTTTTGGTTGTAACATGAAAAATGTGTAAAATTTCAAGGGGTGTGAATACTTTTTCAGGGCACTGTGCCCTGAAAAAAGTATTCACACCCCTTGAAATTATTCACATTTTTCACGTTACGACCAAAAACGTAAATGTAATTTATTGGGATTTTATGTGATAGACCGACACAAAGTGGCACATAATTGCAAAGTGGAAGGAAAATGATAAATGGTTTTCAACATTTATTTACAAATAAATATGTGAAAAGTGCGGTGTGCATTTGTATTCACCCCCCTTTACTCTGATACCCCTAACTAAAATCTAGTGGAACCAATTGCCTTCAGAAGTCTCCTAATTAGTAAGTAGAGTCCACCTGTGTGTAATTAAATCTCAATATAAATACAGCTGTTCTGTGAAGCCCTCAGAGGTTTGTTAGAGAACCTTAGTTAACCACTTGCCGACCGCCGCACGACTATTTACTGCGGCGGTCAGCCCCTCACAGGCAAAGCAATGTAGTACTACGTCGCTTGCCTGTGAGGCTCTAGGGAGCGAGCGCGCGCCGCCGGAGGCGGACCCCCCCCCCCCACGCACGTGTGCTCGCAGACCCGATGTCCGACGGGCACTCGCAATCATCCGTTACAGCGGGAGAAAGTCAGGCGGCTAATGTAAACACAGCCACCTGTCATTCTCCCCTGTGTAAGAATGGAGATCATACGGTTCTGCTATGTAGGACCGTTGATCTCTGTTCTTACACTAGTAGCCACAGCCAATCACAGTTAGAATCACGCCCCTAGGGACACACTTAACCCCTCCCTCTCAAAAAAGTTAACCCCTTGACTGCCAGTGTCATTTTTACAGTAACAGTGCATATGTATAGCACTGATTACTGTAGAAATGTCACTGGTACCCCCAAAAGTGCCAAAAATGTCAGTAAGGGGTCCGATCTGTCCACCGCAATGTCGCAGTCCCGCAAAAAAAAAAATCGTAGATCGCCGCCATTACTCGTTAAAAAAAAACAAACAACAAAAATGACAAAAATCTTTCCCTTAGTTAGTAAACGCAATAACTTTTGCGCAAACCAATCAAAATACGCTTTTTGCGATTTTTTACCAAACATATGTAGCATAAAACAAATTGGCCAAAAATGTTAAAAAATTTTGATTTTTACATTTTTTTGGGGGAATTTCATATAAAAAAAATGTGAAAAAATATTGTTATTTTTGCAAAATTGTCGCTCTTTTTTTGTTTATAGCGCATGATCAAAAAATCGCACAGGTGATCAAATACCGCCAAAAGAAAGCTCTGTTTGTGGGGAAAAAAAGGACGTCAAATTCGTTTAGGTACAGCGTCGCACGACCGCGCAACTGTCCGTTAAAGTCACGCAGTGCCGAATCGCAAAATAGGCCCTGGTCAGGAAGGGGGTAAAATCTTCCGGGGGTTAAGTGGTTAATAAACAGCATTATGAAGGCCAAGGAACTCACCAGACAGGTCAGGGATAAAGTTGTGGAGAAGTGTAAAGCAGGGTTAGGTTTTAAAAAAATATCCCAAGCTTTGAAGATCTCACGGAGCGCTGTTCAATCCATCATGGGAAAATGGAAAGAGTATGGCACAACTGCAACCCTACCAAGACATGGCCGTCCACCTAAACTGACCGGCCGGCCCCTACCAAGACATGGCCGTCTACCTAAACTGACCAGCCGGGCCCCTACCAAGACATGGCCGTCCATCTAAACTGACCAGCCAGGCCCCTACCAAGACATGGCCGTCCACCTAAACTGACCAGCCGGGCCCCTACCAAGACATGGCCGTCCATCTAAACTGACCAGCCAGGCCCCTACCAAGACATGGCCGTCCACCTAAACTGACCAGTCGGGCCCCTACCAAGACATGGCCGTCCACCTAAACTGACCGGCCGGGCAAGGAGATCACATGGTACAGAGTCAGACTGGGCTAAACATAGCCCATCTGTGCCATGTGATCAACTGTGGCCAATCACAGCTAATCACAACAAAACCAACTGAATTAATTGATTTCATTCAGTAAAATGCTTACACATACAGTAGCAATAAAATTCAATATTATACAGGATTTTTATAGCGCCAACAGTTTGCGCAGCGCTTTACAATGTGAGGGAAGACAAATTCATTGCTTTAAGCCAACATAATGTGTAAAAAAAAAAAAAAAATACTGATCACTTTCCCGGAGTAGTACAATGTTACTATAGTAACATTATATTTCGCTGGTCAAAGTGTGTAAAAAAAAAAAAAAAAATTGTAAAAAAATAACTAAATAAAATATTAAAAAAAAACATTGATCAGTGTCCCTGACCACCGCCACACCACCATTTTTTTTTTTCTTAAACTTTCAAAAAAAAAAAAAATGATAAAAAATTGCAACTGCAAAAAAACTCCCAAAGCCTCTTACTAAACACATTGGACTGTCTACATTCCAACCAGGGGGGTCATTTGGGGGGTATTTGAACAGTCCTAAATTTTTTGGGCCTCAAGAAATGAGATCGGCCATCAGTACATCAGGATTGATCAATTTTCAGATATATCCCATAGTTTGTGAACTTTCCTATAGACTAAATAATAAACACTTTTTTTTTTTTTTATATATTTTTTTATTAGAATTTAGCATAGAAAACAAACAATAAATAATAAACACTGAATTTGGTTATTTTCACCAAGAAATGTCACAGAATACATTTTTGCTTAAATTTATGAAGAAAGATTATTTATTTGCCAAATTTTATAACAAAAGAAAAAAAAAATTTGTCTTTTTATTTAGTTAACCACTTGCCGACCGCCGCATGACTATATACTGCGGCAGTCTGGCACTCCTGGGCAAAGCAACGTACCGGTACGTCGCTCGCCCACGAGCCTCTAGGGGGCGAGCGCGTGCCACCGGAGGCGCGCTCCTGCCCCCGCTCGTTCCCTGACATCCCCGTGTGTGTGACTGGCGGCTCCGATGTCCGCCGGTCACTCGCGATCTCCCGCTGGAGAGGGAGAAAGGAAGGCGGTTGATGTAAACAAAGCCACCTGTCATTCTCCCTGATGTAACTGCAGAGACTATACGATCCTGCTATGTAGGATCGTATGTCTCTGTGGTTACATCACAAGCCACACCCCTTTACAGTTAGAATCACACCCCTAGGGACACACTTAACCCCTTGATCCCTAAAAAAATTAACCCCTTCCCTGCCAGTGTCATTTTTACAGTAGCACTGATTACTGTAGTAATGTCACTGGTACCCCCAAAAGTATCAAAAATGTCAGTCAGGGGTCCGATCTGTTCGCCGCAATGTCGCAGTCCCGCAAAAAAAAAATCGCATATCGCCGCCATTACTAGTTAAAAAAAAAACAATAAAAATGACATAAATCTTTCCCGTAGTTAGTAAACGCAATAACTTTTGCGAAAACCAATCAAAATACGCTTATTGTGATTTTTTTTTACCAAACATATGTAGCAGAAAACAAATTGGCCTAAAACGTTAAAAAATTTTGATTTATACATTTTTTTTGAGAATTTCATATAAAAAAAATGTGAAAAATATTGTTATTTTTTCAAAATAGTCGCTTTTTTTTGTTTATAGCGCAAAAAAAGTAAAAACCGCACAAGTGATCAAATACCACCAAAAAAAGCTCTGTTTGTATGGGAAAAAAAAGACATCAATTTAATTTGGGTATAGCGTTGCACGACCGTGCAATTGTCCGTTAAAATCACGCAGTGCCGAATCGCAAAATAGGCCCTGGTCTGTGAACAGCCAAATCCTCCTTTGGCTTAAGTGGTTAAAAATAAAAATCTCAGTAGTTATTAAGTGCCACCAAAAGAAAGCTGTATTTTTGTGAACAAAATTATAAAAATTTCAAATGGGTACCATGTAGCATGACTGCGCAATTGTCATTCAAAGTGTGACAGCGATGAAAGCTGAAAATTGGCCTGGGCAGGAAGGGGGTAAAAGTGCCCGGTATTGAAGTGGTTAAGGGAACTGTATCATTTCCAAGTGCAAAACAGGTAAGTAAAGTTATTTTCAATATCATTGTGATCTTCCCGGAGGAAATGGCTTTTGTTTCCTATTACAGTTTCTGTGTGCGTGGACGATCGTCTGAGATTTATGCAGCGGGTCTGTGTATTGCAATGACACCGGGGCGCCATATACCATCCTCCTGACTGCTTACCAGCTGGGCAAACTAAATTAAAACAATAAAAAAGTCAGACCCCCCACCGAGCGCTATCATCTTTCACATCTCTACAGGAAATGTACCGCTGTAACTTCAATGTCTCCAAAACTTTCACAAACTGATCTAGAGAAGGGGAAAAATAAATAAACAGGAGTTTGTTTGATTAACCACTTCTGGACCGAAGATTTTCCCCCTTAATGACCAGGCCATTTTTTGCGATTCGGCACTGCAATATTTTAACTAACAATTACGCGGTCGTGCGACGTTGTACCCAAATACAATTGTCCTTTTTTTCCCCCCACAAATAGAACTTTCTTTTGGTGGTATTTGATCAGCTGTGCGATTTTTATTTTTTGCGCTATAAACAAAAAAAGAGCGACAATTCTGAAAAAAAAAAAAAAAACAATATTTTTCACTTTCTGCTATATAACATTCCCAATAAAAAAATGTAAAAATCAAAATTTTTTAACATTTTTGGACAATTTGTATTCTGCTACATAATTTTGCTAAAAAGAAAGATCCCAATAAGCGTATTTTGATTGGCTTGCGCAAAAGGTATCACTTCTATGAACTAGGGGAAAGATTTATGTCATTTTTATTTATTTATTTTTTAATAGTAATGGCGGGATCAGCAATTTTTAGCAGGACTGCGACATTGCGGCGGACAGATCGGATGCCTAACTGACATTTTTTACATTTTTGGGGGGACCAGTGACATTACTACAGTAATCAGTGCTAAAAATATGCAGTTACTGTAATAATGACACTGGCAGGGAAGGGGTTAACACCAGGGGTGATCAAATGGTTAAATGTATGCCTAGGGGGTGTTTTCTAACTGTGAGGTGTGATGAGTTTGTGGAATGAACACAGAGACAATTCTGAAAAAAAATATATATTTTTTCACATTCTGCTATACAACATTCCCAAAAAAAATTTAAAAATCAATTTTTTTCTACATTTTAGGCCAATTTGTATTCTGCTACATATTGTTGCTAAAAAAAAGATCCCAATAAGCGTATTTTTATTGGCTTGCGCAAAATTTATCACATCTACAATCTACAGGAAAGTAGTCATTTTTATTTATTTATTTGATTTTTACTAGTAATGGCGGCGATCTGCGATTTTTTTAACAGGACTGCAACATTGCGGCAGACAGATCGGATGCCTAACTGACACTTTTGGGGGGGACCAGTGACATTACTACAGTAATCAGTGCTAAAAATATGCACTGTTACTGTAATAATGTAATAATGACACTGGCAGGGAAGGGGTTAACACCAGTGGTAATCAAAGGGTTAAATGTATGCCTAGGGGGGTGTTTTCTAACTGTGAGGGGGATGGATTTGTGGAATCAATACAGAGACCTGTGATCCTAAATAGGAGGAAAACAGGAGCTCTGTGCTGATTCCTGGGAGAACAACGGTCTGCTGTGTGTACAACATCAAACCGCTGTTCTCTCTCCACGGGGAGCGATCGCGGGTGCCTGGCGGTAATGGTAAACAAAGGTAAGACATCATGGTTAGAAACCGTACAAAGACATAGGTCACAAATTAGGAACATACAGTATATATCATATCAACATAAAACCATAGGTAAAGGCATAACCCACTAACGTGGGAGTAGCCATCGTGACCTGATTACCAGTAAAATCTCGTTGAGATAGAATACATCCCAACCATTAAGTATCTGTCTTTCACTCCCAGTGTCGGTGAGTACCGTCACAATGACTTTTGTAGTGGACAGATCACACAAGTGAAAGCCAAACACCTGAAAGGCAGCATGTGTAATGCACTTTGTGTATCTGTGGGCTTGGTGTCAAATTGTCCTGGGGTGGACACTCCCGGACTAATCAAATTTTAGGAGCCTTTCCCTAGATTAGCTTATTGTTAATAAGATCACTGTTAGCTGTTAGTTGCTAGCTGCTGATTATCTTACTGTTTATGTTAGCTGTTCATTACATGTATTGTTAGATGTACCGATGATATTACTGTTTAAAGTTTGTATTGTTTAGGATAATGTGATCAAGCTCTTATCTGATTTTCTGTGATATAAATTCTATGTGAATATACAATAAAGTGAGTTCCAGCTTGCACCTAAGCTAGTTTACTCTAGTTCTTTAGTTCAATTCTCAGCTATAAGACCTGGTTCCTGGTTCCAGAGTGGAGTAAGGTGTATCTTGGCGGAGGCACCCAGGCGGGGTGCCAGGTGGTCCATCACAGTCCCCTCCCAAAATCCACAGCAGAGTCTTTTCCAATGCATGCAGCTGGGCAGGCCAGGAAAGCAGAAAAGGAGCAATGAGTGATCTTTAGTTCTTTCTATAGATTTTCTATTTGATTCAAGTCAGGTGATTGGCAGGGCTATGAGGTCTCCCACCCCCCTCTCTCTTCCAGCCCTCTCTCACCCACCCCCCTTTCTCTCTCTCAACCCCCCCTCTCTCACCCCCTCTCTCCCACCTCCCTCTCTCTCTCACCCACCCTCACTCTCTCCCACCCCCCTCTCGCTTGCTCCCACCCTCTCTCTCTCTCTCTCTCTCTCTCTCTCACCCTCTCTCTCTCTCTCAACCCCCCTCTCTCCCACCTCCCTCTCTCTCTCTCTCACTCACCCTCTCTGTCTCCCACCCCCCTCTCGCTCGCTTTCTCACCCCCCCTCTCTCACCCCCTCTCTCTCCCACCCCCCTCTCTCTATCTCACCCCCTCTCTCTCACCCCCCCTCTCTTTCACCCTCCCCTCTCACCCCCACTCTTGTGAAATCTCAGGGGTTCATGCTGGGACTTGTAGTCCTTCAATTTTGGAGGGAGTCACATCCATTAAACAGGAAGGGGTGGGGCAAATTTACGTAGGAGGGGGACACCCAATTTTAGTCTTGCCTAGGGAAACACAAAATCAAAATACACCACTGCAATGAGCATCTGAACCATAGCAGGCCACATGCCCTCAACATAGGGGGGAAAAGAAACTCGTCCTGCTGATGGAGAAAAGTGCCTCTTCCCCACAACCCTGATCAGGTTGCTGTTTTGGTTTGGGGGTAGGGGGCTTATTAGAATTTGGAAGCCCCCTTTAAAAATAACGGGGTCCAAAGATTGCTCCTACCAAAATAAATAAATAATGAAATGAAAGAAATAAATCCCCAAAAATGTCCCATGATGTGCATCCATCATCAGTCACATTTTCCAGTGAACCCCATGTCAATTATGATGAACAACACTCACCAATTCGTCCGAAAGAAAAAATGTGCCAATCAACACATACAATCTCGTTACTACACTTACCACGAATGACAGCTCTGGTTCCTGATGTCAAATGTAAATAAAGGGACGCGGTATACCCAGTGACATCATTAACATGCCTGGTGATTCCTGGCCAACAAATAAATGGGGTAGAGTGACATCACTGGTTGCTAAGGATATGGTGGGTGCCGGTACCCGCTGCTTCCTTAACAACCATTGACAGTGGAAGGAGGAATCTGTCATATATCATAGCAGGAGAAAAAACACCTTTTAAATGGGATAAAAGTCTAGCGTTTGAAAATATAGAGAATGGGGGTAGGATTGATCAACTAGTTAGGCCAACATCCCGGCTATAGAGAAAACAATGGAGTAACCCCCTAATGGGACTTTAGTAGCCTATAACATATTATTCAATCATGGTAAATTATAAATTATCAAGGGAGTGTATAAAATCAGTACACATTTTACTGGAGAAACCGTTAAAAAGACAACAATAAAAGGTTGGCGTACATTCAAGCCAACATGGTGCAAAGAACATAAGGGCATACAGTTCTACATATTACAAGGACTGACGTGATGGGAGTCACCATGGCAGAACATGCAAGAAAAACACCCTTTGGGGGCGAATGCCCTAACCTACGAGGTTCAGTCGGAACATAAAATCAGCATTTGTAGAAAGAGACCAGCAGTCCCTCACTACCTTTGCTAAAGCTTTTTGTTGGGGTCACTGCCCCCACAAGACCAAACTCAGACCTGGTGATGGGCTACTAAGGTCCATGCACTGGATAAGGTCATATTGTCCCTCAAGCCTAGAAGCTCCACTACATTAAAGCAATGGAGGGAGGAGCTTCAACGGAGTAAAGAGACGGGGAAAGAGCGCAGAGGGGTGAGTATATTTATCTAGAGTAAGGGTGGGTTGGCTATTAGCAGACATTCAGGGCGAAGTGTCTCTTTAACCAGTTATGGCCGCCCACCGTGTATTTATGTCGGTACTTTGACGTTAAATACCGGGGTTATGGCAGCAGATTGCTGCCAAAACCCTGGTATTTTTTTAAACGGCGGGAGGTCCGCTTTAACATAAGGGTGGTCCCAGCGGGGGATTCGCCACGGGATCACCCTTATGGGTGGAAGGAGAGGTGCCCAAAACACCTCCCCCCGTTGCTTCCCGGTCATTTTCCCTGCTTGCTGGACCCGTCCGTAGTGGGGAAAACGACCCGGTGCGCTGTCCCCTCAGGCAGGAAGTTGAATGAGGCCAGCTGCCCCCACTCCACCCTATGGCCTTGGAGGACTGGAGCGACACCATTTTTTTCATCATTAAAAAAAATATATAAATATTTTTTTTTTTTTAGAATAGATGTGAGAGGTGAGGTCTTTTTGACCCCAGATCTCACAATAAAGAGGTCCTGTCCTGCTTATTTCTATTACAAGGGATGTTTCCATTCCTTGCAATAGTAATAAAAGTGATCAAACATTTTTTTTTTTTTTTAATTTAAAACTGTGTAAAAATAAAAAATAAAAGATAAAATAAATAGGAAAAAAATAAATAAAGCGCCCCTTCCCTCTGAGCTCGCGCGCAGAAGCGAACGCATACACAAGACGCGCCCACATATGTAAACGGTATTCAAACCACACATTTGAGGTATCGGCTCGATCGTTAGAGTGAGAGCAATACTTCTAGCCCTAGACCTCCTCTGTAATTCTAAACTGGTAACCTGTAGACATTTTTAAAATGTTGCTTAATAATTTTTATTATTAAGCGACAAACATCGATCATTTTTAAATACCAATGTTTGTCGCCATTCCACGAGCGTGCGCAATTTTTAACCGCTTGCCGACTGCTCACAGTATATTTACTGCGGCAGTCAGCCCCTCACAGGCAGAGTGACGTAGGTCTACGTCGCTCGCCTGTGAGGCTCTGGGGAGCGAGCGCGCGCCCGCGGAGGCGCGCTCCCGCTCCCGCGCGGTCACGGACCCCCCCCTGCGCGTGTGACCAGCGGACCCGATGTCCACCGGTCACTTGGCGATCGGCGGGGGAGAGGGAGAATGTCAGACAGCTTGTGTAAACAAGCCACCTGTCATTCTCCTCGCTGTAAAGACACTGATCACTCGGATCTACTATGTAGATCCGTTGATCAGTGTCCTTACAGCTCAAGCCACAGCCAATCACAGTAGAAAGCATGCCCCTAGGGACACACACAGCCCCTCCCTCCCAAATAAAGTTAACCCCTTCACTACCAGTGTATTTTTACAGTAACAGTGCATATATATAGCACTGATTACTGTAGAAATGTCACTGGTAACCCCAAAAGTGTCAAAAATGTCAGTCAAGGGTCCGATCTGTCCGCCCCAATGTCGCAGTACCGCAAAAAAAAAATCGCAGATCGCCGCCATTACACGTTAAAAAAAAAAACAACAAAAATGACAAAAATCTTTCCCTTTGTTAGTAAACGCGATAACTTTTGCGCAAACCAATCAAAACACGCTTTTTGCGTTTTTTTTTACCAAACATAGGTAGCATAAAACAAATTGGCCGAAAATGTAAAAAAATTTTGATTTTTACATTTTTTTTGGGGGGAATTTCATATAAAAAAATGTGAAAAATATTGTTGTTTTTGCAAAATGTACGCTCTTTTTTTTGTTTATAGCGCAAAAAGTAAAAATCGCACGGGTGATCAAATACCACCAAAAGAAAGCTCTGTTTGTGGGAAAAAAAGGACGTCAAATTCGTTTAGGTACAGCGTCGCACGACCGCGCAATTGTCCGTTAAAGTCACGCAGTGCCGAATCGCAAAATACCCCCTGGTCGTTAAGCAGGCAAATCTTCCGGGGCTTAAGTGGTTAAGCATGACATATTGGGTATCTATTTAGTTGGTGTAATATTATCACATTATAGAAAAATATTGGGCTAACTTTATCGTTTTCTTATTTTTTAATTAAAAATAAATGTATTTTTTCCAAAAACAAAATTGCGTTTGTAAGATCGCTGCGCAAATACGGTGTGATAAAATATATTGCAACGATCTCCATTTTATTCTCTGGGGTCTCTGCTAAAAAAAAAATATATATATATATATATATATATATATATATATATATATATATATATATATATATATAAAGTGTTTGGGGGTTCTAAGTAATTTTCTACCAAAAAAAATCTAATTTTAACTTGTAAAGAACAAGTTTCAGAAAAAGGCCCGGTTCCAGAAGTGGTTAAGCGCACTTCTCTGACAGCCGCCGTATTTTATTTCCAGTGACATTCTGGATAATCAAAGTGGGATGACAGGTTTGCAGGTCTGACATTTTGTGAGTTTGAAATGTAAGATGTCCTTCACTGCAGCTCTGGGACGGGGACCGGCGATGACGGCACATACTCTCAGCTTTTAATTGACAATTAAAAAAAGAGAATTTCCGTCCCGTTATGTTGTAAAGCATAAATCTTCCTTTTTTTGAAACCTATCCGGAAAATGTGACTTTACATTGTATGTTTGGAAGTTAAACCAGTATTTTTTCCTAGAAAACTACTTAGAACCCCCAAACATTATATATATCTTTTTAGCAAAGACTCTGGAGAATAAAATGTCGGTCATTGCTAAATTTTTTGTCACGCGGTATTTGCGCAGCGGTCTTTAAAACGCCATTTTTTGGGAAAAAATTTGAAAAATCACATTTCACTGCATTTAATAAATACTAAACAGTAAAGTTAGCCCATTTTTTTTTTGTATATTGTGAAAGATGATGTCACGCCGAGTAAATAGATACCCAACATGTTACGGTTTAAAATTGCGCCCCCCCCTGTGAGATGGCGACAAACTACGGTCAATAGAGATCTCAATCTGCGACGCTTTAAATTTATTTAACCATTACCAGTTTAGAGTTAGAGTGTAGCTCTTTTTTTTAAATTATTGCCCACGCTCTGGCGATCGCAGCGATACCTCACATGTGTGGTTTGAACAGCGATTTCATTCGCGGCTCGACTTGCGTATACGTTTTTTTTTTTTGTGCGCAAGCTAACGGTGACGGGGGCGGCTAAATTTTTTTTTTTTCCCTATTTATTTTTTCTTTTTTTTTTTACTTTATTACAGGTTTTTAAAAAAAAAAATAAAAAATCTGATCACTTTTATTGCTGTCACAAGCAATGTAAACATCCCTTGTGACAGCAATATGTAGTGACAGGTACTCTTTATGGAGGGATCGAGGGTCTAAAAGACCCCAAACCCCTCCACTACACTTCCATGTATTCAAAACGCCGAAAACGGCATTTTGCATACAGCCGTTTTTCAAATCTGCCGTCTTTTGCAGCACAGTAACCCGGAAGTGACGTCATGGATGCCGCCTCCGGGTTACGTCATCGGAGACCCGATCGATGCCGTTTCCGGCATTCATCAGGACTCCATCCAGCCGGCGGACGTGCCGGCTGGGTGCTCGGGGCTCCCGGTGGGACGGGAGCCCCGAGCAAAGCCACGGAAGGAGGCGGGAGGGGGGGGACGTCCCCTTCCGCTCACCCGGGTAACGATCGAGCGGCTCCCGAACCACATCGGTCGTTACCAACGGAATGCCGACCGTCGGCTTCAAACCACGGTACCGGGATGATGCCTCTAGCTAGAGGCATTATCCCGGTATAATACCGCAAAGTTACCCGACGTACCGGTACGTTGATATGCGGTAAGTGGTTAAATATTCCTGTAGGGGGCCCTGCCTTAACCTCTTCACGCCTAAGGGTAAAACAAATCTTAATGCCTAAGCACAATTTTGCAACTTTGACACGTGTTAACAAAACTGAACATTTCATCACAACTACTTTGTACATCCAGGTGGATTATACCTTGTTTTTTTCAGGACAAATTGGGCTTTCATTGGGTAGTAAATGGCTGTGGATATCCCCTGATTTTATTTATTTTTAAATGAAAACTGGCCCAAAATAGTAAAAAAAAAAAAATTTTTTTTAAATTTAGCTGTATATTTCTTGTTACATACCATAACCTTCCACCAAAGAACAACCCGAAATAAATTCTCCTGCTCCTAGCAATTGCAGCAATACTACATGTGTATGTTAGTTGCTGTTTGTACCTGTAGTAGAACCCAGAAATAATAGTTTGCATTTTGCTTTTTTTTGTCCTACCTAAAACACACCGACACTTACTAACATTGATAGTAATTAAAAAAAAAAAAAAATCCTGCCCAAAATATACTGACCCTGACCCCTTTGACCCTTACTTGACCCAACCACTAACCCTGGCACTGACTTAGATTAAACTTTGATCAAGGTATTTTTTCTTATATTTTTAATTTATTTTTTCTTATTATTTTTTTTTTATTTTTTTTTTTTACACACACTCTGCAAGGAGAGAGAGAGAGAGAGATACAATGTCTCTCTCTCCTCCATTCACAGAGAGAGAAACACAGGGGCAGACTTCTCAGTGACTGAGCACTGTAGCCAATCAGAGGCTACCACAGCGATCAGGTGACCCCGAATCGGAAGTTCTAGGTCCAGATCATTAGTACAGGGGCCAAGGGCTGTTGGTGAGACCCAGGTCTCTGTGCTGGGAGCACACTTTGAATCGCACTGGTTGCAGAGGAAATCCACTGGGGAAGAACCTGGGTAAAATTCCAGTGGCTCCTTCTAGAGTTAAGCCCCATACACACGCACAGATTGTTGGCCAACTGATCGGCCGTCTTTTGTCCAGTGTTGGTTGGTTGAAATGTGCTCTAGACTTGCACTGGACTTTTGTTGGCCAACAAAAACCAACTTCAGAAGTGATGTCATGTGATGGTTGACTTTCCGTGTGTTTTTTCTTCTCTGAGCATGCCCAGTCTTGCTCATCTGATTTTTGTCTGCCGAAATCTGTACTGACTGAGGAACAATCGGCCGTTTTTTGTTGGACAACAAAAATTTTATAGCATGCACACCAGATTTTTTTCGGTCGAAAATTTGCAGTTGGTTATCAGAAGCATCATACTAACAAGCCTACAATCGGCAGATCGGACGTTGGCCAACAATTTACGGCCAACAATCTGTGCGTGTGTACGGGGCTTTAGTGCTACACTGGAAAGGATGTGAGGCCAGATGCTTTGTCTTTTTCTTCCCAGGCTTTGCCTGTAGAGGATGTGGGTTCAGAAGCCTTGTGTTTGCCTCCCAGGGTGGATGTGAGTCCAAAATTCTTATCCTTTTCTTCCTAGACTTTGCCTGGTAAGGATATCAGGCCAGCAGAGAGAGGTGCTGATTGGAACTGCAGCCATCTTGCTACACCCAGAAGCTGCTGCTGCCTATGTTCCAGCCTGAAGCCTGACAGCTGTACTTCCACGAAGAACTCTGCTTCAGCCAACCGCTTGCCTGCTCAAGCTCTGCAGCCTCACTGTGATCCTCTGGAGGTCTATATGGATTTATGACAAGCCTTGATCCACTTTTAACCACTTTACCACTGGAGGATTTTGCTGTCTTACGTCCAGGCCGCTTTTTGCGATTCGGCACTGTGCAACTTTAACTGACAATTGCGCGGTCGTGCGGCGCCGTACCCAAACGAAATTTACGTCCTTTTTTTCCCACAAACAGAGCTTTCTTTTGGTGGTATTTGATCACCTGTGCGATTTTTACTTTTTGCGCTATTAACAAAAAAAAAGCGTAAATTTTGAAAAAATAACAAATATTTTTCACATTTTTTATATGAAATTCCCCCCCCAAAAAAATGTAAAAATCAAAATGTTTTTAAATTTTTTGGCCAATTTGTTTTCTGCTACATATGTTTGGTAAAAAAAAATCACAATAAGCGTATTTTGATTGGTTTGCGCAAAAGTTATCCCGTTTACTAACTAAGGGAAAGATTTCTGTCATTTTTGGTGTTTTTTTTAACGCGTAATGGCGGCGATCTGCGATTTTTTTTGCGGGACTGCGACATTGCGGCGGACAGATCGGACCCTTGACTGACATTTTTGACACTTTTCGGGGTACCAGTGACATTACTACAGTAATCAGTGCTATATATATGCACTGTTACTGTAAAAATGACACTGAGAGGGAAGGGGTTAATTTTATTGGAGAGGGAGGGGTTAATGTATGCCTGGTGCTTACTGACGTGTGTGGGGGGAGGGGACTGAGTGACACAGGGACAGATCGGATGTCCAGCTATGCTGAACCCTGCAATCTGACCCTGCCTGTCACTTAGGAGATCCGCCCGCTCTGTTTACACAAGCGGGCGGATCTCCAGACTCGATTCCCGCTGCTCCTCCCCCTGGCCCGACTCCCATTGGGACTGAATACAGCGGGAACGAGCCCCCGGCGGCGCGCGCGCCGCCCACAAGGGGAGGAGTCCAGCGACGTAGGTCTACGTCGCTGGACGATAACGAGCCACATTGCTGCAGTAGCAGCAATGTGAGCAGACGGCAAGTGGTTAACTAATGAGTGCATTTTTAATGTCTTTTAGTCTTTTTAATAAATCACTAAACCTAGATAGAGACGTCTTCTTGTGTCTGTTTTCTATATGAGGCCATAAGCATTATTATTTTCCTCCCAGACTTTGCCTGGAGAAGATGTTAGGTGTCGAGAATTGGCCTTTTTTTGTTTCTAGGTTTTGGAGTAAAAATCTATCAAAAGATAATTTTCTATTATACATTAATAATTTGAACAAACAAGAGAACGAAGATGAAAATGAATGAGCTGCAGAAGAAGTGTTTGAAGTTTTTTTTTATGTGGACCCAGCTAATATATACAGTTTTTTGGTTTTTCAAAGATATTTTGTTTATGCACTTCAGTTACCAAACATTGATCATGAGGAAGGGGAAGGAAAAGGGCCGTTCTCCCCACCAGGGCCATCTTTAACACAGGGCAAAGGGGGGCAGCTGCCCTGGGTCCAGTCATTGTTTTTGGGCCCAAAGCAGCTGCCCCTTGAGCCCGCACTGCCTCTAAATAGTTAATAAGTGGTTTTGGGAGGGCCCAAGAAAATATTTGCCCAGGGTCCAATCAATATTAAAGACGGCCCTGCTCCCCACATGAACAATCCCAGGGAAAAGGGGAAGGGGGGGGGGGGCAGTTAAAAGGAAATTTGGATTTTTCCGGTACCAAGATACAATGGATACTTCACATATAAAATCTTTTTACCAAATTTTTATTCAAAACAATTTTACATTAAAATGGACTCCTAGGCGTGCGCAGCCTATTAAATTATTGTGTGTACCCCAAAGCTCAAACACACGTGTTTGTGTGTGTCTACATATATATGACCCCAGCCCATTTATCTCCCTGCCGACACATTGAAAGGTACTAACTAAGGGAAAGATTTCTGTCATTTTTGGTGTTTTTTTTTAACGAGTAATGGCGGTGATCTGCGATTTTTTTTGCGGGACTGTGACATTGCGGCGGACAGATCGGACCCTTGACTGAAATTTTTGACACTTTTGGGGGTACCAGTGACATTACTACAGTAATCAGTGCTATATATATGCACTGTTACTGTAAAAATGACACTGGCAGGGAAGGGGTTAATTTTATTGGAGAGGGAGGGGTTAATGTAAGCCTGGTGCTTACTGACGTGTGGGGGGGGGGAGGGGACTGTGTGACAGAAGGACAGATCGGATGTCCAGCTATGCTGAACACTCCGATCTGTCAGTCCGTGTCACTATGGAGATCCGCCCGCTGTGTTTACACACAGCGGGCGGATCTCCAGACTCGATCCCCGACGATCGGGGCAGAGCAGCGGCAATCGCCGCTGCTCCTCCCCTGGCCCGATTCCCGCTGTGAATGAACACAGCGGGAGCGAGCCTCCGGCAGCGCGCGAGCGCCGCCCACAAGGGGCGGAGTCCAGCGACGTAGGTCTACGTCGCTGGACGGGATCGTGGCACTTTGCCGCAGTAGCCTCCATGTGAGCGGAGGTAAAGTGGTTAAATTTGATAGCAGCTGATTGATCAAAACAGAGTGTGAAATATGGTATTCAAGTGTACATTCCTCAACATGTTTCACGGAAAATCCCGCTTCTTCAGGAGCATATTGGATATACGCACACTCTAGGGATGATAACAGCACATAAATAGATAAATCTTGTCCACATAGGGACAAAACAATAATACAGATAACAATCATGTAATAATATAGAATCAATTATACATCAATCAGCGGGGAAGGGTTTGGGCAGATGGCATCAATCACCAACTCCCATAACAGGTCAGCCACCACAACTCTCACCGGCGGACATGGGAGACACTAATAATGGTAAAATGATAATAGCAGTTTCAATATCGAGCCCTCATATATTCCCACAACTAGAGACACAAATTACAGACATAAAGGGAGAGGAGGGAAAAAAAATAAGAGCTGAGGAAGAAATGATGGGAGGGGAAAGGGATAAGGAAAGGAGGAGAAAAGAAAAAACGAAAAAGGAAAAAAATGAAAAAAAACTTCCCTCCTCCCCCTTTCCTCTCCCATTCCCCTCCTCCCTCCCTCCCTTCCGCCCCCCCCTTTTCTCCCCCCCCCTTTTTCCATTCATCATTCCCTTCCCCCTCCGATTTTTCCCCTTTTTTTTCTCTTCCTTTCCTTGTCCCTTTCCCCTCTCTCTTTATGTCTCTAATTTCTGTCTCTTCCCTGCTTAGTGTAACTCCACTTCTGGGTGATCTCTGTACATTGCAGGGATTATAACAAACTTTGTTGCAGATTCCTATCTTTTGTTATTCTGAAGAAATCATTGTTTGTTCCTCTGTGCTGAGTGGATCTAATGGGAGTGGTTTCATAATTATCTATCAGCTCTGGCAGCTGCAGAGCTCTAATGAGGAAATCTGCTGGGCCTGCATCCCTTTAGATGTGTTCCTATTGGGAGGATCTCACCAAAAATGACATTTTTGTTGCCGGGGATGCCAGAAATCTGACTTGTATCTTAGTGCAGACTTCTGGGAAAATTGGTGAGCCAATCACACAAGCAGGAAATGATGTTTCTGGGGGGAGTGGTCAGTATACATTCTGTGTATAGAACAGCTCCAGGCGGCCATATTGTATTTTCAGAAAATTACAACAGCTGCAGATTGAAAAGGAAAGGTCATTTTTAATAACATTCAATTACAATATGATTTGTGTCGCAATTGTATACGCTATATTGTTTTTTCTTTATTTGCTGATTTTTTCCCCACGAAAGTGGAGTTACCCTTTAAGGGTTTATGCAAAACTCTGCATATTCAGTCGAAACGTATGAAAATGAAGCAGTGTTAATAAATAAATCCCTTTTATTTAATTTTAAACATTTTCCTTAAAACATAATCATTGTGAGATTGATGTCTGTATGGCTTTTTAAAATAAAATACACCTACACCGGCCTCCGAATGCATTCTTATTGTATTAGTGTACCTCCGCTTTATCGCTTGTTTATGCTCTGGATTAAATTTCATTCCATTTGAAAACAAAGGAATAAAAGTATAGGTTATCACACAATGGGTTTATGGGAGGATTTGCATTGGAAGGCTGCTCACAACGATGCATAATGAACATTCAAAGGGAGATTATTTGAAGTCGAGAGTTTTATAGAGCAACTGAGAAAAAATATTGGTGCTTGCAGCTAAGATTTCCTTAATACCGGAGCTCAATGCACTTAGTATGAATAATAAACCCGCACAGAGTAGAACAAAGCAGCTGAACCCGGTGCAATGCCGATGTGCTTGTTTTGTTAAATATCAGCAAAGAAAAGACAGAATCCACCAATGTCCGGGGTCTCTTAAAGCAGACGCTACCTAAAACGCAAGGCAGAGTTATTTCTAAACGACAGTAAGCTTGACTTTGCAAATCGTACATTCTAAAAAAATCTACCTTTAACCACTTGCCGACCGCTTACTATATATATACAGTGCCTTGCGAAAGTATTTGGCCCCCTTGAACTTTGCGACCTTTTGCCACATTTCAGGCTTCAAACATAAAGATATAAAACTGTAATTTTTTGTGAAGAATCAACAACAAGTGGGACACAATCATGAAGTGGAACGAAATTTATTGGATATTTCAAACTTTAACAAATAAAAAACTGAAAAATTGGGCGTGCAAAATTATTCAGCCCCTTTACTTTCAGTGCAGCAAACTCTCTCCAGAAGTTCAGTGAGGATCTCTGAGTGATCCAATGTTGACCTAAATGACTAATGATGATAAATAGAATCCACCTGTGTGTAATCAAGTCTCCGTATAAATGCACCTGCACTGTGATAGTCTCAGAGGTCCTTTTAAAGTGCAGAGAGCATCATGAAGAACAAGGAACACACCAGGCAGGTCCGAGATACTGTTGTGGAGAAGTTTAAAGCCGGATTTGGACACTAAAAGATTTCCCAAGTTTTAAACATCCCAAGGAGCACTGTGCAAGCGATAATATTGAAATGGAAGGAGTATCAGACCACTGCAAATCTACGAAGACCTGGCCGTCCCTCTAAACTTTCAGCTCATACAAGGAGAAGACTGATCAGAGATGCAGCCAAGAGGCCCATGATCACTCTGGATGAACTGCAGAGATCTACAGCTGAGGTGGGAGACTCTGTCCATAGGACAACAATCAGTCGTATACTGCACAAATCTGCCCTTTATGGAAGAGTGGCAAGAAGAAAGACATTTCTTAAAGATATACATAAAAAGTGTCATTTAAAGTTTGCCACAAGCCACCTGGGAGACACCAAACATGTGGAAGAAGGTGCTCTGCTCAGATGAAACCAAAATCAAACTTTTTGGCAACAATGCAAAACGTTATGTTTGGCGTAAAAGCAACACAGCTCATCACCCTGAGGCCCCGTTCACATAGGGGCGACGCTACTTCGCGCCGCGACCTCGGAGCGGCCGCCACGGACTTCATAACATTGAAGTCTATGGCGGTCGCCTCCTGGTCACCCCAAAGAAGCTCCGGACCCTTTTTCTAAGTCAGAGCGACTTGTGTCGCTCCTATTAGAACGGGTTCGCAGCTTCCCTATGGGAGGCGACCTACGGCGACCTGTGAGGCGACCAGGTCGCCTCACAGGTCGCCTCAGTGTGAACCGGGACTGAACACACCATCCCCACTGTCAAACATGGTGGTGGCAGCATCATGGTTTGGGCCTGCTTTTCTTCAGCAGGGACAGGGAAGATGGTTAAAATTGATGGGAAGATGGATGGAGCCAAATACAGGACTGGGACGGAGATTTGTCTTCCAACAAGACAATGATCCAAAACATAAAGCAAAATCTACAATGGAATGGTTCACAAATAAACATATCCAGGTGTTAGAATGGCCAAGTCAAAGTCCATACCAGAATCCAATCGAGAATCTGTGGAAAGAACTGAAAACTGCTGTTCACAAACGCTCTCCATCCAACCTCACTGAGCTCGAGCTGTTTTGCAAGGAGGAATGGGCAAAAATTTCAGTCTCTCGATGTGCAAAACTGATAGAGACATACCCCAAGCGACTTACAGCTGTAATCAAAGTAAAAGGTGGCGCTACAAAGTATTAACTTAAGGGGGCTGAAAAATTTTGCACTCTCAATTTTTCAGTTTTTTATTTGTTAAAAAAGTTTGAAATATCCAATAAATTTCATTCCACTTCATGATTGTGTCCCACTTGTTGTTGATTCTTCACAAAAAATTACAGTTTTATATCTTTATGTTGGAAGCCTGAAATGTGGCAAAAGGTCGCAAAGTTCAAGGGGGTCGAATACTTTCGCAGTGCATTGTATATACAGTAAACCCCTGCTCTATCGCGGTTCAGTTTTTGCGGTCCCGGTATATTGCGTTTTTTTCTGTAATGTTATTTTACTAATTAAATCATTGAAAATGAAATATTTTTGTGTTTTCCATAGCTCTTGCTATGTCTCTCAGTATCTTTTATGTGTTTAAATGAGTTTCTATTGTTTTAAAAGTGTGTTTAACTACCTCCCACCCGGGCCATTGTAGATATACGGCCGGGCGGGAGTCTCGTCCTTCTGAATGGACGTTCCGGAACGTCCTTCAGAAGGAGAGAGATCGCGCCGCCACGGGCACGCGCAGCGGCGCGATCTCGATGTGCCTGTGTCCCTCGGACACAGAGCAACATCATTCGGCAGGAGGGCCCTGTGATTGGCCCTCCTGATCACATGACGGCTGTGTCCAATCACAGCCGTCATGTAATGTAAATAGAGCCGTTGTAACGGCTTCGATCTCTTCTCCTCCTGACAGATCCTGTCAGTGAGGAGAAGAGGGATGATCGGTGCTGCAGCTGGGGTGATCAGTGAGTATTTCTAATTACTCACTAATCACAGGGGGGGGTCTGTGCTGGGAATCAGAACATTGATTACCAGTGCAGCCCTGGGGGGGGGGAGGGGTGCCACTAAGCCACAAGGGATGCCCACCCATGACCACCAGGGATGCCCACTATGGCCACCAGGAATGGCAAGCAGGGCTCAGAGAGCCCCCCAGTGCCCTCCCTATCAGTGTTGCCCACCAATGCCATCTATCAGTGCTGCCCACCAGTGCCGTTATTGCCATCTATCAGTGCCGCCCACCAGTGCCCATTATTGCCCACCAGTGCTGCCTATCAGTGCCTATCAGCGCCCCCCATCAGTGCCGATCAGTGCCACCCATCAGTGCCGATCATTGCCGCCCAACAGTGCCACCTATCAGTGCCCATCAGTGCCGCCAATCAGTGCCCATCAGTGCTGCCTATCAGTGCCCATCAGCGCTGCCTATCAGTGCCCACCAATGCTGCATATCAGTGCTATCTATCAGTGCCACATATCAGTGCCCATCAGTGCTGCATATCAGTGCTACCTATCAGTGCCCATCAGTGCTGCATATCAGTGCCACCCCATCAGTGCCACCCCATCAGTGTCTCCTCATCAGTGCCTGTCAGTGCGGCATCATCAGTGCTCATCAGTGCAGGAAAAAACATATCTATTTATAAAATTTTATAACCTAAACAAAAAAACTTTTTTTTTTTTTTCAAACTTTTCGGTCTTTTTTTATTTGTGCACCAAAAAAGAAAAAACCTGACGGTGATCAAATACCACCAAAAGAAAGCTCTATTTGTGGGTAAAAAATGACACAAATTTGGTTTAGGTACAGCGTTGCATGACCGCGCAATTGTCATTCAAATTGCAACAGCGCTAAAAGCTGAAAATTGGTCTGGGAAGGAAGGGGGTTTAAGTGCCCAGTATTGAGGTGGTTAAAGACCTTAAAATGCTTTTAAAAGTACAGTGACAGTAAAGAAAACATGCCTAGTGTGTATTTTAATAGGGTTTTTCTATTTCGCGGATTTTCACTTTTCGCGGGTGGGTCCGGAACGTAACCCCTGGGATAGAAGGGGATTTACTGTATAGGGCGGCAGGGTGGCTCGTACAGGCAAAACAACATGTGGTTACGTTGCTCGCTTGGTGGCAGCTAGGGAGCGAGCGCGCGCCGCGGCGGCGCGCTCCCGCCCCGCCGGCGGCACGCTCCCGCCCCCAATCATCAGCGGGGAAGCAGATGCTTATGTCAGGCGGCTCAGATTGCCGCCTGACACCTGCTATCGCTTCCCGCTGAGAGAGAAGGACGGTCGGCTATTGTAAACACATCTGACCGTTCTTCTCCCTGGAATGATCACAGAGCGCCTGTGATCCTTCTATATAGAATCACATGTCTCTATGGTCATTTCACAAGCCACGCCCCCACGGTTAGAATCACTCCCCTAGGCTCACATTTAACCCGTTGATCACCCACAGTGTTAACCCCTTCCCTGCCAGTGTCATTATTACAGCAACAGTGGATAAAAAAACCCCAAGAATATATGGGATTATATAGCGCTTGCTAATAGGGAACCAGGATAATATAAATTTGTTATATATAAATCAGTAAATAAATATATATATAGAAATACGTGGCTAAAATATCATATATTAGATATAAATATTACAATGTAAACCCAATAAATATTCATACAGTATAAATTATCAATTCACATAAGTGTTATATATGTGCATAGTAGTGCCAAATAAAGTCCAATCAAAGTTCATAAGTGACTATAGTGAAAAATGATTTCACTGTAGACGTCATACGCTCTGACGAAACGCGCGTCAGGTGGAACGCACGGCGCAAGCCCGGAAGCCAGGTGGAACGCAATCCGGTAGCTACCGCTCTCCACGCTACAGGCATCATTACAGTGGGCGCGATTTTATACTACCGTATTTTATCTCTATCTGTACTGTTTGATCAGCAACACCAATAAAACTTTATTAACGGTACTGCACTATCTGGAGCTATTATTTGCTCCCTAACCGGACTCGGAGGACCTCATTTACCCAGGAAGGGGATTTCGGTTTGTGGGGGACTACAAAGCCCAGCAGTCACCATTCCTTTGGCCGAGAAGGCCACCAAGCTTTACATGTCTTTTTGCCATAAGTTAATTTAGACCCACCATTTCTGGTGAGTTCACATCTTTACTTTTCCTAAAGCCAGTTCATTGACCGGCCATTGGACCACTGGAGGATCCAGCACTGAGCACTTGCACTTTTTCTTTTGCACTACAGTGTAATCATTTTTCTTTGATTGGACTTCATTTGGCACTACTATGCACATATATGACACTTATGCGATTTGATAATTTATACTGTATGAATATTTATTGGGTTTACATTGTAATATTTATATCTAATATATGATATTTTAGCCACGCATTTTTATATACAGTGGGTACGGAAAGTATTCAGACCCCCTTAAATTTTTCACTCTTTGTTATATTGCAGCCATTTGCTAAAACCATTTAAGTTCATTCTTCTTCCTCATGAATGTACACATAGCACCCCATACTGACAGAAAAACACAGAATTGTTGACATTGTTGCAGATTTATTAAAAAAGAAAAACTGAAATATCACATGGTCCTAAAGTGGAGTTCCACCCTATTTTTATACTTACCTCCATCTTCTCGCTCCGGGTCACCTGAAAAAGAAATGGATAATCGCATATTTTTTTTTTCTTTTACTTACCTCGTAGCGAAGAAAATATACTTACCTTACTTCCTTCTTCCTCCTTCCTCGGCCGCGGCCCGTCGTCACTTCCTGGCTCTGCAATGATTCCTGGGAGCTGGACGTCATCGCTCCCAGGAATCATTGCGCCTGCACCGGCCCCGACGTCAGTTCCGGGTCGCGCGCGTCATCCCCTTCTAAACAGCTTCTGGGCATGCCCAGAAGCTGTGGAGGGGTGACGCGCGCGACCCGGAAGTGACGTCGGGGCCGGCGCAGAGCATCGTGGGACCACAGAAGGCGGAAGAAGACGCCGAAGAGGACGCGCTGGCTTCAAGCTGCCCACATCTGAGATGGCAGCGCTGGACAAGACGTTTGCAAGGTAAGTATTTCGTCTTGCAGGTAAGTGCAACCCGGGACAGATCAGAGGCTAGCCATTGTGGAATGCACTAGCCCTGACTGTCCCGGGGGTATTAAAAAAAAAAAAAAAAAAAAATCCAGGGTGGAACTCCGCTTTTAGTATTCAGACCCTTTGCTCAGTATTTAGTAGAAGCCCCCTTTTGATCTAATACAGCCAGGAGTCTTTTTGGGAAAGATGCAACAAGTCTTTCACACCTGGATTTGGGGATCCTCTGCCATTCCTCCTTGCAGATCCTCTCCAGTTCTGTCAGGTTGGATGGTAAACGTTGGTGGACAGCCATTTTTAGGTCTCTCCAGAGATGCTCAATTGGGTTTAAGTCAGGGCTCTGGCTGGGCCATTCAAGAACAGTCACGGAGTTGTTGTGAAGCTACTCCTTCGTTATTTTAGCTGTGTGCTTAGGGTCATTGTCTTGTTGGAAGGTAAACCTTCGGCCCAGTCTGAGGTCCAGAGCACTCTGGAGAAGGTTTTTGTCCAGGATATCCCTGTACTTGGCCGCATTCATCTTTCCCTCGATTGCAACCAGTCGTCCTGTCCCTGCAGCTGAAAAACACCCCCACATCATGATGCTGCCACCACCATGCTTCACTGTTGGGACTGTATTGGACGGGTGATGAGCAGTGCCTGGTTTTCTCCACACATACCGCTGAGAATTAAGGCCAAAAATTTCTATTTTGGTCTCATCAGACCAGAGAATCTTATTTCTCACCATCTTGGAGTCCTTCAGGTGTTTTTTAGCAAACTCCATGCGGGCTTTCATGTGTCTTACACTGAGGAGAGGCTTCCGTCGGGCCACTCTGCCATAAAGCCCCGACTGGTGGAGGGCTGCAGTGATGGTTGACTTTCTACAACTTTCTCCCATCTCCTGACTGCATCTCTGGAGCTCAGCCACAGTGATCTTTGGGTTCTTCTTTACCTCTCTCATCAAGGCTCTTCTCCCCCGATAGCTCAGTTTGGCCGGACGGCCAGCTCTAGGAAGGGTTCTGGTCGTCCCAAACATCTTCCATTTGAGGATTATGGAGGCCACTGTGCTCTTAGGAACCTTAAGTGCAGCAGAAATCTTTTTGTAACCTTGGCCAGATCTGTGCCTTGCCACAATTCTGTCTCTGAGCTCTTCAGGCAGTTCCTTTGACCTCATGATTCTCATTTGCTCTGACATGCATTGTGATCTGGAAGGTCTTATATAGACAGGTGTGTGGCTTTCCTAATCAAGTCCAATCAGTATAATCAAACACAGCTGGACTCAAATGAAGGTGTAGAACCATCTCAAGGATGATCAGAAGAAATGGAAAGCACCTGAGTTAAATATATGAGTGTCACAGCAAAGGGTCTGAATACTTAGGACCATGTGATATTTCAGTTTTTCTTTTTTAATAAATCTGCAACAATGTCAACAATTCTGTGTTTTTCTGTCAGTATGGGGTGCTATGTGTACATTCATGAGGAAGAAGAATGAACTTAAATGATTTTAGCAAATGGCTGCAATATAACAAAGAGTGAAAAATTTAAGGGGGTCTGAATACTTTCCGTACCCACTGTATATATATATATTTACTGATTTATATTATCCTGGTTCCCTGTTAGCAAGCGCTATATAATCCCATATATTCTTGGGGTTTTTTTATCCATTCCTTACCTATTTTATAGCAGCTGCATCCCTCCCTATAATCTCATACATATAGTATCCCCTCCAAATAGGCTTTCCACAGGCGCGAAGAATATTCTCCTTTCAGTATATATATTTTCTATTACAGTAACAGTGCATATTTTTAGCACTGATTACTGTAGTAATGTCACTGGTTCCCCCAAAAGTGTCAAAAATGTCAGTTAGGGGTCCGATCTGTCCGCCGCAATGTGGCAGTCCCGCAAAGAATCACAGATTGCCGTTATTACTAGTAGAAAAAAAAAACAATAAAAATGACATAAATCTTTCCATTAGTTAGTAGACACAATAACTTTTGCACAAACCAATCAAAATACACTTATTGCGATTTTTTTTTACCAAAAATATTTAGTAGAAAACAAACTGGCCTAAAATGTTAAAAAAAAATTGATTTTTAAGTTTTTTTTTTTTTTTTTTTGAATGTCATATAGCAGAGTGTGAGAAATATTATTATTTTTTTTTTTTTTTTTTTCAGAATTGTTGCTCTTTTTTTGGTTTATAGCGCAAAAAATTAAAATCGCACAGGTGATCAAATACCACCAAAAGAAAGCTTGATTTGTGGGGGAAAAAAAGGACATCAATTTTATTTGGGTACAGAGTCGCACAACCACACAAAAAAATCACAGATCACCGCCATTACTAGTTAAAAAAAAACAAAAAATAAATAAAAATGACATATATCTTTCCCGTAGTTAGTAGACGCAATAACTTTTGCGCAAACCAATCAAAATATGCTTATTACAATTTTTTTTTGTTTTTGTTACCAAAAATATGTAGCAGAAAAAAATTGGCCTAAAATGTTAAAAAATTTTGATTTTTAATTTTTTTTGAGAATGTCAAATAGCAGAATGTGAAATATATTTTTTTTTTTTTTAGTTGTTTTCAAAATCACTATAAGACTCGATTCACACTAGCGCGACTTGTCAGGCGACTTGTCAGCCTGACAAGTCGCGCTCCCTCGCGGTCCATTGACTGCTACAGGACCCGTTCTAATAGGAGCGACACTTAGAAAAAGGGTCCTGTACTACTTCGGGGCGACCTCGGAGCGACTTGCATAGACTTCCATTATGTGAAGTCCATGCAAGTCGCTCAGAAGTCATGGTGCATGGGAATGCACAAGTCGCCCCCAAAGTAGTACAGAGTCGTGCCGCCCCAGTGTGAACCGAGTCTTAGTGTTAGCGCCGGTTCACATATGAGCGACGCTACTTGCAGGGGCGACCTCCGAGATCGCGGTGCGAGCAGCGCGCCGCGACCTCGGAGCGGCTGCCACGGACTTCATAACATTGAAGTCTATGGCGGTCGCCTCCTGGTCGCCCCAAAGAAGCTCCGGACCCTTTTTCTAGGTCGGAGCGACTTGTGTCGCTCCTATTAGAACGGGTCCTCAGCTTTCCTATGGGAGGCGACCTGCGGCGACCTGTGAGGCGACCAGGTCGCCTCACAGGTCGCCCTAGTGTGAACCGGGTCTTACCGGACTGTTTATTTTTATTTATTTTTTTGTTGTTTTTTTTTTTTTCAAAATTGTCACTCTTTTTTTTTGTTTATAGTGCAAAAAAATAAAAATCGCAGAGGTGATCAAATACCACCAAAAGAAAGCTCTGTTTGTGGGAAAAAAAGGACATTGATTTTATTTTGGTACAGCGCCTCGCAAAATAGGGCCTGCATACTTGCCAACTGTCCCGTTTTTGCAGGGACAGTCCTGGCAAACAGGAGCCTGTCCCGGGTAATTTATATTGTCCCTGGAAGCGGGCTGCCCGTAAATGTTACGCAGAAGCAGTGCAGCTGAATGGGAGAATTATTCCAACTCTGCTACTTTGGCCTTGAGTTGGAAATTCCCTTTTCAATTTCCTGTAATTCTCTCTATATTGAGTAGACCCTATAATCTGATGATAAGTAGGTGGAGATTAATTATGCAGAGTGGGCGGAGCTTCAGGGAAGTGGGTGTGGTAAGTAATTGATAGCTGTGTTGCAAAGTGTCCCTGGAAATATTTTTCAAATATTGGCAACTATGGGCCTGGTCATTAAGGGGGGCAAATCCTTCCGGTCTTAAAGTGGTTAAAGCCCGGTCTGTAGGGGGAACCTTGGTGGTTGGGGGGAAAGGGGGGGGGGGTTTTGGATGTAAAACTCGCAAATCTCCAGTGGAAAGCATTTTTCCATACTCGTTCATCTCTGATTTCAATCATATTTAAATGCCCTTAGAACGGGTAATTAATCAGATTTCTAGGAAAGGAAATAAATAAATCCCATAATATCTCTTCATCCGAGAGCTCCGAGTTCTCAGCTCCTTCAGAGGACAATGGACCCTTCTCGTCTCCGACACACAAAGTAATATAAAAGGAGAGGAAGGTTGTTTGTGAAGGGCGGCTGAGATAAAAACCCTCCAATATGTGAAGTGTCAGAGAGGAGATTGTAGAGAGAAGATCTCCGGAAAGCCCACTTTACTCTCCGAGCCGCGCCGTGTGGAGGGTTCTCGAAAACAGAGGGATTTTCCCGGATGAAGTAAGCGGCCCTGAGTCATCCGTCTCCATCAATTACCGCGCTCAGAAATTCTCCGAGAAGAAACTTCCCTGATAAAATAAAACATTCTGTCCCCCTTCTATACACAGAGAACGCGCTTCTCTATTTCTGTCATCTGATAAGGAGAAAAAAATAACACGAGCGTAAAACGTCGAATCCTTACAAATTAAACCGATTAAAGTCACGCTAAACTTTTGCTTTGTGTAGTGGAAAATTAGTGCTAATCACCAATGCAACAGCGCATAGGACAATAGTGTAAAATATAAAGTGCCAATAAAATATCCTAACCTATAAGTGATTGGTTGGACTAATCAATTGCATAAATAAATATTAAAAAAAATAGAATTTAATTAAATATTAAATAAAAATTAAATAAATGAATAAATAAATAAATAAATGAGTAGCACGTCAAAAAAGCATTAATTACACTCAATGATGTGCAAAAAGGTTATAGACCGCAATCAAATACAGAAATAGTGCTTAACAATAGTGATCAAAATACAGTAAATCCCCGCTCCATCGCGGTTCAGTTTTCGCGGTCCAGGTATATTGCGTTTTTTTCTGTAATGTTACTTTACTATATAAATCATTAAAAATTTAATATTTTTGTGTTTTCCATTAGAGATGCCCTTGCGGTTCGCCCCGGCGGTCAGTTCGTGGTGAATTTTGCTTGTTCGCTACCCCCCAAATTTGCGAACACATGGCATCATTCGCGGCGGCCATATTTGTTTACATTGGGGAGAACTTTGACCCATGACACAGCCGTCAGGTGGAACGGGACAGCCAATTGAAACGTTTCAGCACATGGACAGTCACCCCTACCCTATAAATAGACCTGAGCTGGCGGCCATTTCACATTCCCTTGAAAAAGTAACGTGATTGGTTACGCAACGCGTCGGGACGCCGTGGTGACGTCACTTCCTGGTCTACGGCCGAGACCGGAAGTTGTTGGAATAGCGCTGGAACCGCATCGGCGGCTTATACCTCTCATTGTGCCTGCAATTATCTACCTAAATGTGAGTTTAAATTCGTTATTTGCCTGCAATAAATACTTTTTGAACATACTACACTATGAGACCCTCTCTCCATCTTCTTCCCTAAATTAATGAGTGTCCAAGGAATAGCTTTACAGCTAAATCAGAGACCATCTTAGGAGACCTGGACCCTGATCCCTATAATAGATTCACACTGTGAAGAACCCTTTATCATCCTGGAAAACATTCTTTCAAAAGTCTACAGGTTGACATGAGACACCTGAAAAGCTCTTATGAGTGTTAAGTGAGGTGAGCGGCCATTACACCTATTTTGTGGAATTTTTGCTCACTAACACTCGCACTGGGATCACCGGATATTGCTTGCTATTTTGCACCTTTTATGAACTTTTCTTCTAACTTACAGATATTTTATTAACTGGACTGGATTATTTTGCTTTTTTGATCACTATTGTGGATATTTATTGTTTTCACATTTTTTATCAATTTTTTTCACACATCTTGGAAGAGCCCACAGTGGTTTGCCCTTCATAGGGCATTGTCGGTTTACTATCTTAAGATTTACGTTCCTCACTTCTTATTGTTTATTCACATTCACCGTTATTAATATCACTTGGATTCTCATTTGAATATCACCTTGATTCACCATATTTTGAAGAACCTCTATTGGTTCACTTTTTATAGGGCACATTCCCTATTTTTTCTCTTTCTATTCTGATATTTCTTTTGGAGCCTTTGATCAGTTCTTCTTCCATAGAACTTGTGTAATTGCTCTTTGTCGCACGTTCTTTAGGATTCACTACACTTTGAAAAAGCTGACAGTGGCTCACTTTTCATAGGGCGCTTTTATCAACTTAGTTTATTTCAACATTAATTGCTTCAGTTGGAGCCATTGATCAGTTCTTTACTAATAGAACTTGTGCAATCGCTCATTTCTGCACATAAAAATATTCTTTTGTCAACATCTTTTTTAGCACTGATCACTTTACATGTATTTAGCTTCCTGATCACTTCTATATCATCCGAACACTACAGCACGTGTTGCACATGTCACTTTATCTTCTCACTGGATGATTATATATTTATTGCTTTATTAAGTTCCTGAGATCACTTTTATCAACTATTTATATATTTATTATTGCATTTTATTAATACTGATATTTATTATCTGTTTGATGGTTCACCCACTCCAAGGGGTTCTTAGCGCTGGTTTTTTTCTTATATGTACATTTCACATTCCGTTTTCTGCCAGTGTAGGGAGAGGTCTGCTGTGCTCATCAGGGAGAGTTTGCTAGACACAAATAGCTCTGTGAAGATCCACAAAAGTCCTTTTGAGGGCTGGTATTTCGGTATAGGTCTAGTATCTTTTGAGCTTAGGGGCAGGTATCCTGTGGTTGCTTTAGGGGCAGTTAGAGATCGGCTGCAGTCACACACAAATTGCTCTGTTAATGTCCACAAAAGTCATTTAAAGGGCTGCAAATTTTTTGGTATTGCTGCGCAGTGCACTAAAAAGGGGGGGGGTGGGGGAGGGGGGTAATCCATAATCCACAGTATAATATACTTTGTAGAAAGCATATCATAGTGGATTAGTACTATTATTGTGCACTGTGCAGCATTGTGACCGGTGTGGTGGTGAGACTGAGCGTTTCTGCAGCAACACTACACACAGTGACAAAAGCACTTATAATGTATTATAACTTGTGTGATAGACCAATTGACCCCCCCCCCCCCAATGCCACATATTGAAGTGGGGTGTTATCTGAGTAAACTTTTTCAGGTGTATTTGTGTCATGCAAAAATATTGCCTAGTTTGCTGAGTGAAGTCTGTTACACTCACTGGCCAATTTTTTGAACTGGTGTGCTACACCAATGCCCCCCCCCCCCCAATGCTACATATTGAATTGAGGTGTTATTTAACAGTATAATTTTCTAAGATTGTATTTTAGTCTTGCAAACATTTGGCCTCTTTTGCTGTGTTAACTGTGCTACACACAGTGACAAAAAAAACAGTTACTGGCCAATTATTTGTAGAACTGGCGGACTGACAGACCGGAAGATAAGGAGGAGAGGCAGGCAGAACTTGCATTGCACAAGAGGTACAAAGCAGACTGCAAATGTATCAGGAGCGAGCCATCAACCATGTACAGTCACATCTGGCGCTCCCAGGACGCCGGCACACGGCTCCGCAGTGTGGGCTTTTTTTAATGTGTCCGTTGCTGACACCAGTGTTGCCATCTGCAGCCTTTGCAGTCAACGCATAAGTCCCGGTATGCCCAACACTCACCTAGGGACAACCGCCTTAAGAAGGCACCTGAAATCCCATCACCAAGCCCAGTGGGAACAAAACTGTCAGAACCCACAAAGCCACACTCCATGCTCTCATCGTCCAGCCTCTTCTCCCTCTCCTCCCCCTTCTCCTTCTTCTGTCTCCTCACAGTTGTCCAACACTCCACCTTCCATGATGCCGTCGTCACGTTGTTCTGGAAAAAGGCAGGCTTCTGTGGCTCAAATGTTGAAACGTAAATAAAGGTGTCCGACGGGTTAACGGCCAATGTGGACGCTCTGAGCAGTGATGAACCCCTGGACTACTGGGTGGGCAGGCTTGACCTCTGGCCAGAGCTTGCACAATTTTCAATGGAAATGTTGGCTTGCCCCCCGTCCAGTGTCCTGTCCGAAAGGACGTTCAGCGCAGCAGGGGGCAACGTGACCGATAAGCGCATTCGCCTAGCTCATGACAGTGTAGACTACCTCACATTTATAAAAAAGAATGAGGCATGGATCTCTGAGGAATTCAACACATGTGACCAGTAGACCATGTTTCATCGAAATTCCTCATGCCAGGCCACAAATATCCACCAGACCGCCACCCACCCACAACAATTCCTGGTCATTGGCTTCGCTACATACAGCGGCATCAAAGGCATTTCATGTCGATTGAATGGCAAATTTTTGGGGCCTTTCAGGGCCGACAATTATTTTTTCTGTGAATGCCTAATGTACCTCTAGCCATCAAAAACTAAGTTCTTTGCTGTCAGTTCAACCCATGTGAGCTAATTTTTGGGGCCTTTTATGGCCGACACTTCTGTGAATCCCTAATGTACCTTCAGCCACAGAATACTACGTTCTTAGCTGTCAGGTAAACGCATGTGGGCTAATTTTTGGGGCCTGGAATGGCCGACACTTACTTCTTTATCCTGTGAATGCCTAATTTTTCAGACTCGAAAAGAAAAACAATGGGTCTGTAAAGGTTACGCCAAATTGTGGAATGGATGCGGACCCATTTTACAGATGTGTGAATGGACCCTATATGTATTAGACATGTATTTACCGGCTGCTGTCAGTTCTGGCTGATTTATGAAAAAATATATATATTTTTTGCTGTAAAAAAAAAAATAAAAAAATGTAGGGCAACTTTTTCAATTGCAATACTTCTGTTATGACATTGTGCATGTGGTGGGACTATTTGTGCACAGCTAGTACGTCTTTTGTGGCTGCAAATATGACCTAAAGGTTTTTAAAGTTCGCCTCCCATTAAAGTCAATGGGGCCCGCCGCGAACTCGAAGTTCGCAGACGTTTGGGTAAAATTGCGGCTGGCGTTTTTTGAACCGCCCCGGCCGATGTTCGTCCATCACTATTTTCCATAGCTCTTGCTCTGTCTCTCAGTATCTTTTATGTGTTTAAATGAGTTTCTATTGTTTTAAAAGTGTGTTTAAAGACCTTAAAATGCTTTTAAAAGTACAGTGACAGTAAAAAAATCATGCCTACAGTGTATTTTAATAGGGTTTTTCTATTTCGCGGATTTTCACTTTTCGCGGCTGGGTCCGGAACGTAACCCCCGCAATGGAGGGGGGGTTTACTGTATATCCATAAATGACTGTGAATCTCCTTATATAAACTTTTGCTTAACCACTTTAAGACCGGAAAGGATTTGCCCCCTTAACCACTTGCCTACAGTGCACTTTCACCCCCTTCCTGCCCAGACCGATTTTCAGCTTTCAGCGCTCTCACATTTTGACTGAGAATTACTCAGTCATGCAACACTGTACCCATACAAAAATTGTGTCCTTTTTTTCACACAAATAGAGCTTTCTTTTGATGGTATTTGATAAATACTGGGTTTTTTATTTTTTGTGCTATAAATAAAAAAAGACTGAAAATATTGTGAAAAAAACGCATTTTTCTTTGTTTCTGTCATAAAATTTTGCAAATTAGTAATTTTTCTTCACAAATTTTGGCCAAAATTTATACTGCTACTTATCTTTGGTAAAAATAACCCAAGTAAGTGTATATTATTTGGTCTTTGTGAAAGTTATAGAGTCCACAATCTATGGTGCGAATCATTGAAAATTGATCACACTTGATCACACCTGATGTACTGAAGGCCTATCTCATTTCTTGAGACACTAAAAAGTCAGGAAAGTACAAATACTGCCCAAATTACCCCTTTTTGGAAAGTAGACATTCCAATGTATTTAATAAGGGGCATGGTGAGTTTTTTGAAGTTGTAATTTTTTCCCACAATGCTTTGCAAAATGAAGATTTTTATTTATTTATTTATTTTTTTTTTTACAAATTGCCATATTAACAGGTTATTTCTCTCACACAGCACATGTATACTTGCAACTACACCCCAAAACACATTCTACTACTCCTCCTGAGTATGGCGATACCACATGTGTGAGACTTTTTCACAGCCTGGCCACATACAGAGGCCTAACATCCAAGTAGCCCCGTCCGGCATTCTAGGAGCACAAATTACACATATAATTTCCTGACAACCTATCGCACTTTTGAAGGCCCTGGAGCACCAGGACAATGGAAACCCCCATAAAATGACCCCATTTTAGAAAGCAAACAGCCCAACGTATAATTTTTGAGGCATAATGAGTCTTTTGAATATGTCATTTTTTTCCACAAGTTTTTGGAAAATGTGGAAAGAAAATGAAAACAAATTTTTTTTTACACAAAGCTGTCCATTTATGCAATATTTCTAACACATAGCATGTACATAGCAAAAATTGCACCCCCAAAATACATTCTGCTATTCCTCCTGAGTATGGCGATACCACATGTGTAACACTTTTTCACAGCCTGGCCACATACATAGGCCTAACATCCAAGTAGCACTTTACACAAAGTTGTCCATTTATCCACTTTAAGACTGGGCCTATTTTTGACACTTGGTGTTTACAAGCTAAAATCTTTTTTTTTTGCTAGAAAACTACTTGGAACCCCCAAACATTATATATTTTTTTTTAGCAGAGACCCTAGAGAATAAAATGGAGATTGTTGCAATATTTTTTATCACACCATATTTGCGCAGCAGTCTTCCAAATGCGTTTTTTTTTTTAAAAATTCACTTTTTTGAACTAAAACATAAGAAAACTGTAAATTTAGCACAATTTTTTTCCATAATGTGAAAGATAATGTTACGCCAAGTAATTAGATACCCAACATGTCATGCTTCAAAATTGCGCATGCTCACAGAATGGCGCCAAACATTGGTACTTAAAAATCCCCATAGGCAACATTTTAAAAATTTCTGCAGGTTACTAGCTTAGAGTTACAGAGGAGGTCTAGGGCTCAAATTATTGCTCTCGCTCTAACGATCGCGGCGATACCTCATATGTATGGTTTGAACACCGTTTACATATGTGGGCGGGACTTGCGTATGCGTTTGCTTCTGCGCGCAAGTTAACGGGGACAGGGCGCTTTAATTTTTATTTTTTATTTTTTTCCTATTTATTTTATTTATTATTTTTTTATTTTTACACAGTTTAAAAAAAAAAAATGTTTTGATCATTTTTATTCCTATTACAAGGAATGTAAACATCCCTTGTAATAGAAATAGGCATGACAGGTCCTCTTTATTGTGAGATCTGGGGTCAAAAAGACCTCACACCTCACAACTACACTAAAAAAAAAAAAAAAAATTGTTGAAAGAGGAAAAAAAAAAAAGCAAAAAAAAAAAAGCGGCCCTTTAAACCGGTTGCTAGGCAACGTCTTTTGACGTAGCTCCGGTCCTCCAAGACCATAGAGTTGAGTAAGGGGCCATCTTGCCCTCACTCGACTTCCTGTCTCTGAGGATCCGGGACCGGATAGTTTTCCCCGCTGCCGGCGGGTCCGGTAAGCTGGGAAAACGTCTGCGACGCTGCAGGAGGGGCACCTCTTCCGCTGCACCGTAAGGGTAATTCCGCGGTGAATCCGCCACTGGGACCACCCTTATCTGAAAGCCGACCGCCCGCCATTTCAAAAAATACCGGGGTTATGGGGGCTATCTGCTGCCATAACCCCAGTATTTAGCTTTTAATGGCCGACGCATATAGTCGTTAGGCGGTCAGTAAGTGATTGCATGTATATGGCAAACAGGTGACGATGACTGATGGGGTGACAGGTGACAATGACTGATGGGGTGACAGGTGACGATGACTGATGGGGTGACAGGTGACGATGACTGATGGGGTGACAGGTGACGATGACTGATGGGGTGACAGGTGATGATGATTGATGAGGTGACAGGTGACGATGATTGATGAGGTGACAAGTGACGATGATTGATGGGGTGACAGATGACAATCACTGACGGGGTGACATGTGACGATGATTGATGGGGTGACAAGTGCCGATCACTGATGGGGTGTCAAGTGACGATGATTGATAGGGTGACAGATGACGGTGACTGATGGGGTGACAGGTGACGATGACTGATGGGGTGACAGGTGACGGTGATTGATGGGGTGACAGGTGATGGTCACTGATGGGTGACAGGTGACGGTGCACGGCGGTACTGATGGCAGTCTCTGGTGACCGGTGAACTTTAGGCTATGTTCACATGTGAGCGTAGCGATCATGGGCAGAATTGCTGCGATTCTGCCCGTGATCCAGAAATCATTGCAAATCGCGGGACGCCTGTGCGTTGCCCGTGATTTGCAATAGCACCCCAAACGCTGTGCGATGTTGCAGCGATTTCCGCCTGCCGAATCGAGGTAACATCACGCAAACAACGCATGACGCCCCAAAGAAACTCTTGTACCTTTTTTGGGCGTCATGCGATGTTTGCGCGATGTTACCGTGATTCGGCAGGCGGAAATGGCGGCAACATCGCACAGCGTTTGGGGTGCTATTGCAAATCACGGGCAGCGCACAGGCGTCCCGCCATTTGCAATGATTTCCGGATCGCGGGCAGAATCGCGGTTATTCTGCCTGCGATCGCTACTCTCACATGTGAACGTTATGGGTGTCAATTTCTGGGCACTGATGAGGTGACTGTTGGGTGACAGGGGACATTGGGGGGGGGGCTGAGGACTGTATGTGGGGACCTTTATTTGTGTGCTTTTTACTTTTTACAGGGGTACAGAGCAGTAACTCAATGTTTCTAGCTCTTCTCCCCTCATACTGGAAACTGTATGAGGGGAGAAGAGCTAGTCACAGTCAGTTACTGCTCTTTGTTTACATTTTGTGATCGGCTGTGAATGGATTCACAGCCGATCACATAGTAAACAGTCACTGTCAGTGACTGTTTACTACCGCCGGTGACAGCTGTGTTCCTACGGAACACAGTGCCACCGACATGACCGCGCTGCGCGCTCCCGATCGCGCATGCGCGGTCATCTCCCGGGCGCCTCCATTGTGATCGGCTGTGTCATTGGAACACAGCCGATCACGTGGGAAACAGCCATGCCTATTGGCTGTTTCCCCCTTGCCGGTGATCGGCTGTGTCCCGGGGACACGCCGACACCGGCAGTGCACGGCGGCGCGCCCGCGATCGCGCGCCTGCCCTGCTTGAATGGGCGGACGTCATATGACGGCCGCCCAGGATAATAGCCGCACCGTCCCGCCGTCATATGACGGCGGGCGGGCGGTAAGTGGTTAATGACCAGGCCATATTTTGCGATTCGGCACTGCATTAATTTAATGGACAATTGAGCGGTCGTGCGACGCTGTACCCAAAAAAAATTGATGTCCTTCTTTTTTTCCCCACAAACAGAGCTTTCTTTTGGTGGTATTTGATCACCTGTGCGATTTTTATTTTTTGCGCTATAAACAAAAAAACAGCGACAATTTTGAAAAAAAAAAAAAAAACAATATTTTTTCACATTCTGCTATATGACATTCCCAAAAAAAAAAATAATTAAAAAATCAAAATTTTTTAACATTTTAGGCCAATTTGTTTTCTGCTACATATTTTTGGTAAAAAAAAAAATCACGATAAGCGTATTTTGATTGGTTTGCGCAAAGGTTGTCGCGTCTACAAACTACGGGAAAGATTTATGTAATTTTTATTGTTTTTTTTTTTTTTACTAGTAATGGCGGCGATCTGCAATTTTTTTTGCGGGACTGCGACATTGCGGCGGACAGATCGGACCCCTATCTGACATTTTTGACACTTTTGGGGGGACCAGTGACATTACTACAGTAATCAGTGCTAAAAATATGCACTGTTACTGTAATAACGACACTGGCAGGGAAGGGGTTAACACCGGGGTGATCAAAGGGTTAAATGTGAGCCTAGGGGAGTGATTCTAACTGTGGGGGGCATGGCTTGTGCAATGACCAAACAGACCTGTGTTTCTATATAACAGGATCACAGGCGCTCTGTGATCATTCCAGGGAGAAGAACGGTCAGCTGTGTTTACAACATCCGACCGTCCTCTCTCTCAGTGGGGAGCGATCGCGGGTGTCAGGCGGCATTGTTTTTTTTTTTTTACTTTCAAAGATTTTTATTAAGTTTTAACAAAACAAAATCCATCAACAGATAACAGTATTTAGCCATGTATATATTTTTTATTTACTATTAATGGCGGCGATCTGCAATTTTTAGTAGGACTGTGGGACCACGCCCCCCCCCCCCCACAGTTAGAATCACTCCCCTAGGCTTACATTTATCCCCTTGATCATCTATACTGTTAACCCCTTCCCTGTCAGTGTCATTATTACAGTAACAGTGCATATTTTTAGCACTGATAACTGTAATAATGTCACTGGTCCCCCCAAAAGTGTCAAAAATGTCAGTTAGGGGTCCGTTCTGTTCACTGCAATGTCGCAATCCCGCTAAAAATGGCTGTTTACCGCCATTATTAGTAAAAAAAAAAAAAAAAAAATTACTTAAATCTTTCCCCTAGTTTGTAGACGCGATAACTTTTGCGCAAACCAATTAATATTCACTTATTGGGGATTGTTTTTACCAGAAATATGTAGCAGAATACAAATTGGCCTAAAATCATGAAAAAATTTGGATTTTTACATTTTTTTTTTTTTTTGGGAATGTTATACAGCAGAATGTGAAAAATATTGTTTCTTTTTTTCAGAATTGTTGCTCTTTTTTTATTTATAGCAAAAAAATAAAAATCGCACAGGTGATCAAATACCACCATAAGAAAGCTCTATTTGTGGGGGAAAAAAGGACATCAATTTTATTTGGGTACAGCGTCGCACGAGCGCACAACTGTCAGTTAAAATAAGGCAGTGACGTATCGCAAAAAATGGCCTGGTCATTAACCACTTCCGCTCCAAAAGGTTTTACCCCTTTAATGACCAGGCCATTTTTTGCGATTCCGCACTGCTTTACTTTAACGGAAAATTGCGTGGTTGTACGACGCTGTACTTAAATACAATGGATGCCCTTTTTTTCCCCAGAAATAGAGCTTTCATCACCTGTGTGGTTTTTAGATTTTGCACTATAAACAAAAAAAAGCGACAATTTTGAAAAAAAAAACTCCATAGTTTTTACTTTCTGCTATAAAACATTCCCAATAAAATTTTTTTTTTTAATTTATCTTTTTTTATCAGTTTAGGCAAATTTGTATTCTGCGACATATTTTTGGTAAAAAAAAAATCCCAAAAAGCGTATTTTAATTGGCTTGCGCAAAAGTTATAGCGTTTACAAACTGCGGGATAGATTTTTGGACTTTTTATTTATTTTTATTATTTTTTCATTAGTAATGGCGGCGATCTGCGATTTTTTGCAGGACTGCGACATTGGGGCGGACAGATCGGACCCCTAACTGACATTTTTGACACTTTTGGGAGTACCAGTGACATTACTACAGTAATCAGTGCTAAAAATATGCACTGTCACTGTAATAATGACACTGGCAGGGAAGGGGTTAATACTGGGGGTGGTGATCAAAGGGGTTAATGTGTGCCTAATGTGCTTACTCACTGTGTGGGGAGGTTCTGTGACAGGCACACAGAGATCGGGGTTGTAGCTTAGCTGAAACTCCTGACCTCTCCCTGCCTGTCTGAGAGAAGATCCGCCTGCTTTGTTTACATAAGCAGGCGGATCTTCTTTCGGCTTCCCGGAGGATCGCGGGAGGGCAGCGGCAATCGCCGCCGCTCCTCCCGCTGTGTCTAAACACAGCGGGAGCGCAGCTCCATTGGTGTGCGCACGCAGATGAAACCACGTGCATTTAGTCACGTAGTACTACGTGACTGGATGAAGCTGAGCCGCGCTGCCACAGTTAAAAGGTGGCGGGCGGTTGGCAAGTGGTTAAGGGGGGAAATCCTTCCGGTCCAGAACTGGTTAAAAGAAAGAAATGCGTGAAATCTATCACTCTGTAACACTTCTATATAAAATATCGGAGTTTCACATTTTGAATCGAATTACTGAAATAAATGAACTTTTTGATGATATTCTAATTTTATGAGATGCGCCTGGATGAACCCGGAAGTGAGTGCTGATGACGTCTTTCCGGTTCGCTTGTTGGTTTCTCATACCCAGAATACCTCCAAAGCGAAGCTAACTCTGTAAATAAAAGCCTCACAGAAGGTGCTGGAAGTGAGCATTGTCCTAGACTTCTATGGAGGCTTTGAAGCATCAATAAAGTGACACGGGGAATCATTGTTGAAGTGACGCAAACACAACGTGTGATCAGGACTGTGAGGTCATTATTTTATTTAGCAACAGGGGATTTTTTTTTTTTTATTGGAATTTTAATTTAACAATTTCAACAATAACATTTACGATTGTTTGTTACTTCTGACTCATTGCTTGGTACATGTAACAACAGTTAGGAAAATGAAGAAAATTACAGGAGCACAACAGTTAAAGGAGAGAAAAAAAAATAACTAATTAAATAAAAAAATAAATAAATAAATATATATATATAATGAAATAAAACACAGCATGCCCACCCAGCCCACCTACCCCCAATGGGAAGGGGATTTGATTGGCATTCAGAGCGCTTTAAAAAAAGGGGTCCAATGCCACATATTGAAGTGAGCCCTTAGGATACATTCAGTATTTTTTTATAGTTACATAACACCAAATCATTCATCGGCTGTCCCGCGCTCCCCCTCTCTGCAGTGACAGAAAGTGGAAATCATTTGTGAACTTTATAAAACTCTGAGCAGCCAATCAGATTTAAGCTTTGTAAACTCAGCAATTGACTTCAGATCTGCAGCAAATGCTGATATGTAGATCTGTGGCTCTGCGGGGGTTGGCCCTGATTTCCCGCTATGATTGATTCTGTGCTGAGGCACCGATTGGCTGCTGAGAAGGAGGCCCCTCCCAGAACCCCCGCTCATCCTGGCTCATCAGCCTGAAGTCGATCGTTTTCATCGACTTCCTCCTGAAAATTGGGGGGCGGAGCTTGTCTGTCCTTAAAAATAATTCCTATTTATTTATTACATTCCAGGTCACCAACACAGAGGAAAGTCTGTAGATCAGGAGGAGCCTTCACTGGCTACATGCTTGTTACAAAAAATCACTGACTCCACATGTATACATTCCTGACACGTCACAATATACAGCAACACTATACAAAGCCCCACCCCATCACAAAGCCAGTGACTCCGCCTAGGCTGAGGTGATGTCATCAGTCTGCTGCAGGCAGGAGGAGGCATTTCCTCAGTCTCCCCTCCCCCAGTGATCAGACTGTACATTGTAACTTTGTAGAAGGAGGCATTTCCTCAGTCTCCCCTCCCCCAGTGATCAGACTGTACATTGTAACTTTGTAGAAGGAGGCATTTCCTCAGTCTTCCCTCCCCCAGTGATCAGACTGTACATTGTAACTTTGTAGAAGGAGGAGGAGGCATTTCCTCAGTCTCCCCTCCCCCCAGTGATCAGACTGTACATTGTAACGTTATAGAAGGGGGAGGAGGCATTTCCTCACTCTCCCCTCCCCCAGTGATCAGACTGTACATTGTAACTTTGTAGAAGGAGGAGGAGGCATTTCCTCAGTCTCCCCTCCCCCAGTGATCAGACTGTACATTGTAACTTTGTGTAAGAAGGAGGAAGCATTTCTTCAGTCTCTCCCCTCCCCCAGTGATCAGACTGTACATTGTAACCTTGTAAAAGGAGGAGGCTTTTCCTCAGTCTCCCCTCCCCCAGTGATCAGATTGTACATTGTAACTTTGAAGAAGGAGGAATCATTTCCTCAGCCTCCCCTCCCCCAGTGATCAGACTGTACATTGTAACGTTGTAGAAGGCGGAGGAGGCATTTCCTCAGTCTCCCCTCCCCCAGTGATCAGACTGTACATTGTAATTTTTTAACAAGCCACAAGGTGAGAGGCTGCAGCAGGGGGCTGATCTGTTTCAGACATTTGTGAAAACAGCCAAGAACTGCACAGGCACCAGGATTTACATGACTGTGTCATTGCTGGGCTGGCACCTCAGTCCTGAACAAAGATGGTGCCGTCCTTCTGGAGAGAGAAGCAGATGAAGGCATTGTTGGGAGGAGTCCTGTGAGGGGTAAATACCTGGAAGAGGTACACGGACACCGGACATGGAAGAACTCCCTCCATATATCTGATGTTAGGTCCACTTTAAGGTCTCCAAATAAGATGAAATCCAATAATTCGATCCGTATGATTGCATCCGAATTACACAGATTTCATGTCAGGCGAAGGGAAGGAAAACAAAACCGCCGACTTTCTTACTTCATTATTTTTAATCGTTTTGTTTTTCAGATCCGACTGAAATAGAAGCAATCAGAGAAGACGCAAAAACTGCCCGCCGCCTTTCATGTGAAATAAGAAATTCTCCTGAAAATAAATTATATCCCATTTTTACTGAAGATTTTTTTTTTTAACTCTTTGGCCATATATATATATATATATATATATATAAATAAATATAAACCCTGAATAATAATAATAAAAAAGTAACAATAATAATGATAATAATGCTAATATTAACAATCATCATCACCCTCATCAACATCATAACCATAAACTGATAACAATCATAATAATACTAAAAAATAATAAAATAAGGAAATAATATTCCTAATAAAAAAATAATTATAATGAAAATAATACTAATATTAATCATCATCAACATCATAAAATAACAATAATAAAAATTAATTAAATAAGGAAATACTAATAATAATCAAAACATATGACTAATAATAACACTAATATTAATAATAATACGAATAATAATATTAATGATCATCATCATCATAATTAACATCATCATTATCATAAAATGATAATAATTTTATTATTAATGATAATAATAATAATACTAATAAAACAATAAAATAAGGAATAAGGAAATAATAAAAATAACAATAGCACTAATATAAATAATCATCATCAACATCATAAAATCAAAATATTAATAATAATAATAATAAAAATGACTAAAATAAGAAAAACCTAATAATCAAATAATAATAATAATATTATTAATAATAATAATGATAATCATCATCATTATCAACATAATCATACAATGATAATAATAATAATAATAATAATACTACTACTAATAATAATAATAATACAATATTAATAACAGCAATAATACTGATATAATAATAATAATAATAATAATAATAATAATAATAATAATAATAATAATAATAATGATAATGATAATAATACAAAAAAAATAATAAAATAAGGAATAAGGACATAATAAAAATAACAATAGCACTAATATAAATAATCATCATCAACATCATAAAATGTAAATATTATTATTAATAATAATAATAATAATAATAATAATAATGAGTAAAATAAGAAAAACCTAAAAATCAAATAATAATAATATTAATAATAATAATAATAATCATCATCATCATTATCAACATCATCATACAATGATGATAATAATAATAATAATAATAATAATAATAATAATAATAATAATAATAATAATAATAATAATAATAATAATAATAATAAAATAAGGAAATAATAATCAAATAATAATAATAATAATAATAAAACAATATCATTAATAATAATAATCATCATTATCCACATCATCATCATAAAATGATAACAATAATAATAATAAAATAATAATAACAGCAATATTACTGATATAATAATAATAATAAAATAATAATAGCAATAATATTAATAAAACATTTTTGATTGAACTGAAAAAAAAAAAAAAAAGACAGAAAGGAATCCGGCCAATTAGAAAAGAAAGAAAAAAAAAATTCTGTCCAAAAACTGGATGAGTGAGAATAATTGGATGGTGTGTTTATGATGGCGGCACGTTGCGCAGTGCGTTCTCTCCCGCTGGGAGGTGCAGAGTGGGATGTGAGCAGTCGGCGTGCGTTACATTACGGCTCCATCAATGTTGTCGCGGTGGCAGTTGATCCGTGAGCCCGGCGTGGTACTCAGCGCACTTCAAAAGGGAAAAATAAAAATCATGCCATCAATTTGAGTTTGGCACTTCAATGTTGCGAATGTTAATGAAGAAAATCTGTGGTGTAAACACGTCGGGAGCGACGAGCGATTCTGCCGCCGTTCCATTCAAAGTTCATCCTCGCGCTTCATCACAAAATCTGTTTTAATATTTGCTTACTGCATGCCGAGAGAGAGCAGCTGGGACCCAGCAGACGATGGAGCTGTCAGCAAAGATGTGTCAACCAATCATCATTCAATTGATTGGTGAAGGCTGTTTTCCGATTGGTTTCTGCATTTTTTTTCTTGCTGAATTAGGAACTCCATACCCTCCACATGGAGCAAAGTAATAGGCTCACTTTAAAGTAATATTATAAGATTTTCAAAATTAAATCCAAGGACTCCCTATTGACTATGCCCACTTTTAAGCACAAAGTCCCACCCTCATGTGTAGCCACGCCCCCATTTTTAACATACTGTGAAGCGATTGATCGCAGATTTTTGGAACAAAAAGTAGAAATTCAAGGTATAACAAAAAAACTTGGGCACTATGGGAAGGGTAATATTGTGGTATGCTACATGCACTGTGGTAAATTGTGGGTGTGGTCAGTCTGTAGTAACAGTGGGCAGGGCTTAACAGTGTATGGGTATATAAAACCTGAACCTTTGCTATTCCGAGGTCAGGAGTAAGTAACACAGAGAGTTCAGAGGTCAGGAGTAAGTAACACAGAGAGTTCAGGGGTCAGTAGTAAGTAACACATAGAATTCAGAGGTCAGGAGTAAGTAACACAGAGAGGTCAGAGGTCAGGAGTAAGTAACACAGAGAGTTCAAAGGGCAGGAGTAAGTAACACAGAGGTCAGAGGTCAGGAGTAAGTAACACAGAGAGTTCAGAGGTCAGGAGTAAGTAACACAGAGAGTTCAGGGGTCAGGAGTAAGTAACACAGAGAGTTCAGGGGTCAGTAGTAAGTAACACAGAGATTTCAGAGGGCAGGACTAAGTAACTCAGAGGTCAGGAGTAAGTAACACAGAGAGTTCAGAGGTCAGGAGTAAGTAACACAGAGAGTTCAAAGGGCAGGAGTAAGTAACACAGAGTTCAGAGGTCAGGAGTAAGTAACACAAAGAGTTCAGGAGTAAGTAACACAGAGAGTTCAGGGGTCAGGAGTAAGTAACACAGAGTTCAGAGGTCAGGAGTAAGTAACACAGAGAGTTCAGAGGTCAGGAGTAAGTAACACAGAGAGTTCAGAGGTCAGGAGTAAGTAACACAGAGAGTTCAGAGGTCAGGAGTAAGTAACACAGAGAGTTCAAAGGGCAGGAGAAAGTAACACAGAGGTCAGAGGTCAGGAGTAAATAACAGAGAGAGTTCAGAGGTCAGGAGTAAGTAACAGAGAGAGTTCAGAGGTCAGGAGTAAGTAACACAGAGTTCAGAGGTCAGGAGTAAGTAACACAGAGAGTTCAGAGGTCAGGAGTAAGTAACACAGAGAGTTTAGAGGTCAGGGGTAAGTAACACAGAGAGTTCAGGGGTCAGTAGTAAGTAACACAGAGTTCAGAGGTCAGGAGTAAGTAACACAGAGAGTTCCGAGGTAAGGAGTAAGTAATACAGAGAGTTCAGAGGTCAGGAGTAAGTAACACAGAGAGTTCAGAGGTCAGGAGTAAGTAACACAGAGTTCAGAAGTAAGTAACACAAAGAGTTCAGGAGTAAGTAACACAGAGAGTTCAGGGGTCAGGAGTAAGTAATACAGAGTTCAGAGGTCAGGAGTAAGTAACACAGAGAGTTCAGGGGTCAGGAGTAAGTAACACAGAGAGTTCAGAGTTCAGGAGTAAGTAACACAGAGAGTTCAGGGGTCAGGAGTAAGTAACACAGAGAGTTCAGGGGTCAGTAGTAAGTAACACAGAGATTTCAGAGGGCAGGACTAAGTAACACAGAGTTCAGAGGTCAGGAGTAAGTAACACAGAGTTCAGAGGTCAGGAGTAAGTAACACAAAGAGTTCAGGAGTAAGTAACACAGAGAGTTCAGGGGTCAGGAGTAAGTAACACAGAGAGTTCAGGAGTAAGTAACACAGAGAGTTCAGGGGGTCAGGAGTAAGTAACACAGAGAGTTCAGAGGTCAGGAGTAAGTAACACAGAGAGTTCAGGGGTCAGGAGTAAGTAACACAGAGTTCAGAGGTCAGGAGTAAGTAACACAGAGAGTTCAGAGGTCAGGAGTAAGAAACACAGAGAGTTCAGAAGGCAGGAGTAAGTAACACAGAGTTCAGAGGTCAGGAGTAAGTAACACAAAGAGTTCAGGAGTAAGTAACACAGAGAGTTCAGGGGTCAGGAGTAAGTAATACAGAGTTCAGAGGTCAGGAGTAAGTAACATAGAGAGTTCAGAGGTCAGGAGTAAGTAATACAGAGAGTTCAAAGGGCAGGAGTAAGTAACACAGAGTTCAGAGGTCAGGATTAAGTAACACAAAGAGTTCAGGAGTAAGTAACACAGAGAGTTTAGGGGTCAGGATTAAGTAACACAGAGTTCAGAGGCCAGGAGTAAGTAACACAGAGGGTTCAGGAGTAAGTAACACAGAGAGTTCAGGGGGTCAGGAGTAAGTAACACAGAGAGTTCAGAGGTCAGGAGTAAGTAACACAGAGAGTTTAGGGGTCAGGAGTAAGTAACACAGAGTTCAGAGGTCAAGAGTAAGTAACACAGAGAGTTCAGAGGTCAGGAGTAAGTAACACAGAGAGTTCAGAGGGCAGGAGTAAGTAACACAGAGTTCAGAGGTCAGGAGTAAGTAACACAAAGAGTTCAGGAGTAAGTAACACAGAGAGTTCAGGGGTCAGGAGTAAGTAACACAGAGAGTTCAGAGGTCAGGAGTAAGTAACACAGAGAGTTCAGGGGTCAGGAGTAAGTAACACAGAGTTCAGAGGTCAGGAGTAAGTAACACAGAGAGTTCAGGAGAAAGTAACACAGAGAGTTCAGGGGTCAGGAGTAAGTAACACCGAGAGTTCAGAGGTCAGGCGTAAGTAACACCGAAAGTTCAGGGGTCAGGATTAGGTAACACAGAGCATTGAGAGGTCAGGAGTAAATAACACAAATTTCAGGGGTCAGAATTACATAACACAGAGAGTTCAAGGATCAGGTTTAAGTAATGCAGAGAGTTCAGGGGTCAGGATTAAGAAACAAAGAGTTCAGAGCTCAGGAGTAACACAAAAGAGTTCAGGGGGGTCAGGAGTAAGTAACACAGAGTTCAAGGGTCAGAAATAAGTAACACAGAATGTTCAGAAGTCAGGTGTAAGTAGCACAAAAGAGTTTAGGGGTCAGGATTAAGTAACACAGAGAGTTCAGGGGTCAGGATTACATAACACAGAGAGTTCAAGGGTCAGGTTTAAGTAACGCAGAGAGTTCAGGGGTCAGGATTAAGTAACAAGGAGAATGCAGAGGTCAGGAGTAAGTAACAAGGAGAGTGCAGAGGTCAGGAATAAGTAACACAGAGAGTTCAGGGGTCAGGAGTAAGAAACAAAGAGTTCAGAGCTCAGGAGCAACACAAAAGAGTTCAGGGGGGTCAGGATTAAGTAACACAGAATGTTCAGAAGTCAGGTGTAAGTAGCACAAAAGAGTTTAGGGGTCGGGATTAAGTAACACGGAGAGTTCAGAGTTCAGGCGTAAGTAACACAAAGAGTTCAGGGGTCAGGGTTAAGTAACAAAGAAAGGTCAGGGGGTCAGGATTAAGTAACAAAGAGAGTGCAGAGGTCAGGAGTAAGTAACACAAAAGAGTTCAAAGGTCAGGAGTAAGTAACACAAAAGAGTTTAGAGGTCAGGATTAAGTAACAAAGAGAGGTCAGGGGTCAGGATTAGGAAACACAGAGAGGTCAGAGGTCAGGATTAGGAAACACAGAGAGGTCAGAGGTCAGGATTAGGAAACACAGAGAGGTCAGAGGTAATTAGATTAAGTAATGCAAAGTACAGTCTACAGGGAGGTCCAGAAACTATGTGGATCACAGGACCGGCTGGATAGAGTTACAAATCCTTTGGCAGATAATGTACTTTAGCTGTGTAATTGGCATGACTCGTGTGGCCTCATTGGCTACCAGAAAGTGAAGTCTTCCTGCAATAAATGATCCATCGATGTGAGGTGTGTTTTTCCGGATTGTTTTGTTTGTTTTTGCAGATATTTCTGTCGGAGTTTTATTGGTTATTGTGTTCCTTTCTACCACCTATGGAGACATAGAAATGTTCTCTTAGACGCCGGCTGGAAATCACAGGGAGATGACTATCGGAGGGACGACTGATGTATTACCAACTGATGTCCTTTCATCTGAAACATGCGGTCATCTCCTCCCCATACACAGCCAAATAAAGGCCCAGCACGCCTCCGGCGCCATCCAGAGACTGTCTCCGGGCTAGACAGCTTTATAGAGGCCGTTAAAGTACATTGCGGCAAAAAGTGCGTCTGTGTTCCTACCGGTTATTACTCCCATAAAGAAGCACTGAGCTTTTTTTGGGGTTTTTTTTCAAAGTTTTTTTCTTCTTTACTTTAAGGTTTTGATTACAATGCCTGCACTGAGCGTCCTACAAGAAGGGGAATCGTCTCCCTCACCAAATGCTAAGCAATGTTAAAGCAGAACTCTATTTAAAAACATAATTTAACCACTTCTGGACCTGAAGGATTTACCCCCTTAATGACCAGGCCATTTTTTGCGAATCGCCACTGTGTTACTTTAACTGACAATTGCACGGTCGTGTGAAGCTGTACCCAAATAAAATTGATGTCCTTTTATCCCAGCTTTCTTTTGGTGGTATTTTATCACCTCTGCGACTTTTATTTTTTGTGCTTTAAACAAAAAAAGAGCGACATTTCTTAAAATATATATATACTGTATATATATATATATATATATATATACTGTATATATATATATATATATATATATATATATATATTTTTTTTTTTACCTTCTGCTATATATTTTTTACCAAAAAAAAATGTAAAAATTATTTTTTTGCATCCTTTTAGACCAATTTGTTTTCTGCTACATATTTTTGGTAAAAAAAATATCCCAATAAGCGTATTTTGATTAGAGGAAAGATTTATGTCTTTTTTTTTTTTTTTACTGGTAATGGCGGCGATCAGTGATTTTTAGTGGGACAGCGACATTGCGGAGGACAGATCAATCCCCTAAGGTCCCTTTCACACGGAGCGGACATTTGTGTCATCCGGTCCGTATGTCCGCATATCATCCCATCTGTTTGCGGATGATATACGGACATAATGTATGTCTATTGGGATTGCGGATGTCAGTGGATGACACCGCTGACATCCGATTTTGCGTCCTTTCCCTTTTTTAAATGGAAGAAAAAATAGGGTTCTTTTCCGTTCCAAAAAACGGAACAGAACTGAAAGGACGCAAATCGGATGTCAGCGGATGGCCATCCGCTGACATCCGCAATCCCATTGGCATGCATTATGTCCGTATATCATCCGCAAAAGGATGGGGTGATATACGGACATACAGAACGCCCATGTGAAAGGGGCCTAACTGACATTTTTGACTCTTTTGGGGGAACCAGTGACATTACTATAGTAATCAGTGCTAAAAATATGCTCTGTTACTGTAATAATGACACTGGCAGGGAATGGGTTAACCTAGGGGTGATCAAAGGGTTAATTGTAAGCCTAGGGGGTGTTTTCTAACTGTGGGGGGAGGAACTTGTGAAATGACCATAGAGACCTGTGATCCTATATAGAAGGATCACAGGAGCTCTATGATCATTCCAGAGAGAAGAACGGTCGGCTGTGTTTACAACAGCAGACCATCCTTCTGTCTCAGCGGGGAGCCCGTGGATCAGCATCTTCACTGCCTAGTGGGGGCAAGAACGTACCACCAGCGGCGCGTGCTCGCCCCCCAGAACCGCTACTGCGGATCGCCGTACAGGTACGGCGATTCGCGCAGCCAAGCCAGCCTGCCACAGTATATATGCGGCAGGAGGTCGGCAAGTGGTTAAAGAGAAACTAGCAGATGTCACATGTGGTGAGCAACGTGGGAGTAATAAAGTGGGAGGTGAGCAGGGACTGAAGAGAAAAGCCTGAATGATGGAGAATCAGTGGAGCTGGGGGACCAGGGTGGGAGAAACTAGCAGATGTCACACGTACGTAGTGTGCTGCATGGGAGCAATATAGCAGGAGGTGAGCAAGAACTGGAGAGAGAGAGGAGGATTACGGAACCAGAGGATCAGCAGAGCTTGGTGTTACTACTGACTAGGGGATCAGCAGAGCTGGGGGTTTTTACTGAGTGGAGAATCAGCAGAGCTGGGGGACCAGGGTGGGAGAAACTATCAGATGTCGCACATGGTGTTCAGCATGGGAACAATGTAGCTGGAGGTGAGCCAGGACCAGAGAGAGAGAGTAGGATCAGCAGAGCTTGGTGTTATTACTGACTAGGGGATCAGCAGAGCTTGGGGTTACTACTGACTAGGGGATCAGCATAGCTGGTGGTTACTTATAATCGGGAGATCAGCACAGCTGGAGGTTACTACTAAGCAGAAGATCAGCAGAGTTGGGGGTTACTACTGACTGGGGGATTATCAAAGCTTGGGGTTACTACTGACTGGGGAATCAGCAGAGTATGGGGTTACAACTGACTGGGGGATCAGCAAAGCTGGTGGTTACTAATAAGCGGGAGATCAGCAGAGCTGGAGGTTACTACTAAGCAGAATATCAGCAGAATTGGGGGTGCTATTGAGTGGGGTATCAGCAGAGCTGGGGGTACTACTGAGACAGGGATCTGTTGAACAAGGGTACTAATGAGCTAGGGATCTGCTCAGTGGGGGTACTAATGATCAGGAGTTCTGCTGAGCCATTTTAAAACAAACAGAAAATGAACACACGCAGGGCACACAGATGGTGCGCAATGTGAGAACACTATAGCGGAAGGTCTATGGGGACCGGAGAGAGAGGACTGAACAGTAGGGGTTCAACAGAGCTGCGGGACCAGAGCAGGAGACACTAGCAGATGTCACACATAGTGCACATCATGGGAGAAAAATAGCGGGAGGTGAGCAGGGACTGGAGAGAGAAAAGACTAAGTGGTGGAGAATCAGCAGAGCTGGGGGGACCAAGGCGGGAGAAACTAGCAGATGTCACATGTAGTGTGCTGCATGAGAGCAATATAGCTGGAGGTGAACAAGAACTGGAGAAAGAGGAGGATTAGTGAACCAGAGGATTAGCAGAGCTTGGGGTTACTACTGACTGGGGGATCAGCAGAGCGGGGGGTTACTACTGACTGGGGGATCAGCATAGCTGGTGGATACTAATAAGTGAGAGATCAGCAGAGCTGGAGGTTACTACTAAGCAGGAGATCAGCAGAATTGGGGGTGCCTCTGAGTGGGGTATCAGCAGAGCTGGGGGTACTACTGAGCCAGGGATCTGTTGAACAAGGGTACTAATGAGCTAGGGATCTGCTCAGTGGGGGTACTAATGAGCAGGGGTTCTACTGAGCCCTTTTAAAACAAACATAAAATCAACACACGCAGGGTGAGTGCTGGAGAATCAGCAGAGCTGGGGGACCAGGGCGGGAGAAGCTAGCAGATGTCACACATGGTGTTCAGCATGGGAACCATATAGCTGGAGGTGAGCCAGGACAATAGAGAGAGAGGAGGATCAGTGAACCAGAGGATCAGCAGGGCTGGGGGATACTACTGACTGGGGGATCAGCAGGGCTGGGTGTTACTACTGACTGGGGGATCAGAAGAGCTGGGGGTTAGCAGAGGAGAGTAAAAAGAACCCCAAGAAGTTCTTTAAGTATATAAACAGTAGGAAAGCGAGGCCAGAACAAATTGGCCCCATAAAAGATGATAAAGGAAATTTGGCCACTGAGGACAGAGAAAAGGCGGAAGAGTTAAATAATTTCTTTTCTTCAGTCTTCACAAAAGAATCGGGGGGGCTACACGAACCCAGCTTGTAAGGCCGAACTAAATAATACACCTCAGGAAGTGCCGCCATGGCTAACAGAAGATAGACTTAGAACTAAACTAGAGAAACTTAACATAAATAAATCACCGGGACCGGATGGCTTGCACCCGAGGGTTCTTAAAGAGCTCAGCCAGGTGATTGCCAGACCATTATTCTTGATCTATAAGGATAGTTTACAGACGGGTATGGTGCCAGCTGATTGGAAAAAAGCCAACGTGGTATCAATATTTAAAAAGGGGCCGAGATATATCCCGGGTAACTATAGGCCGGTCAGCCTAACATCAGTAGTCTGCAAGATTTTGGAGGGGATGTTACGGGACCACATACAAGACTTTAGTAATGAAAATGGTATTATTAGTAATCAACATGGATTTATGAAAAATCGTTCTTGCCAAACCAATCTATTAACCTTCTACAATGAAGTGAGCTGCCACCTAGATGAAGGTAAGCCTGTGGATGTGGTGTATTGCTATATGCTGTTTTGGAGACTTGCGCGACGCCGCGTTTTCGTCCACGATCAGCCAATTTTATGCCTGTTATCATCTTTAATTTGTAAGTCGTTTTTTTAATAAATATTGCCTATACTTTTACGAGATTACGCTATGGGCCTCTATTTCTTTCTACATATTCATTTATGTTTGATGGAGTAATTGAGGAGCACCAAGCCTGACATCTATTAACCATTTCGATATAACAACTCGCCTGGAGAGGCTGCCCCTTTTGAAAGTAACCACGAAGTTCTGAAGTGCCTGAGTTTGACATCCTTTGACCACACTGGTTAATTACTAGCTGGGAGAGGCTGTCTCATTAAACTGAGTAGCCACGGAGCTCTGGTAAGCTGCTTGCTATACCCGTGCACAGAGGTGTCCCCTTCTCACACTTTTCCTTGGTGTCACTGGAAAGAGTTCCTTCTTCTGAATATCCTGCATGTGGATTTACACTATTTGCACTTGTTTTTGTGGGACTGTATACATTAATTTGGACACTACCCTTGCTTTTTCATGATTTTGGAATTTTATTATCATTTATGATTTTTTCACTTATTTCTAGCGCTGCACTATTTGGTTACATTGTATTTATGAATCACTGTTAGTTGATTTTGTGCTAGCTGCTTATACTTATTTCAGTCACTCACCTTATTGTCATACTAGCGCGGAAATTCTCCCGTTTATCATTTTGTGGATGTGGTGTACCTGGACTTTGCAAAGGCCTTTGACACCGTTCCCCACAAACGCTTACTGTACAAACTAAGGAAGGTAGGTATGGACCATAAGGTGAGTACCTGGATAGAGAACTGTCTCCAGGGGAGAGTACAGAGGGTGGTGATTAATGGGGAGTACTCAGATTGGGCGGGTGTGGAAAGTGGGGTCCCCCAGGGTTCTGTCCTGGGACCAATCCTGTTTAATTTATTCATAAATGATCTAGAGGAGGGGATATCGAGTACAATCTCAGTATTTGCAGATGATACCAAACTAAGCATGCCAATATCTTCTATGCAGGATGTGGAAACCTTGCAAGCGGACCTGAACAAAATAACGGGGTGGGCAACTACATGGCAGATGAGGTTCAATGTTGAAAAATGTAAAGTAATGCACTTGGGGGCCAGAAACCAGAAAGCAAGCTACTCACTGGGGGGGGAACCTCTGGGTGAGTCTAGGATGGAAAAGGACCTGGGGGTACTGGTAGACAACAGGCTTGGCAGTGGCATGCAATGCCAAGCCGCTGCAAGCAAAGCCAACAGAATGCTGGGATGTATAAAAAAGGGGATTCACTCCAGAAATAAAGAGATTATTCTTCCACTCTACAAGACTCTGGTCCGGCCACATCTGGAGTATGCTGTCCAGTTCTGGGCACCGGTCCTCAGGAAGGATGTGCTGGAACTGGAGAGAGTCCAGAGAAGGGCAACAAAAGTAATTAGGGGAATGGAGGACATCAGCTATGAGGAAAGACTACAAGCACTGAACCTATTCTCTCTGGAGAGGAGACGATTGAGGGGGGATATGATATCAATGTACAAATACTGTACTGGCAACCCTAGCATAAGGAACAAACTATTAGTAAGGGAATACAATAAGACACGTGGCCACTCACTAAAACTAGAGGAAAGGCGGTTTAACCTTAAAATGCGTAAGGGGTTCTTCACTGTAAGAGCGGTAAGGATGTGGAATTCTCTTCCACAAGCAGTCGTATCAGCAGGAAGCATTGATAGTTTCAAAAAACTATTAGATGGGCACCTTAGAGACCACAACATACAGGGGTATACAATGTACAACATACAGGGGTATACAATGTAGGGTTAACAGCAAACACACACACGCATCATAGGTTGAACTGGATGGACTGATGTCTTTTTTCAACCTCCCTAACTATGTAACTATGTAACTGGGGGGATCAGCAGGGCTGGGGGTTACTACTGACTGGGGGATCAGCAGGGCTGGGGCGTTACTACTGACTGGAGGATCAGCAGGGCTGGGGGTTACTACTGACTGGGGGATCAGCAAGGCTGGGGGTTACTACTGACTGGGGGATCAGCAGGGCTGGGGCGTTACTACTGACTGGAGGATCAGCAGGGCTGGGGGTTACTACTGACTGGGGGATCAGCAAGGCTGGGGGGTTACTACTGACTGGGGGATCAGCAGAGCTGGGGGCTACTACAGACTGGGGGATCAGAAGGGCCTACGGGTTACTACAAACTGGGGGATCAGCAGGGATGGGGGTACTAATGAGCTAGAAATCTGCTGGGTGAGGTTTCTAATAAGCTGGCGATCTACTGGGCCCCTTTAAAACAAACAGAAAATCAACACACACAGGGAATTGGCAAAGCTTCATTAAAGCTTCAAAAAAGCATCAAAAACACATAAAAAAAGCAATGTTAAAGTGGTAGGCGCTTTAATGTGTGATAAAGTCCAAGCAAGTGTAAATGAGCCTAAGTCACGGACTCAGGACAAGCATGCAGCCAGCAAAAGATTGTAATGGTTCAGGCCGGTGGTAGTGGAGGTGTAATGGTGTGGGGGGATATTTTCTTGGCACACTTTGGGCCCCTTAGTACCAATTGAGCATCGCTTCAACGCCACGGCCTACACCACATCTCATCCAATAGAGCACCTTTCCAATGGCTTCCACACTCACCACATCTCATCTAATAGAGCACCTTTCCAATGGCCTCCGCATTCATCACATCTCATCCAATAGAGCACCTTTCCAATGGCCTCCACACTCACCACATCTCATCCAATAAAGCACATTTCCAAGGGCCTCCACACTCACCACATCTCATCCAATAGAGCACCTTTCCAAGGGCCTCCACACTCACCACATCTCATCCAATAGAGCACCTTTCCAAGGGCCTCCACACTCACCACATCTCATGCAATAGAGCACCTTTCCAATGGCTTCCACACTCACCACATCTCATCCAATAAAGCACCTTTCCAATGGCTTCCATACTCACCACATCTCATCCAATAGAGCACCTTTCCAATGGCCTCCACACTCACCACATCTCATCCAATAGAGCACCTTTCCAATGGCCTCCACACTCACCACATCTCATCCAATAGAGCACCTTTCCAATGGCCTCCACACTCACCACATCTCATCCAATAGAGCACCTTTCCAATGGCCTCCACACTCACCACATCTCATCCAATAGAGCACCTTTCCAATGGCCTCCACACTCACCACATCTCATCCAATAAAGCACATTTCCAAGGGCCTCCACACTCACCACATCTCATCCAATAGAGCACCTTTCCAAGGGCCTCCACACTCACCACATCTCATCCAATAGAGCACCTTTCCAAGGGCCTCCACACTCACCACATCTCATGCAATAGAGCACCTTTCCAATGGCTTCCACACTCACCACATCTCATCCAATAAAGCACCTTTCCAATGGCTTCCATACTCACCACATCTCATCCAATAGAGCACCTTTCCAATGGCCTCCACACTCACCACATCTCATCCAATAGAGCACCTTTCCAATGGCCTCCACACTCACCACATCTCATCCAATAGAGCACCTTTCCAATGGCCTCCACACTCACCACATCTCATCCAATAGAGCACCTTTCCAATGGCCTCCACACTCACCACATCTCATCCAATAGAGCACCTTTCCAATGGCCTCCACACTCACCACATCTCATCCAATAGAGCACCTTTCCAATGGCTTCCACACTCACCACATCTCATCCAATAGAGCACCTTTCCAATGGCCTCCAAACTCACCACATCTCATCCAATACAGCACCTTTCCAATGGCTTCCCCACTCACCACATCTCATCCAATAGAGCACCTTTCCAATGGCCTCCACACTCACCACATCTCATCCAATAGAGCACCTTTCCAATGGCCTCCACACTCACCACATCTCATCCAATAGAGCACCTTTCCAATGGCATCCACCTTCACCACATCTCATGCAATAGAGCACCTTTCCAATGGCCTCCACACTCACCACATCTCATCCAATAGAGCACCTTTCCAATGGCCTCCACACTCACCACATCTCATCCAATAAAGCACCTTTCCAATGGCCTCCACACTCACCACATTTCATCCAATAGAGCATCTTTCCAATGGCCTCCACACTCACCACATCTCATCCAATAGAGCACCTTTCCAAGGGCCTCCACACTCACCACATCTCATCCAATAAAGCACCTTTCCAATGGCCTCCACACTCACCACATCTCATCCAATACAGCACCTTTCCAATGGCCTCCACACTCACCACATCTCATCCAATAGAGCACCTTTCCAATGGCCTCCACACTCACCACATCTCATCCAATAGAGCACCTTTCCAATGGCCTCCACACTCACCACATCTCATCCAAAAGAGCACCTTTCCAATGGCCTCCACACTCACCACATCTCATCCAATAGAGCACATTTCCAATGGCCTCCACACTCACCACATCTCATCCAATAGAGCACATTTCCAATGGCCTCCACACTCAACACATCTCATCCAATAGAGCACCTTTCCAATGGCCTCCACACTCACCACATCTCATGCAATAGAGCACCTTTCCAATGGCCTCCACACTCACCACATCTCATCCAATAGAGCACCTTTCCAATGGCCTCCACACTCACCACATCTCATCCAATAGAGCACCTTTCCAATGGCCTCCACACTCACCACATCTCATCCAATAGAGCACCTTTCCAATGGCCTCCACACTCACCACATCTCATCCAATAGAGCACCTTTCCAATGGCCTCCACACTCACCACATCTCATCCAATAGAGCACCTTTCCAATGGCTTCCACACTCACCACATCTCATCCAATAGAGCACCTTTCCAATGGCCTCCACACTCACCACATCTCATCCAATACAGCACCTTTCCAATGGCTTCCCCACTCACCACATCTCATCCAATAGAGCACCTTTCCAATGGCCTCCACACTCACCACATCTCATCCAATACAGCACCTTTCCAATGGCCTCCACACTCACCACATCTCATCCAATAGAGCACCTTTCCAATGGCATCCACCTTCACCACATCTCATGCAATAGAGCACCTTTCCAATGGCCTCCACACTCACCACATCTCATCCAATAGAGCACCTTTCCAATGGCCTCCACACTCACCACATCTCATCCAATAAAGCACCTTTCCAATGGCCTCCACACTCACCACATTTCATCCAATAGAGCACCTTTCCAAGGGCCTCCACACTCACCACATCTCATCCAATAGAGCACCTTTCCAATGGCCTCCACACTCACCACATTTCATCCAATAGAGCACCTTTCCAATGGCCTCCACACTCACCACATCTCATCCAATAGAGCACCTTTCCAATGGCCTCCACACTCACCACATCTCATCCAATAGAGCACCTTTCCAATGGCCTCCACACTCACCACATCTCATCCAATAGAGCACCTTTCCAATGGCCTCCACACTCACCACATCTCATGCAATAGAGCACCTTTCCAATGGCCTCCACACTCACCACATCTCATGCAATAGAGCACCTTTCCAATGGCCTCCACACTCACCACATCTCATCCAATAGAGCACCTTTCCAATGGCCTCCACACTCACCACATCTCATCCAATACAGCACCTTTCCAATGGCCTCCACACTCACCACATCTCATCTAATAGAGCACCTTTCCAATGGCCTCCACACTCACCACATCTCATGCAATAGAGCACCTTTCCAATGGCCTCCACACTCACCACATCTCATGCAATAGAGCACCTTTCCAATGGCCTCCACACTCACCACATCTCATCCAATACAGCACCTTTCCAATGGCCTCCACACTCACCACATCTCATCTAATAGAGCACCTTTCCAATGGCCTCCACACTCACCACATCTCATCCAATACAGCACCTTTCCAATGGCCTCCACACTCACCACATCTCATGCAATAGAGCACCTTTCCAATGGCCTCCACACTCACCACATCTCATCCAATACAGCACCTTTCCAATGGCCTCCACACTCACCACATCTCATCCAATAGAGCACCTTTCCCAAGGCCTCCACACTCACCACATCTCATCCAATAGAGCACCTTTGGGATGTAGTGGAACGGAAGATTCCCATCATGGACAAATCTGCAGCAACTGTGTGATGTTATCATGTCACTATGGACCATAATCTCTGAGGAACGTTTCCAACACCTTTTTGTATCTATGCCACGAAGAATGAAGGCAAAAGGGGGTCCAACCCGCTACTAGCAAGGTGTACCTAATAAAGTGGCCGGTGAGTGTAGTTCTCTTTAATAGAAGAAAAGAAGAAGAATAAACAAGAAGCAACCACAAAGACTTTCCAGAGAAGAATGTGAGAAGTGACAGATGTGGGATGAATTGGATGATATACACCGCCATGTGTGACGGCACCTCTCTACAGCGTGTGTCGGCTCTATACGCCCAGTGCACGGCCCCGGGTCCTTTTTTCTTTACTAATTTGTGAGTTTCCTTCCAGACAATGGCAGATTCCGACCTTCCCAGCGAGGAGCTGTCACCGGCTGTCTACACATCTGAAGTGTTCTTCACCCCGAGAGCCCGGACCGCTGCCTATCTCTGCGGAATAAACCGCAACCTTATTAAGAACCGCCATCTTCACCTACATCCGCGCTGGGATTTCTGGATTATCCCGCCTTGTGTTGTGTCTTATGAAATATCAGAGCAACCGTGTTGTTTATATCAGACTTTCTCAGCCGTTTTATCTTAGTGGTACCCTGGAAAAAAAATTTGGGTCTCAGGGTACCCTAAAACAATTTCCTGAGCGGCGGATCATGGGACGTCGCTGCAATCAGTGAGCGGGATAAAAATGAGAAATAAAATGTATCTCTTTAACGTAAAATCTGGAATTGCTTAAAGAGTAACTCCACTTTCGTGGGGAAAAAAATAGCAAATAAAGGAAAAACAATATAGCATATACAATTGCGACACAAATCATATTGTAATTGAATGTTACTAAAAATGTATTTTCCGTTTCAATCTGCAGCTGTTGCAATTTTCTGAAAATGCAAGACCACACCCCCAGAAACATCATTTCCTGCTTGTGTGATTGGCTCACCAGAAGTCTGCACTAAGATACAAGTCAGATTTCTGGCATCCCCTGCAACAACAATGTCATTTTTTGGTGAGATCCTCCCAATAGGAACACGTCTAAAGGGATGCAGGCCCAGCAGATTTCCTCATTAGAGCCCTGCAGCTGCCACAGCTAATTGATAATTATGAAACCACTCCCATTTGACCCACTCAGCACAGAGGAACAAACAATGATTTCTTCAGAATAACAAAAGGTAGAAATCTGCAACAAAGTTTGTTATAATCCCTGCAATGCACAGAGATCACCCAGAGGGGAATGTTTTCTTCTCAACAAAAGTAGAATTACGCTTTAACTACTTGCTGTCCAGCGTTATCTATATACATATATATGGCCTGGGTAGCAAGCGGTTATACCAGGACCATGGTTGCAACTGCAGAGAAGCTGCTGAGGAAGTCTTTGATGCAGACGTAACGCGTAAAGGGGGTGGAGCCACGCCTGTGATGTCATCCCGCAGCCATATTGTTCTGAGGAATGTGGCATGGTGAGAAGGTTATGTTGATATACAGTATATTAAATTTATTTGTTTTTAAAAACACTTGGAGTGCTTTGAATATTTTTTTTTTGTTTTTTTTTTTAATCTTTGACTACTATTAAAAATGATATACAGAGTGCACTAATGGTCCTACTCTTTGCTTTATATATACATCTGAGTGGTGTAAGTGGTGGAGATAAACAGCGCATTTAACATCCAGTCCTAATACCTGCCTTAAAGGTGTAATAAAGTTGATTTTGACCTCATTTTATTTATGAAGGGACCTACAAGGTTAGATTATGGGAAAATAGGTCATTTTTTAAAAGTGGGGTTTTCAGTAGCCCTGGTGTTGGTGCTGCAGCACAGTAGGCACTTCGCAGATACACCTGCTGGACGTCCAACATTAGCATATGGAAAATAACTGCCCAGTGTAGTTCCCCAAATTGTCCAATAGATGTCACCATAGCTAGAGTTGGAAACTCTGTAGTGAAGGGTAGGCAGTGTAAATTTTTGTTTATTAAAAATCATACAAACGTACAACATAATAAAAATATATTTACATATATAAAAAAATATATATACATAAACAAAATCCAAAAAGCTTGCAGCAGCAAATACAGTAAGAATTGTAGGAAATGTATTTTTCCCGAAAATAAATAGAACAATACACAAATAAACATAATTTTATAATCTGTAAACTACTAAACTATGCAAAACATAACCCTACTTCAACCTAAACACCTAAACAACCCTCAGGATAAGAAACAATTACACATTTATCCCATGCATGCGGCCTTTTTCCAAAAATCTGATCTGAGAAAGAAATGCCGCACAACCCAGAGACTGACAGACAGACAGAGTTGGCGGTGTAGGTACCTAGGTAGCCACTAGAGGTCCGGAGAGAGAGGAGGATCAGCGAACCAGAGGACCAGCAGACCTTGGGTTACTACTAACTGGGTGGCTAGCAGAGCTGGGGGTTACTACTGACTGGGGGATCAGCAGAGCTGGGAGTTACTACTGACTGGGTGACCAGCAGAGCTGGGGGATACTACTGACTGGGAGATCAGCAGAGCTGGGGGTTACTATTGACTGGGGGATCAGCAGAGCTGGGGGTTACTACTGACTGGGTGACAAGCAGAGCTGGGGTTACTAATGAATGGAGGATCAGCAGAGCAGGGGGTTACTAATGAACGGGGTATCAGCAGTGCTGGCGGTTACCACTGACTGGGGGATCAGCAGGCCTGGGCATTACTAATCACTGGGGGGATCAGCAGAGCTGGGGGTTACTACTGACTGGTGAATCAGCAGAACTGGGGGTTACTACTGACTGGGAGATCAGCATAGCTGGGGGTTACTACTGACTGGGGGATCAGCAGAACTGGGGTTTACTACTGACTGGGAGATCAGCAGAACTGGGGTTTACTACTGACTGGGAGATCAGCAGAGCTGGGCGTTACTACTCACTGGGAGATCAGCAGACCTTGTGGTTACTACTGACTGGGGGATCAGCAGGGCTGGGGGTTACTACTAACTGGGAAATTAGCAGAGCTGGGGGTTACTACTGACTGGGAGATTAGCAGACCTGGCAGTTACTACTGACTGGGGGATCAGCAGAGCTCGGGGTTACAAATGAACAGGGGATCAGCATAGCAAGGTATTACTACTGACTGGGGTGTCAGCAGAGCTAGGGGTTACTACTGACTGGGGTATCAGCAGAGCTGGGGGGTTACTAATGAATGGGGTATCAGCAGAGCTGGGGGTTACTAATGAACGGGGGATCAACAGAGCTGGGGGTTACTAATAAACGGGGTATCAGCAGAGCTGGGGGTTACTACTGACTGGGGGATCAGCAGAGCTAGGGGTTACTACTGACTGGGTGACCAGCAGAGCTGGGGTTACTAATGAATGGAGGATCAGCAGAACTGGGGGTTACTACTGACTGGGAGATCAGCAGACCTGTTGGTTACTACTGACTGGGGGATCAGCAGGGCTGGGGGTTACTACTAACTGGGAAATTAGCAGAGCTGGGGGTTACTACTGACTGGGAGATTAGCAGACCTGGCAGTTACTACTGACTGTGGGATCAGCAGAGCTCGCGGTTACAAATGAACAGGGGATCAGCATAGCAAGGTATTACTACTGACTGGGGGATCAGCAGAGCTGGAGGTTACTGCTGACTGGGGTGTCAGCAGAGCTTGGGGTTACTACTGACTGGGGTATCAGCAGAGCTGGGGGTTACTAATGAATGGGGTATCAGCAGAGCTGGGGGTTACTAATGAACGGGGGATCAACAGAGCTGGGGGTTACTAATGAACGGGGGATCAGCAGAGCTGGGGGTTACTAATGAACGGGGGATCAGCAAAGTTGGAGGTTACTACTGAATTGGGCATCAGCAGAGCTGGGGGTACTACTGAGCCTGGGATCTGCTGAGCTCCTTTAAAACAAACAGAAAATCAACACACACAGGGCATTTGCCAAGCTTTATTTAAACTTCAAAAAAGCATCTCAGAAGCATTAAAAAAACATTAAAAAAAAAAAGCATGTTGAAGAATAGTCACTTTAATGTGCGTTAAAGTCCTAGCAACTGTAAATGAGCCCTAACACTGACTCAGGACAAGCATGCAGCCAGCAAAAGGCTGATATCGCAGCTCTTGATTTGGCATGCTTGCTGCAAGTCAGTGATTTAGAAATCATTGACGGGTTGTTAAGGGTCGATATAACAGCCAGACCACCAGCATTTTCAAACACAAGGTTAGGAATGAAAGCTTTATGTAGGGACCACTAGAGGTCCCCAGAGTAGTGTGTAGGTGTACCATAGATAGTCTAGAGGTGTCAGCCCTGCCGCTGCCAGTTTGGGGGATCTTGGGTAAGAAGGATCTGTTTATATACGTAGTTTGATAGGAGTCCACCTGGGGAGTTGATCATGGAAAGCAGCACAAGGACCACGGCATGCAGAATGTAATCTTTGAGGCTCTTTGGGGGAAGTAAGAAAGGCGAGGGGCAGGGCTAATGGGACGACTCACATCCCTTTGTCATATAGTTACATTACATAGTTAGTCAGGTTGAAAAAAGACACAAGTCCATCTGGCTCAACCAACAAAAAACAAAAACAGTAAAGAAAACACAACCATACAATCCCATATACACAATCCTATATCTGCAGGTGATCCAGAGAAAGGAAAAACCCCAGCAAAGCATGATCCAATTTACTACAGCAGGGGAAAAAATTCCTTCCTGATCCCCCGAGAAGCAATCGTATATTCCCTGGATCAACTTTACCTATAAATATTAGTACCCAGTTATATTATTTACACCTAGGAAAGAATCCAGGACATGTTTAAAGCAATCTACTGGGCTGGCCAGAACCACCTCTGGAGGGAGTCTATTCCACATTTTCACAGCTCTTACTGTGAAGAAACCTTTCCAGATTTGGAGACAAAATCTGTTTTCCTCTAGACGTACAGAGCGCCCCCTTGTCCTCTGTGATGACCTTAAAGTGAATAACTCAACACCAAGTTCACTATATGGACCCCTTATGTATTTATACATGGAGATCATATCCCCCCCCCCTTAATCTCCTCTTCTCAAGAGAGAATAAATTCAGTTCCTCTAATCTCTCCTCATAGCTGAGCTCCTCCATGCCTCTTATCAGTTTGGTTGCCCTTCTCTGTACTTTCTCCAGTTCCCCGATATCCTTTATTAGAACTGGAGCCCAAAACTGAACTGCATATTCCAGATGAGGTCTTACTAATGATTTGCACAGATGATATCTCTCTCTCTGGAGTCCATTCCTCTCTTATACAAGAAAAGACTTTGCTTGCTTTGGAAACTGCAGCTTGGTATTGCATGCTATTATTAAGCTTAGGATCTACCAGAACACCCAGATCCTTCTCCGCTATGGATTCCCCCAGTACTACTCCCCCTAGTATGTATGATGCATGCATATTCTTACCCCCAAGTCCAGAATTTATCAACATTAAACCTCATTTGCCACATAGTTGCCCAATGAAACAGTGCATTGAGGTTGGCCTGTAAATTGGAGACATCCTGTAAGGAAATTATTCCACTGCAAAGCTTGGTGTTATCTGCAAAGACTGAAATCCCAGACCCCCCATCATTTATAAATATATTAAATAGTAAGGGTCCCAAAACTGAACCTGGGGGTACACCACTGATAACCTTCCACCATTCAAAGTAAGAATCATTAACCACTACTCTCTGAATTCTGTCTTTTAGCCAATTTTATATCAATTTACAAACCGATCTTTCCAAGCCTGTAGACTTTACTTTACACATTAGCCGTGTGGGGAACTGTGTCACACGCTTTTGCAAAATCCAAGTATACCACGTCCACAGCCACCTCTCTGTCCAAGTATACCACATCTACAGCCACCCCTCTGTCCAAGTATACCACGTCCACAGCCACCCCTCTGTCCAAGTATACCACGTACACAGCCACCCCTGTATCCAAGTATACCACGTCCACAGCCACCTCTCTGTCCAAGTATACCACATCCACAGCCACCCCTATGTCCAAGTATACCACATCTACAGCCACCCCTCTGTCCAAGTATACCACGTCCACAGCCACCCCTCTGTCCAAGTATACCACATCCACAGCCACTCCTCTGTCCAAGTATACCACGTCCACAGCCACCCCTCTGTCCAAGTATACCACATCCACAGCCACTCCTCTGTCCAAGTATACCACATCCACAGCCACCCCTCTGTCCAAGTATACCACGTCCACAGCTACCCCTCTGTCCAAGTATACCACGTCCACAGCCACCCCTCTGTCCACGTATACCACATCTACAGCCACCCCTCTGTCCAAGTATACCACGTCCACAGCCACCCCTCTGTCCAAGTATACCACATCCACAGCCACTCCTCTGTCCAAGTATACCACATCCACAGCCACCCCTCTGTCCAAGTATACCACGTCCACAGCTACCCCTCTGTCCAAGTATACCACGTCCACAGCCACCCCTCTGTCCACGTATACCACATCTACAGCCACCCCTCAGTCCAAGTATACTACGTCCACAGCCACCCCTTTGTCCAAGTATACCACATCCACAGCCACCCCTCTGTCCAAGTATACCACATCTACAGCCACCCCTCTGTCCAAGTATACCACGTCCACAACCACCCCTCTGTCCAAGTATACCACATCCACAGCCACTCCTCTGTCCAAGTATACCACATCCACAGCCACCCCTCTGTCCAAGTATACCACGTCCACAGCTACCCCTCTGTCCAAGTATACCACGTCCACAGCCACCCCTCTGTCCACGTATACCACATCTACAGCCACCCCTCTGTCCAAGTATACTACGTCCACAGCCACCCCTTTGTCCAAGTATACCACATCCACAGCCACCCCTCTGTCCAAGTATACCACGTCCACAGCCACCCCTCTGTCCAAGTATACCACGTCCACAGCCACCCCTCTGTCCAAGTATACCATGTCCATGGCCACCCCTCTGTCCAAGTATACCACATCCACAGCCACCTCTCTGTCCAAGTATACCACATCTACAGCCACCCCTCTGTCCATGTATAGCACGTCCATGGCCACCCCTCTGTCCAAGTATACAACTTCCACAGCCACCTCTCTGTCCAAGTATACCACATCTACAGCCACCCCTCTGTCCATGTATAGCACGTCCACAGCCACCCCTCTGTCCAAGGTTTTACTTACCTCCTCATAAAAAGAAATCAGTTTTGTTTAACAACTTCTGTCTTTCATGAATCCGTGTTGTCTGTTGCTTAAATATTTTTTTCCAGCAAGAACTCCTCTATGCGGTCTTTTATTCTCCAATATCTTCCCGACTATAGAAGTTACACTAACAGGTCTATAGTTACTTGGCAAAGACTTTGATCCCTTCTTAAATACAGGCACCACATTGGCCCTACGCCAATCCAGTGGTTCTATTCCAGTCCTTAAAATTTAGAAAAAAAGGCTTTGAAATGACAGAGCTGAATTATTTTAGGATACGAGGGTCAGGAGAAGAAGGACTCTAGCAGAACCTCTAAAGGAACACCGACAGAGTTTCCTCCTGGACAAGAGTTCTATATAGTGTTAAAAAAAACCAGCCCAGGTTCCCGCTAAGAATCATACATAGCAGTTGGCTCGGCGCAGTATAAAAAGGGAGATTTCAGCACTTCTCCTGTCTTCGATCCGGCACCTGATTTACTCTGCAATCAGCGGTGACCCCGGCCACTGCTGAGCCTACAGAACTGCGCGGCCCGGTCACCGCCACTTCAAGAAATACGTTAGCCATTACCGCATCCCCGTTACCCCTCTGGGAGACGCATTACTTACTGCTACTGCTTCTCCTCTTCTCAAGAGAGAATAAATTCAGTTCCTCTAATCTCTCCTCATAGCTGAGCTCCTCCATGCCTCTTATCAGTTTGGTTGCCCTTCTCTGTACTTTCTCCAGTTCCCCGATATCCTTTATTAGAACTGGAGCCCAAAACTGAACTGCATATTCCAGATGAGGTCTTACTAATGATTTGCACAGATGATATCTCTCTCTCTGGAGTCCATTCCTCTCTTATACAAGAAAAGACTTTGCTTGCTTTGGAAACTGCAGCTTGGTATTGCATGCTATTATTAAGCTTAGGATCTACCAGAACACCCAGATCCTTCTCCGCTATGGATTCCCCCAGTACTACTCCCCCTAGTATGTATGATGCATGCATATTCTTACCCCCAAGTCCAGAATTTATCAACATTAAACCTCATTTGCCACATAGTTGCCCAATGAAACAGTGCATTGAGGTTGGCCTGTAAATTGGAGACATCCTGTAAGGAAATTATTCCACTGCAAAGCTTGGTGTTATCTGCAAAGACTGAAATCCCAGACCCCCCATCATTTATAAATATATTAAATAGTAAGGGTCCCAAAACTGAACCTGGGGGTACACCACTGATAACCTTCCACCATTCAAAGTAAGAATCATTAACCACTACTCTCTGAATTCTGTCTTTTAGCCAATTTTATATCAATTTACAAACCGATCTTTCCAAGCCTGTAGACTTTACTTTACACATTAGCCGTGTGGGGAACTGTGTCACACGCTTTTGCAAAATCCAAGTATACCACGTCCACAGCCACCTCTCTGTCCAAGTATACCACATCTACAGCCACCCCTCTGTCCAAGTATACCACGTCCACAGCCACCCCTCTGTCCAAGTATACCATGTCCATGGCCACCCCTCTGTCCAAGTATAGCACGTCCATGGCCACCCCTCTGTCCAAGTATACAACTTCCACAGCCACCTCTCTGTCCAAGTATACCACATCTACAGCCACCCCTCTGTCCATGTATAGCACGTCCACAGCCACCCCTCTGTCCAAGGTTTTACTTACCTCCTCATAAAAAGAAATCAGTTTTGTTTAACAACTTCTGTCTTTCATGAATCCGTGTTGTCTGTTGCTTAAATATTTTTTTCCAGCAAGAACTCCTCTATGCGGTCTTTTATTCTCCAATATCTTCCCGACTATAGAAGTTACACTAACAGGTCTATAGTTACTTGGCAAAGACTTTGATCCCTTCTTAAATACAGGCACCACATTGGCCCTACGCCAATCCAGTGGTTCTATTCCAGTCCTTAAAATTTAGAAAAAAAGGCTTTGAAATGACAGAGCTGAATTATTTTAGGATACGAGGGTCAGGAGAAGAAGGACTCTAGCAGAACCTCTAAAGGAACACCGACAGAGTTTCCTCCTGGACAAGAGTTCTATATAGTGTTAAAAAAAACCAGCCCAGGTTCCCGCTAAGAATCATACATAGCAGTTGGCTCGGCGCAGTATAAAAAGGGAGATTTCAGCACTTCTCCTGTCTTCGATCCGGCACCTGATTTACTCTGCAATCAGCGGTGACCCCGGCCACTGCTGAGCCTACAGAACTGCGCGGCCCGGTCACCGCCACTTCAAGAAATACGTTAGCCATTACCGCATCCCCGTTACCCCTCTGGGAGACGCATTACTTACTGCTACTGCGCTTCTCCTGGGAAACAAAGGCAGGGAACGTCTTCATTGGTTTCCTTTCCTGGTGAAGACCGCGCTGTCACTATTCTGCTCATGAAAAGGTGAGCGGGGTCCAAAATTTTTGTTTTAGTTTAACCCTTTTTCTGCTGGAGCCTTTTCATATTACACACATGTTAACCATTCATGTACCAACATATGTTTGTAAACGGCATGGTAGACGTTACATCAAGGTCACAGCTTCTGTAGCTCTAAGCTTGGTACTGGCTTTAGGAGCCAATGAAATGTGATCCAGGTGGCTCTGCAGCTGTCAAATCACTTTTTTACTTTTATGGGGCTCTCAAAGTTTGCCACAACCACCCCCCCCCCCCTACTTTGCTGGCAGCACTCACAGTGGTTTTTCAGTGCAGCCCCATTAGTGCCGACCAGTATCCATCAGTGTCCATCATGGCCATCTTTTCAGTGCAGCCTCATCAGTGCCTCTTGATCAGTGCCTATCAGTGCTGCCTTATCAGTGCCCATCAGTGCTGCCTTATCAGTGCTGCCTTATCAGTGCTGCCTAACAGTGCCCATCAGTGCTGCCTCATCTGTGTTTATCAGTGCCGCCCCATCAGTGCTCATCAGTGCCACCTATAAGTGCCCATCAGTGCCGCCTCATCAATGCTGCCTATCAGTTCCCATCAGTGCTGCCTCATCTGTTTTTATCAGTGCGGACTATCAGTGCCCATCAGTGCTGCCTCATCAGTGCCCAACATTGCCACCTATTAGCGCCCATCAGTGCCCATCAGTGAAGCTTCATCAGTGCAGCCTATCAGTGCTCAATATTGCCGCCTATCAGTGCCCATCAGTGAAGCCTCATCAGTGCTCATCAGTGCAGCCTATCAGTGCCCATCAGTGATACCTTATCAGTGCTCATCAGTGCAGCCTATCAGTGCTTCCTCATAAGTGCCCAACTTTGCCGCCTCTAAGTGCCCATCAGTGCCGCCTCATCAGTGCCCATCAGTGCAGCCTATCAGTGCCCATCAGTGCAGCCTATCTGCCCATCAGGGCAGCCTGTCAGTGCCCATCAGTGCCAACTCATTAGTGCCCATCAGTGAAGCCTCATCAGTGCAGCCTCATCAGTGCCCATCAGTACAGCCTATGAGTGCCCATCAGTGCAGCCTAACAGGCCCCATTAGTGTAGCCTGTCAGTATACATTAGTGAAGAAGAAAAGTTACTTATTTTCAAAATTTTAAAACAGAAACCAAGAAAAAGGATTTTTTTTTTCAAATATTTCGTGTTTTTTTGTCATTTGTTTAGCAAAAAAATGTAAAACCCAGGGGTGATTAAATACCACTAAAAGAAAGCGCTATCTGTCTAAAAAACAATTATAACAATTTCATATGGGTACAGTGTTGCATGACTGAGTAATTGTCATTCAAAATGTGACAGTGCTAATAGATGAAAATTGGCCTGGTCGGGAAGGGGGTTGAAGTGGTTAAACACAATCTCTGCTCCTATAGCTGCGTTGGAGGGGAGGGGAGACTTTGGGGGTCTTATTGGCCTCGAGCGTTTCCATAAGGAGTACCCATCACCTGCCCATACTATCACATAGGTGACTTGTTTGTCACATTGTGATGGCAATAAAGTAAAAAAAAAAAAATGTAAAAGTGTAAAAAAAAGAGATATATAAATAAACATATTTTGATAAAAAAAAAAATTGAAGCACCCCCATCATCCCCCCACACACCCCATATAAAAAGTGCAGCATAGGGCGAGTGCGTGTATGTAAACATCAATTACACTAAACTTGTGATGTATCGTTGCGAAAGTTAGAGTGGGATCAATAATTCTAGGACCATAACTCATGGATGGTTACTACAGGAGACAGTCAGAGACTGCAGACGTGCTACAGGAGATGGTCAGAGACTGCAGACATACTACAAGAGACGGTCAGAGACTGCAGACATACTACAGGAGACGTTCAGAGACTGCAGGCATACTACAGGAGATGGTCAGAGACTGCAGGCATACTACAGGAGATGGTCAGAGACTACAGACATACTACAATTGATGGTCAGAGACTTCAGACATTCTACAGGAGACTGTCAGAGACTGCAGACATACTACAGGAGACGGTCAGAGACTGCAGACATACTACAGGAGATGGTCAGAGACTTCAGACATACTACAGGAGATGGTCGGAGACTGCAGACATAGTACATTAGACAGTCAGAGACTGCAGACATACTAAAAGAGATGGTCAGAGACTTCAGACATACTACAGGAGACTGTCAGAGACTGCAGGCATACTACAGGAGACGGTCAGAGACTGCAGACATACTACAGGAGACGGTCAGAGACTGCAGACATGGTACAGGAGACGGTCAGAGTCTGCAGGCATACTACAGGAGACGGTCAGAGACTGCAGACATACTACAAGATATGGTCAGAGACTGCAGATAGAACACAAGAGATGGTCAGAGACTGCAGCCATAGTACAGGAGATGGTCAGAGACTACAGACAGACTACAGGAGATAAACAGAGACTGCAGACATACTACAGGAGACGGTCAGAGACTGCAGATATACTACGGGAGATGGTCAGAGACTGCAGATATACTACAGGAGACTGTCAGAGACTTCAGACATACTACAGAAGTTGGTCAGAGACTGCAGACATACTACAGGAGATGGTCAGAGACTGCAGACAGACTATAGGAGATGGTCAGACACTACAGAAAGACTACATGAGATGAACAGAGACTGCAGACATACTACAGGAGACTGTCAGAGACTGCAGACATACTACAGGTGATGGTCAGAGACTGCAGATATACTACAGGAGATGGTCAGAGACTGCAGACATACTACAGGAGATGGTCAGAGACTGCAGATATATTACAGGAGATGGTCAGAGACTGCAGACATACTACAGGAGATGAACAGAGACTGCAGACATAGTTCAGGAGATGGTCAGAGACTGCAGATATAGTACAGGATATGGTCAGAGACTACAGACAGACTACAGGAGATGAACAGAGACTGCAGACATAGTACAGGAGATGGTCAGAGATTATGACGTGTTCAGCACTGTCACCCCATTGGCTCTCATTGTAGAATCTCAGGTCCTCTGAGTTCCTTCATACAGGAGATGGGAATGGGGAATCTCTGTAAATAAAGTTGCGCACAGTAAGTGCTCGGTACGGATGATACGGAGAGCTTATTGATAACGGCGGTGATGTAGATTGGATCTGCCCCGCAGATGAACCTCCCCGGAGTGGGGGTGGCGGCACAGAGAGGTAATTGGCTCCAATAACCTGTAATTGCAACACTTTATATTTTCTTTTATGACCATTCTAATGTCTCCATACGTCTCTCTATGACATCTCCAGAGGAGAGAATCCTCCATGAATCTGGGGAATGACAAAGCCCCCGGAGTCAAGCAGATGTACCGGTCCCTGGGGGGCCATGACCGACCCTGAACCAGGAGAGAAAAATCCCCGTCCTCATCACAAAATTCAGAAAATAATCCAGTCAGCCCCTTAAAGTGGCAGTTTAATCAGCTTATATTAACCACTTAACGCAAATCGCCATAGCTGTACGTCGGCTGCATTAAGTGGCTGTACCGGGGTAATGCCTGTAGCTAGAGGTATCATTTAGAGCCGGCGGTCGGCTTTCCAGCGGTAATGACCGGTGCAGCTCGGGAACCGCTCGATCGTTACCCCCTCCCACCGCCTTCCACGGCTCTGCTCGGGTCTCCCGTCCCACCGGGAGACCAGAGCAACCAGCCGGCGCGTCCGCCGTCTAGCTGGAGTCCCGATCGAAGCCGGATGCGTAACCCTGATGCGGCGTGCATGACGTCACGTCCGGGTTACTTGGCTGCTAAAGGCGCCAAATTTAAAAAGTGAGTGTATTCAAAAATGCCGTTTTCGGCATTTTGAATATATTAACCACTTAAGCCCCGGAAGATTTTACCCCTTCCTGACCAGGGGTTTTTTTGCGATTTTTTACTGCGTGACTTTAACGGACAATTGCGCGGTCGTGCGACGCTGTACCTAAACGAATTTAACGTCCTTTTTTCCCCACAAACAGAGCTATCTTTTGGTGGTATTTGATCACCTGTGCGATTTTTTGATCATGCGCTATAAACAAAAAAAGAGCGTTAATTTTGCAAAAATAACAATATTTTTCACTTTTTTTTATATGAAATTCCCCCCAAAAAATGTAAAAATCAAAATTTTTTAACATTTTCGGCCAATTTGTTTTATGCTACATATGTTTGGTAAAAAAAAAATCGCAAAAAGCGTATTTTGATTGGTTTGCGCAAAAGTTATCGCGTTTACTAACAAAGGGAAAGATTTTTGGTGTTTTTTTTTTAACGAGTAATGGCGGCGATCTGCGATTTTTTTTCGGTACTGCGACATTGCGGCGGACAGATCGGACCCTTGACTGACATTTTTGACACTTTTGGGGGTACCAGTGACATTACTGCAGTAATCAGTGCTATACATATGCACTGTTACTGTAAAAATTACACTGGCAGGGAAGGGGTTAACTGTATTGGAGAGGGAGGGGTTAAGTGTGTCCTAGGGGCGTGCTTCTAACTGTGATTGGACAGGTCTCCTATTGTAAAAACAGAGATCTCCATTTTTACACAGGGGAGAATGACAGGTGGCTTGTTTACATAAGCCGCTCTGCCTTTCTCCCGCTCTACCGACGATCGTAGTGTGACCGGCGGACATCGGGTCCACCGGTCACACGCGCGGACTCCTCAGTGAACGAGCCGGGGCGGGCGGGCGCGCGCCTCAGCGGGCGGGCGGGCGCGCGCCTCAGCGGGCGCGCGCTCGCCCGCTATTGGCTCAAAAGCCGGTCACAGGCTAGCGACGTAGATCTATGTCACTCTGCCTGGCCGGGGCTGACTGCCGCAGTAAATATACTGTGCGCAGTCGGCAAGCGGTTAAAGTGCAGTGGAGGGGTTTGGTGTCTTTTAGACCCCCCGATCTCTCCATAAAGAGTACCTGTCACTGCCTATTACTGCCACAAGGGATGTTTACATTGCTTGTGACAGCAATAAAAGTGATCAGATTTTTTATTTTTTTAAAAACCTGTGCTAAAATTTAAAAAAAAAATAAATAAATAGGAAAAAAATAATAATTTTATTCCGCCCCATCGCCGTGAGCTCAGGCATGAAAGAAAACGTATACGGAAGTCGTGCCCACAAATGAAATCGTTGTTCAAACCATACATGTGAGGTATCGCCGTGATCGCCAGAGTGACAGCAATAATTTAAGAAAAAGAGCTATACTCTAACTCTAAACTGGTAACCGATAAAAAATTTTAAACCGTCGCCTATGGAGATTTCTATTGACCGTAGTTTGTCGCCATTCCGCGGGTTTAAACCGTAACATGTTAGGTATCTATTTACTCGGCATGACATTATCTTTCACATTATAGAAAAAAAAATGGGCTAACTTTACTGTTTATTTTTTTTTAAAATGCAGTGAAATGTGATTTGTCCCAAAAAAATGGCGTTTGAAAGACCGCTGCACAAATACCACGTAACAAAAAATATTGCAATGATCACCATTTTATTCTCCAGAGTGTTTGCTAAGTATATATATATATATATATATAATGTATAATGTTTGGGGGTTCTAAGTAATTTTCTAGCAAAAAATACTGATTTCAACTTGTGAACAACAAGTGTCAGAAATGGGCTCGGTCCTTAAGTGGTTAAGCCTCCCCCCCCCCCCCCCCCACTCCCATCATCAACTAGCAAGTGACAGTTTTAAACTCTTTCCATTTTCATGACATACCTTATTTGACGCTACTTCCTGGGTCTCTGTGCTTGTCTATGCAATGTGGGCAGATCATGGCTGGTGGGAGGGGCCAGCAGGGGGCTGTACATAGCTTGCTGAAAACATCACAGCAACCCTGCCTCAGTACTCCTCTCAAGAGCCCTTAGCCCTGAAGCAATCAGTGGGAGGAGTTATGCAAATATTGCCACGTCTTGATGGGTGAGTGTCAAGTCTGGAGGAGTGGATTTTCCTAAACAGCCTGCATTTGCATTTAGAAAAACCCTAGGTAACAATCACATCCATGATTGAAAGAACTGAAATCCAATCAGTGAAAGGAGTGGGGCCAAGGACAGCAAGGCTAGGGAGGAATGCGATACATGATGCATGATGCTGGACGTCCTCCAGGACGCATGGAAATGAGGCGGGGCTCTTTCTGACTTGCTGCAGCTTCTAATGCACACTGTGAGAAGCTCAAAGTGTGCAGTAAAATCGGAGTAAACAATTTCAGTCCAGGAGAGGAGCCGGTACAAGACTGAAGGAGTTATAGTTTTATATACAGCATGGACCTCCTCCTCCTGATCAAAATACCACCCACAGGTCAGGGGTTGCCTGATTACATTATCATATGCAGATGAAATTGTATACAGAAACAGAATTAACCTGAACTAATTATCTAGCCATCTGGACAGAACAATGTGGGCTCATTAACATTTAACAATGGGACAGGCAGACTTAACACATTACACATCCCACCTCAATAGATAGACAATAGGACAAGACTGCCAATGACAGTCTGTCCGTCTCCTACATTGAAGTACATGGAATACACATCTAAGCATTGCTATGATTATTTAGGAGTCAGACTTCATGGCAACAGGCTATAGGTCTCACAGTGTAAAGTGGGATTAAATCTTCATATTTCTTGAGAGATATTGCTGACAAATATTACTGTCCCACTTGAAGCAATCCAAACCATTGAGTATCTGTCTTTCACTCCCAGTGACGGTGAGCACCGTCACATCCATCAATGGATTTTTTCTTCCCTTCCCATATTGATGGTCACGGGAAGCAACTCCATATTAATGGCCATGGGGAGCAACCCTATATTATTGGCCACGGGGGGGGGGGGGGTATGATGACTTTATATTAATACCCATGGGGGGAAATTCATATTAAAGTGGAGTTCCGGGCACAGATGTCATTTTTTAATAAACATACCCCCGGGACAGTCAGGGCTAGCACATTCCACAATGGCTAGCCTCTGATCTGTCCCGGTTCGCACTTACCTGCAAGAAGAAATACTTACTTAGAAAATTTCTTCCACAGCGTTTCCATCTCTCTTGTGGGCAGCTGAAGACGGCGCGGTCCTCTTCTGTGTCTTCTTCCGCGTCTTCTTGTCCCAGAATGCGCCTGCACCGGCCCCTCTCGTCACTTCCGGCGCGGCGCCGCATTCCTCCACAGCTTCTCGGCATGCCGCCCGGAAATGACGAGCGGGGCCGGTGCCGTCGCATTGATTCCTGGGAGCTGTGACGTTCAGCTCCCAGGAATCATAGCGAGGCAGGAAGTGACGGGGTGAGCCTCGGCGCTGGAGGAGGAAGTACTCTGAGGTGAGTATCTTCGATCTTCAATTACAAGGTAAGTAAACAAAAAAAAAAATAACTATCCAATTCCTTTTCAGGTGAGGCATTCCTAGCGGAGGGGCACAAAAAAAAATATCGTTTTTGTGCCCGGAACTCCGCTTTAATGTTCAAAGGGGGCAACACCATAGTAGTGGCCATGGGGGGGCGATTCGATATTAATGGCCATAGCCGGAACTTCATATTAATACTGTAGTCATGGGGTGGGGGATTCACATTAATGGTCATGAGGAGAAAACTCCATATTAATGGCCATTGGGGGCAACTCTATATTATTAGCCTTGAGGGGGAAGTCCATATTAATAGTCATGGGGGGCAAATCATTATTGATGATCATTGGGAGCAACTCCATAGTAATAGCCATGGGAGACACCTTAATATTAATGATCATGGGAGGCAACTCCATAATAATGGTCATAGAGGGGAACTCCATATTAATGGCCATGGGGAGGCAACTTCATATCAATACTCATAGGGGGCAACTCCATAGTAATAGCCATGGGAGAAACCTTAAAATTAATGGTCATGGGAGGCAACTCCATAATAATGGTCATAGAGGGGAACTCCATATTAATGGTCGTGGGAGAAACCTTAATATTAATGGTCATGAGAGGACACTCCATAATAATGGTCATGGGGAGCAACTCAATATTAATGGTCATGGGAGGGCAACTCTATATTAATGGCCATTGGGGCAACTCCATATTATTAGTCATGAGGGGGAAGTCCATATTAATAGTCATAGGGGGCAAATCCATATTGATGGCCATGGGGGGCATATCCATATTGATGGTCATGGGGAGCAACTCCATATTAATGGCCATGGGGAGCAACCCTATGTTATTGGCCATGGGGGGGGGGGCTTTATTTTAATGCCCATGGGGAGAACTTCATATTAATGTTCAAAGGGGGCAACACCATAGTAATGGCCATGGGGGGCATTTTGATCTCAATGGCCATAGGCAGGACTTCATATTAATGGTCATGGGGGGTGGGGGGGGGGTCATATTAATGGTTATGGGGGAAAACTCCATATTAATGGCCATTGAGGGCAACTCCATATTTTTAGCCATGAGGGGGAAGTCCATATTATTAGTCATGGGGGACAAATCATTATTGATGATCATTGGGAGCAACTCCATATTAATGGCCATGGGGAGCAAGCAACCCTATATTATTGGCCATGGGGGGGGGGGGCTTTACATTAATGCCCATGGGGGGGGACTTCATATTAATGTTCAAAGGGGCAACACCATAGTAATGGCCATGGGGGGGCATTTTGATATTAATGGCCGTAGGCGGAACTTCATATTAATCGTCATGGGGGGGGGGGGGCATTCATATTACTGGTCATGGGGAGGAAACTCCATATTAATGTTCATTGGAGGCAACTATATATTATTAGCCATGAGGGAAAAGTCCATATTAATAGTCATGGGGGGCAAATAATTATTGATGGTCATGGGGGGCAACTCCATAATAATAGCCATTGGGGACAACTCCATATTATTAGCCATGAGGGGGAAGTCCATATTAATGGCCATGGGAGGTAACTCCATGTTATCGGCCATAAGGAGAACTTCATAATAATGTTCATGGGGGGGCAACTTCATATCAATACTCATAGGGGGTAACTCCATAGTAATAGCCATGTGAGAATCCTTAATATTAATGGTCATGGGAGGCAACTCCATAATAATGGTCATGGGGGGCAACTCCATAATATTGGTCATGGGGGGCAACTTCATATTAATGGTCATGGGATAAACCTTAATAAGTGGTCATGTGAGGCAACTCCATAATAAAGGTCATGGGGGGCAACTCCATAATAAAGGTCATGGGGGGCAACTCCATAATAATGGTCATGGGGGGCATCTCCATATTAATGGTCATGGGAGAAACCTTAAAATTAATGGTCATGTGAGGCAACTCCATAATAATGGTCATGGGGGGCAACTCAATATTAATAATCATGGGAAGGCAACTCTATAATAATAATGGTCATGGGGAGAAAATCGATATTCATGGCCATAGGGGTGCAACTCCATGTTAATGGCCATGGAGGGAAGGAGAACTCCAAATTAAAAGGCCATGGTTTTGGAATAGGATGTCCCACAACCTCAACTAGTTTTGGTGTGTTGGTCAGGTGTCCACAAATGTTTGGAGATGCAGTGTATGTGTAAGGTTCAAGGCTTGCCCTCAAGCTTCCACTACATGCACACAATGTATCTACATTGTATACCAAGAAGAGCGTACATTGCCACCAGGCGTTGGATAATTCTCCTCCCCGCTTACCGCTTGCTGTACAATAATTGGGACAGTTAATGAAGATCATCTTTACCAAACTCAGAACGCAGCGGGTGAATGTGTTCTCAGCGCCATTGGAGTCGGTGACATTTTCATGAAGAGTCACTTTAAATATATTAAGATCAGGTAATGGAAACCAGCGAGTTGTAACAGAAAAGTATTCGGAGCATAAAAACACCCCAGAAAAGATAAAGTGCGGGAATAAAGAGGAGCCCGGCCAACGTTTGCTCCTTCTGATGAAGATCATTAAGACAAAGACGCGGAGTAATTAGCACTAATTCAATTTTATTTGGATATAAAACAACGCACCTGTAAACAGGCAGCCGGAGAAGACAATGCCATAAATTAGGACTTGGCACTCAGATTTTACTGGATTCCCGGAGGAAAACTATCCTGCGTTTTGCTTGTTTTTGAAAGCTTGCAAGTTTATAAGATGATACTTTGTGTATAATTTTAAGTACCTAACTCTCCTATGCTACAATGGACGCCCCATAGCAGTCACACGGGGCTGCTATGAATATTGTTACATCACTGATTGCCATACATTTCTGAGAAGACCTGGTCACACTCTAATCCTCGGCCATTCGTAACGCCTGGATCAGCAGTCTGAATGAATAGAAACGAATGTGATCTGAACTCTACTCTCGTATACATATTAAAAGCTGTCATTTTTCATAATAAATAACCAGTTTTATGGGCCATTTATTTGGATAAACAAAGGAATGGAAGACATATGATGCCTGTATTGTGGCATGATATAACACGGCCAGTGGTGAAACATCACATACTGACCCGTCACATGGCGGTTTTTAGCGCACACACAGCGAATGTTTCACTTTTCTCTACAAAATTGATTTTACAGCAGAACGCGGATCACCGTCAGCAAACAAACGTCTTCATTTTTCCTTCTGTGTTTTGGAAAATCAGCAAAATGGATGAATAAGATCCGTGATAACGTCTTCCTGTATTTCTATATCAGACAGTTTGCGGGGGTCAGAGACAATCAGCAGATGAACTATGAATGCTCTTGTCAGGGATGTCGTAGAGGAATGTCTCACCATGTGAAGAGCCTGGAACTATGTGCGATCCCAGGACAGGGATGCTGACAGGATACCGTAGCAGGACACAGGTTCACCAGAGGCGCGGAGTCTAAGTGCTAGCCGGTATGCACCAGGGCCCCTGATGGTGGGGATGGATTTGGCTGCATGCTAACACCAGGTCACGGTCCTCCGGATTCCCCAGCCAGGCCAAGAGCAGGTCCAGGTCCAATAGCCGGTAGCAGATAAGCAGATCAGGGTGAGGCAGAAGAGTAGTCAAGACAAGCCGAGGTCAGGGCAGGCAGCAGGTAATCAAGGTCGAAGGCAAGCCGGGTCAGATGATCAGGAACAGCAGGTAATTCAGGTACAGGATACAGGAGAGCTGAAGATCACACAGCAAGGAATCAGTGTGACCACTCCCCTTAAATAGGGCGTTTGGCGCCAAATATGATAGGGTAGCCTCAAACTGTTCCATGGTAGCCTCGGACTGTTCCATGGTAGCCTCGAACTGTTCCATGATAGCCTCGAACTGTTCCGTGGTAGCCTCAAACTCTTCCATGGTAGCCTTGAACTGTTCCATGGTAGCCTCGAACTGTTCCGTGGTAGCCTCAAACTCTTCCATGGTAGCCTCGAACTGTTCCATGGTAGCCTCGAACTATTCCATGGTAACCTCGGACTGTTCCATGGTAGCCTCGCACTGTTCCATGGTAGCCTCGAACTGTTCCATGGTAGCCTCGAACTGTTCCGTGGTAGCCTCAAACTCTTCCATGGTAGCCTTGAACTGTTCCATGGTAGCCTCGAACTGTTCCGTGGTAGCCTCAAACTCTTCCATGGTAGCCTCGAACTGTTCCATGGTAGCCTCGAACTATTCCATGGTAACCTCGGACTGTTCCATGGTAGCCTCGCACTGTTCCATGGTAGCCTCGAACTGTTCCATGGTAGCCTCGAACTGTTCCGTGGTAGCCTCGAACTCTTCCATGGTAGCCTCGAACTGTTCCATGGTAGCCCCGAACTCTTCCATGGTAGCCTCGAACTCTTCCATGGTAGGCTCGAACTGTTCCATGGTAGCCTCGAACTGTTCCGTGGTAGCCTCAAACTATTACATGGCAGCCTCTAACTATTCAAGGCACCTCTGCGTACGCACATGCGCATAGGCATTTGCCAGTTTGCTGCGCCAGTGCGCCTGCGCATAATAGTGAATCCCTGACAGCTCTCACTGTCGGGGCGGTGTGCAAGGGTGTATCCAGGGGAGGACTGGGCCAGGGGGCAGAGGGGCAAATGCCCCCTGGGCCACTCTGATGCCCTATAAAAAGCCTGCGCCACTTCTACCACAGACATGCCTAAATGATTCCTGGTGGAGAGAATTAAAAAGTCCCCGCTGCTGACCTACTGAGTGCGGGATTAAGACAAGGACAGAGTGCAGCCCCCCCCCCCAGCATGGATGGTGTAAACTGTGTCTGAGCAGAGGCCGGTTCCCCACTGGAGACTCTCCCCCAGCTAGCCCCACCTGAGCTACCCCAGCTCCCCCGAACCATCCTCTGCTGGCCAGGTCGGGAACCCGGATTCAGCCGGTGGGTAGAGAGTACCTGGAGTGGAGCTTTAGCCTGGAATGGGGGTCAGAAGGAGGCCGGGAAGAGGGAGAGTGGGAGAGCGGGCCTAGTTGCTACACCATGTACCTCTCGATTTTACTTGCCCCCTGGGCCGAAAGTTGCCAGTCAGCCCCTGGGTGTATCCTATACATTGTGCTAAAAGGTGTCCGTCTTTCTGATCTCAGAAAGTTAGGAGGAATGTCTTCTGTCAAGTTAAATTATAACTAAACCCCCCCCCCAAGAAAAAAAAAATAAACATATACTGCAGCTTAGCCTTTGGCTTCAAATCAGCATCAACTCTTACACTTGCACACTTTATACACTTGCACAAAGTCAGGAATTTTGTAGGATTAGATTCAGGCGTAATTATACCAAGCAGGTGCTAATGATCATCAATTTCATATGTAGACAAGAGAAGCGCAATGGGGGGCCAGGGGCGGGATTTTAGTGGTACCGTCTAAGACCAATAGAAATACAAAGACCAATAAAAAATATACAAATTTTTATAACAATATTTGGTTTAAAAATATACACACAAATATAGTGTTTTTAAATCATAACAGCAAAATGTGTAATGAAAAAACACGTAGGAAAGGCCATATACCATTACATCGTTCAGTTGGCAATCGACACCAGGGGCAAGCCAGTCAATGACTCAGTGTATGAGTTCGATTGCCAGGACCTCTAGTGAGCATGTGCCCAATACCCAACATGTTTTGCGGTGATCCACTTCGTCGGGGGCATAAGATGATGCAATATTAAGGAATATGTGTTTACTGGATAATGGCCGTCAAAGGTTAACTAAAAGAGCGCTCAGGAGCAGCAAGGTGGGTAATCTTCCACCGCCAAATTTCATATGTAGGTTGAAACACAGTCATTAACTGACACAGCTGTATAGGAGGCTTAGAACTGGGTGAGGAACAGCCAAACTCTGCTACTAAGGTGAGGTTGTGGAAGACAGTTGCATGTCACAGGTCGTACACCATATGCAAGACTGAGCACAGCAACAAGACACAAGGTAGTTATACTGCATCAGCAAGGTCTTTCCCAGGCAAAGTTTTCAAAGCAGACTGGGGTTTCAAGATGTTCAAGTTCTTTTGAAGAAGCACAATGAAACAGGCAATCTGGAGGACGGTAGACGCAGTGCTCGAGTAACGTTGAGGAGCATAGACGCAGCGGTCGGGTAACACTGAGCTGCGTAGATGCAGTGGTTGGGTAACACTGAGGAGCGTATACATAGAGGAGTGTATATGCAGTAGTTGGGTAACGTTGAGGAGCATAGACGCAGTGGTTGGGTAACGTTGAGGTCAGTAGACGCAGTGGTCGGGTAACGCTGAGCGGCGTAGACGCAATGGTTGGGTAACTTTGAGGAGCGTAGATGCAGTGGTCAGGTAACAATGAGGAGCATAGACGCAGTGGTTGGGTAATGCTGAGGAGCGTAAATGCAGTGGTTGGGTAACGTTGAGGAACATAGACAAAGTGGTCGGGTAACATTGAGGAACATAGATGCAGTGGTCAGGTAACGTTGAGGAACATAGACGCAGTGGTAAGGGAATGTTGAGGAGCGTAGATGCAGTGGTCAGGGAATGTTGAGGAGCGTAGATGCAGTGGTCAGGGAATGTTGAGGAGCCTAGATGCAGTGGTTAGCCAAGGAAACTTAATGCAGCAGATGAAAGACACATCATGCTTACTTCCCTTACACATTGGAAGATGTCCAGCAGTGTCATCATCAGCACAGAACGGGTAAAAGCTAGTGGGGCCCAGGTACCCCCATCTACTGTTCAGAGGAGTCTGGCCAGAAGTGGTCTTCATGGAAGACCTACGGCAAAAAAGCCTCTGATGTGGAAACAAGGCTAAGCGACTTAACTATGCAGGAAAAAAATAGGAACTTGGGTGCAGAAAAATGGCAGCAGGTGCAGTTTGTTGGGGGAAGGGCTGGAGAGCAGTATAATTATAAGTGTCTGCAGCCAACTGTGAAACATGGTGGAGGTTCCTTGCAAGTTTGGGGCTGCATTTCTGCAAATGGAGTTGGAGATGTGGTCAGGATCAATGGTGCCCTCAATGCTGAGAAATACAGGCAGATACTTACCTATCATGCCATACCATCAAGGTGGAGTGTGGTTGGCCCCAAATGTATTCTGCAGACAGAACCACCCCAAACATTCAGCCAATGTCATTAAGAACTATCTTCAGTGTAAAGAAGAACAAGGAGTCCTGGAAGGGATGGTTTAGCCTCCACAGGGCCCTGATCTCATTATCATTGAGTCTGTCTGGGATGACACGAAGAGACAGAAGAATTGGAGGCAGCCGACATCCACAGAAGATCTGTGCTCAGTTCTCCAAGATGTACATAGAGCAACCTACCTGCAGAGTTCCTTTAACAACTGTATGCAAGTCTACCTAGAAGGCGGCAAACGGGGCACCCTAAATATTGATTGGATTTGAATTTCTTTTCATTTACTGTACTTTCAATTTTGTTAATTTATAAAAAAATATACTATAAACACTTCTATTTCTGAAAGCATTCTTCATTAACAGCATTTTTTCACGCTAAAACTGTTGCGGAGTACTGTATATCACCATGTAACGGTCCAAATTCTCTACAATCTCAAGGTCTGGTGAAGGGAGTCTTCATGGACCCCCCGTCTCTCGAACAGTATTAAAACTTCTGTAAAAAACAGTTTTCCTATTAACTCCACGTAAGTAAATTTATAAAAAAATGTTCCTATCATTTTAGACCTTACATTTCCCTTTTAGGAGATGCTGGCGCGGTATCCATCTCCACCGCACTACCCCAAGACGTGACGTGAGCACTTCACAAATGGTTGAATCCGAAGCATTGGGACTGCGCGTCTAATGATTCCATCATTGGAGCCACCATCATTTACACGGATCGGTTTGGGGTCATCGCCCCCTCTGCACTCTCCTGCCACTGGCCAGGTATCACGTACCTGGAGGTGAGCCTGAACGGTGAGGAAGGCCTCTCTTCCGCCTCTGACTCGGAACCCCTGATAGTGCAGACAGGAGGCGCAGAGTATAGAGTAGCACGAGTGCCTGATGTAGCTGGAAGCAGGCTGATGTCCACAGACAGGGATAGCCGGGTAGGTCCAAGCAGGTTTGCAGGCAACTAGTGCTGGTGGCAGAAGCGTAGTGAGACAAGCCGGGTCAGAAGCCAAACGGTCATACAGGAGCCAGAAGGAGCAGACTGGAGCGGAGGTCGAGGAACAACCCGAGGTCGGTGCAGGCGGATAGCAGAGCATAGTCAGGACAAGCCGGGTCTGGTACTGGTAAACAGGATACAGGTTAGCAGGTTCAGGTCAACAAGGCTGAAGACAAAGCAGCACTGGAGCTGAGCAAGGGCTGGGTTTAAATAGTCCATTTGGCGCCAGCATCTGTCACGTTGCGTGTTTGCGTGCGCGCGTTCGCGCATTCGCGCATGCACATTTGCCAAGTCCCGGCGGGATTGAACAGAAACACAACTCTGAACAGCAAACCTCTTCTTACACCAGGTTTCCCCCAGAATTAGCCTCTGCCACCTATACTCTCCGCTCCACCCTCCTGGCCCAGCTACTGACGTGTGACCCCCTCCTCTGTGTTGTGTGTCAGAGGGATGCAGCAGCTGGGGGGGAGACTCCAGGGTCTGATGGAAGCGGTTCATTGTACGTCAACTCTGCCACTAGGACCAGAAACAGCAGAAACAACAGGCCAACTTCCTCGTCCAGTCCTGTGAGTACTGATCCCCTCCCCCACCTGGTACTACCCCATATTATCCAGAGAGGACTGTCCGGGGCTGACAGATGGAACATGATACTGGAGTACTTACCAATAAGTCATACTACACCAGGGTTTCTCTACCAGGGTTCCTCCTGAGTTTGCTAGGGGTTCCTTGAGCAATGGGCAATTCCTGCCTCTCAGATAAGTTTCCAATCACACCATTGTTCCTTTTAGCTCTGTGTAAGGGGGGTAATTCTTCCCAATGATGAGAAGAGTAAGGAGCATTCTTCCCACTGACTGTCACACTAATGTGTCATGAGTTGTAGATTTTTAATTTTTAGCAGGGGTTCCCCCGAGACCAGAAATGTATTTCAAGGGTTCCTCTGTGCTGAAAAGGTTGAGAAAGGCTGTACTAGACTATACTAGAGTACTTCTGTTGTACCTAACAGATAGGACTATATGGGAGTACTTACTGATCAGCGATTAGGACTATGCTAGAGTACTTACCATTCAGATACTAGGGGACCAGGTGACACCAACCCTATTGACACCACTGTGGTGGCGGGTGATCTTCTGATTGAATTTCAGCCATTTGTAGGGCTAATAAGCAAGATTTTATCAAACAAAAGGCACAAGAAGCCATGGGGGATGTGTACCAATGTCATGAACCCATAGCAGCAGACTACTGAACCTTAGTCCTTGTAGGGAGGAGAAAAGTTGAAAGTTTGAATTCTCCTTAACCACTTAAGCCCCGGAAGATTTTACCCCCATTCCGACCAGGGTTTTTTTTGCGATTCGGCACTGCGTGAATTTAACAGACAATTGCGCGGCCGTGCGACGCTGTACCTAAACTAATTTGACGTCCTTTTTTTCCCCACAAACAGAGCTTTCTTTTGGTGGTATTTGATCACCTATGCGATTTTTACTTTTTGCGCAATAAACTAAAAAAGAGCGTCAATTTTGCAAAAATAACAATATTTTTCACATTTTTTTTATATGAAATTCCCCAAAAAAAATTTAAAAATCAAAATTTTTTAACATTTTAGGCCAATTTGTTTTATGCTACATATGTTTGGTAAAAAAAATTGCAAAAAGCGTATTTTGATTGGTTTGTGCAAAAGTTATTGCGTTTACTAACAAAGGGAAAGATTTCTGTCATTTTTGGTGTTTTTTTAACGCGTAATGGCGGCGATCTGCGATTTTTTTGCGGGACTGCGACATTGCGGCGGACAGATCGGACCCTTGACTGACATTTTTGACACTTTTGGGGTTACCAGTGACATTACTACAGTAATCAGTGCTATACATATGCACTGTTACTGCAAAATGACACTGGCAGGGAAGGGGTTAACTTTATTGGGGAAGGAGGGGTTAAGTGTGTCCCTAGGGGCGTGCTTCTAACTGTGATTGGACATGGCTACTGGTGTAGGAACAGTGATCAACGGTCCTACATAGTAGAACCGTATGATCACTATTTCTACACAGGGGAGAATGACAGGCGGCTTTGTTTACATCAGCCGCCTGCCTTTCTCCCTTCGCGGCGGACGATCGCGAGTGACCGCACGCACGGACTTCCCAGGGAACGAGCCGGGGTGGGCGCGCGCCTCCGCGGGCGCGCGCTCGCCCGCTATTGGCTCACAATCAAGTGACAGGCGAGTGACGTACCCATACGTCACTTTGCCTGGCCGAGGGCTGACCGCCGCAGTATATGTACTTGCCGCGGTCGGCAACCGGTTAAGTATTGACAAAAAAAGGAGGTTTTTTTACATGTCTTTGAAAAATGTTTGCAAGAAAATTAATGATGAAACAGTCATTTTTTTTTGTGCTGAGTCGATGGAAATGTCTGCAATGCTCGGTGTGGATATTAGATGGCGAGCTCCTGCTGTGCTGTACAGTGATGTGTATTATGGTGCGATGAACAGGAAATAAATTCCAAAAAATATATATATTGCAAAGGAGGATCTGTCCTTTACTGGTCTTTTTGTGAAATGTGGTAATTGTCAGGTAAGTTGATTGTCCGACCAGCCATAACATTCTGACCACTGACAGGTAAAGTGAATAATATTGATTATCTTGTGACAAAGGCAGGGCTTTTTTTCAGCGGGAACGCGGGGGAACGCAGTGCCGGCACCTCCAGCACTGACTGTATGTAATGGCAAGGGATTGAAGGTCTATTAATGCTAGCTGCTGGGGGGATCTATTGTTGCTGGAGATCTACTTTTGCGGGCGGGGAGGGGCGTCTACTGTTGCTGAGGAGGTCTATTGTTGTTGGTGGGGGGGAAGGGTCTACTGTTGCTGGGGGTCAGTTGTTGCTGGGAGGGATCTAGTGATGCTGGCTGCAGGGAAATCTGTTGTTGCTGCTGGGGGTCTATTGTTGCTAGGGGAGGGGGTATTTTGTTGTGAGGGATACATTGTTGCTGGGGGAGGGTCTATTGTGGCTCGCTGCTGAGGAGTCTATTGGTGCTGGCTGCAGGGAGAGCTGTTATTGCTGCTGGAGATCTTTTGTTGCTGGGGAAGCAGGTGTTTTCTTCCGGGTGGTTCATTGTTGCTGAGGGGATCTATTGTTGCTGGCGCATGTGATCAAGTTTAATGTTTTTCTTGTTATTATTAACAAATTCCATACAAATTACTTAGTACCACAATAGTTACATGGTTCTGTATTCTCTAAAAGGAGCAGTACTTGGGAGGTGGGTAGGGGGCGGAACCAAGGAATTGTGCAGGAGGTAGGTAGGGGGGCGGAGACTAGGGGTGACTCGGAAAGGGGAGTTCCTGCACCTGTTGTCTTCGAAAAAAAGCCCTGGACAAAGGCATCGAAAAGAGGTTGAGATATATTAGGCAGCGAGTGAACATGTTGTCCCTGGAGTTGATGTATTGAAAGTAGAAAAAATGGGCAAGCGTAAGGATTGGAGTGACTTTGACAAGGGCCAAATTGTAATGGTTACAGGACTGGGTCGGAGCAACCCCAAAACTGCAGCTCTTGTGGGATGTTCCTGGTCTGCAGTGGTCAGGACCGACCAAGAGTGGTCCAAGGAAGGAAAACCAGAGAACCGATGACAGGGTTACAGGCAGTCATGGCCCATTGATGGAGGTGGGGGGGGGGGGGGATGGGTTGGCCTGTGTAGTCCGATCCAATAGAAGAGTTACTGGAGTTTATATTGCTGAAAAAGTGAACGCTGTTTCTGATAGAAAGGTGTCACAACGCACAGAGCATCGCTGTGCTGTGCAGAGCATCTAGGGCTGTGTAGCCGCAAACCGGTCAGGGTGCCCAACTCCCCATGCTGACCCGTGTCCCCAGCCAAATGCCCCTACATTGGGCACCTGAGCATCAGAACTGGACCACGGAGCAATGGAAGAAGGTGGCCTGGTCTAAAATTTCAAAAATGGTTTGAGGAACATAATGAGTTTCAGATGTTACATAGTAGGTGAGGTTGAATAAAGACAATAGTCCATCCAGTTCAACCTGTGTAGGTGTGTGTGGCTGTAATCATCTCACATAGCCCTGAATGTTCTGATCCTTGAGATGTACATATAAGAGTCTTTTGAAAGCCACCATACTTCCCGCAGAAACCACCTCTTGTGGTAGAGAATTCCACAATCTTGTAGCCCTAACAGTAAAGAACCCCCCACGTTGCCTGAGGTTAAAACGCTTCTCCTCTAATCACATTGTATGCCCTCGAGTCCTCATGCAATCCTTTCGACTTAATAGCTTTTTTCTATGCTGAGATCACCATTGAGATATTTATAAATTGCTATCATGTCCCCTCTCAGGCGTCTCTTCTCCAGGGAGACTAAATCAAGCCATTGCAGACACTCCTCATAATTAAGGTCCTCCAATCCCTTAATTAGTTTAGTTGCCCTTCTCTGGACTCTCTCTGTTGACTTGGCCTACATAAGCTCCAGATTTCCAGAGCCATGGAGGCCCCACTTCGCAAACTACAGGACTTAAAGGATCTGCTACTGATGGCTTGGTGCCAGATACCACAGCATACCTTCAGAGGTCTAGTGGTGTCCATGCCTCAATGGGTTTGTGGTGGGTGGTCAAAATGTTGTGGCTGATTGGTGTATATCCCCAAGGTGGGCGCTCGATGGATCCACCCCTTTGCTGCCACGAGGGTAAAGCTTACATTGGCAGTGCCAGGGTATTTACACAAGCTGCAGACTTGTCAAGCTGACCATTGGCTTTCTGATGGATGGGATTCCACAACCACTAGAAAGTGCCACTATTCAATCCTCCCTTCAGTAAATGAACCCAGAAGTGATGAGTATTTTGCCACTTCCAGGTTTAGAGCTTAATTAAGTGCAGTGGATAGCAGAGGTGACATTAGGGGTCCAATAGACCCCTGATGTCTCCTGTAAGAGTACTTATCACCAACAATCCGAGGGAGCTTTTCAGTTCTTGTTTTGAGGTCAGTATAGTGAGTGGTGCCTGTCCTTTTTAGACCAGTACTATCCTTAAGACTGTACCAGGGATCCTATTGCAATGTAAATGCTTAGGACATTTGCAATGTAATGGCTGGAAATTAATATTTATTGAAGAACAGAAATAGTGATGAGCTGAAAGTACCTGGGTTCAGGTTGGGGCAGGTTCATAGAACATGACAAAAATTTGTATGCCGAATTGGAACTCCAATGAAGTCAATGGGAGCCAAATGTTCCCTGCCTGTGAAGTGGTGCATCTGTACGATGTATACAACCTACTACAGCAACACTGACATTTAAAAAGAAAAAAAGGGCCACTCAAATTGTCAGTAAATGACAGTTCCCAGCCTCCTCATTCTGCTTCGGCTGGGGACTCCCTTCATTTATAATGGACCCTTATCCTAGATGAGGGATCGCTATTTAAGGGACCCATAAAATAAAAATGCATGGGGTTACCCCTAAAAATGCATACCAGACCTGACCTGTATCCTTGATAAGGGCCTGGTATGGATGTTGAGGGGGACCCCATGCAAAAAAAAAAAAAAAAAAAAGCATGAGGTTACCCTAGAAATCTATACCAGACCATTGTCTGAGCATTCAGCCTGACAGGTAAAGAAAGGGGTGGGATGAACATGTACACTTCTTATGAACCATGCCAGGTCGCAAACCCTCTACATGTGGGAGTACCCTACAAAGGGAGAATCCCCTGGCAAAGCATCTTGTCCCCATATTTTTGAAGAGAAGGGCCTCTTCCACATAACCCTGGCCCAGTTGTTGTGGGGGTCTCCAAGCAAGAGCGTATTTTTTGGCAGGGTGGTCATATTTGGTCAGTGATGTCATGCTCTGCCTGCCCCCGGTAAATGAATGTGGCCAGGTGAGGTCACTAGTTACTAAGGACATGATGGGTGTCTTCACCTGCCACTACCATACAACCATTGACATGAAGGAAGACATCATATATGGTAGCAGCACGTGATCCCTGATAACGTCATACGCTTGATGACGGAACGCGTCGGGTCCCGTGCTACGCCCCACGTCACTTCCGGTTTCTGGAACGCAGTCAGAACGCAAACCGGCTATGGCGCTGCTCCATAGAATCAGATGTTCCTCCGATACTGAATTGTAAGTGACTACTGCTTTATTATATTTCGAGTTTATACATACTACACCATGAGCTTCCTTGCTTTTTTCATGACATACTGAGACCACTGTACTCCCGAACGGAGTATATATTGGAATCCCTATCCAGCCCTCTTCCAAATCAACAGAAGGAAATCCCAGATATATTTCAGCGGGGAGACGCAAGTCTGATAGAGATACCGGGAATTACAAAAGACACCATTTACCTACGCTAGACCCCAAGGGATCGTTCGGTAAGTGGGCTGAGCACTCGGTGAAGGATTCCTTTTCTCTCGTATTTTGCATGAAGAAATGCATCTTTGATGAACACGAAGCACTTTAACCCCTTGCTGACCGCCGCAAGTACATATACTGCGGCGGTCAGCCCCGGCCAGGCAAAGTGACGTATCGGTACGTCACTAGCCTGGGAGCCAATAGCGGGCGAGCAGGCGAGCGCGCCCCCGAAGGCGCGCTCCCGCCCCGGCTCAATCCCTAATGAGTCCGCGTATGTGACCGGCAGACCCGATGTCCGCCGGTCACTCGCGATCATCCGCCGTGAAGGGAGAAAGGCAGGCGGCTAATATAAACAAAGCCGCCTGTCGTTCTCCCCTGTGTAAAAATGGAGATCAGACGGTTCTACTATGTAGGACCGTTGATCTCTGTTCTTACACCAGTAGCCATGTCCAATCACAGTTAGAAACACGCCCCTAGGGACACACTTAACCCCTCCTTCCCCAATAAAGTTAACCCCTTCCCTGCCAGTGTCATTTTTACAGTAACAGTGCATATGTATAGCACTGATTACTGTAGTAATGTCACTGGTACCCCCAAAAGTGTCAAAAATGTCAGTCAAGGGTCCGATCTGTCCGCCGCAATGTCGCAGTCCCGCAAAAAAAATCGCAGATCGCCGCCATTACTCGTTAAAAAAAACTACAAAAATGACAAAAATCTTTCCCTAAGTTAGTAAACGCAATAACTTTTGCACAAGCCAATCAAAATACGCTTATTGTGATTTTTTTTTACCAAGCGTATGTAGCAGAAAACAAATTGGCCAAAAATGTTAAAAATTTTGATTTTTACATTTTTTTGGGGGGGGGGGAATTTCATATAAAAAAATGTGAAAAATATTGTTATTTTTGCAAAATTGTTGCTGTTTTTTTGTTTATAGCGCATGATCAAAAAATCGCACAGGTGATCAAATACCACCAAAAGAAAGCTCTGTTTGTGGGGAAAAAAAAGACGTCAATTTCGTTTAGGTACAGTGTCGCACGACCGCGCAATTGTCCGTTAAATTCACGCAGTGCCAAATCGCAAAATAGGCCCTGGTCAGGAAGGGGTAAAATCTTCCGGGGCTTAAGTGGTTAAGAACAATCACCCATACTTGTTTGCTGCACGTTTTTCACTTGCACTTTGAAATATAAGGACTGGATATATAATATGGTTTAAATAATATTTAACTAATATTATAAGCACAATCACTTTAAGGTTTAAGCACTTTAAGGAAAACCCATTGGTTTGTTTAATTGTTTTTTGTGATTTGTGGTTCACATATATTTATTTATTTATTCAATAGGAGTGAATGATTAGAATTTGATTTATACACAGAACACCATTGAGCGCTGTCCTCTATATGTGATGTTCGGCTCCCACCAAATGAGCACAAAGTCCATAGTTTGGACAAACACCCAAATAGCCAAAGTTCCGTCTGAACCTTGAACTCATCCCTAATCATTACCAGGCATTCTACCCATACCTAATGAATGCCCCCTCCATGGTACACCTTCATGATCTGTTGTACATTGTTGAACGCTCACCATTTCGTTTCTTCAGCGGTGAAGGTTTTTATTTTATTCCTCTTTCTAAAAAAAACGTCACTTAAGAAAAGTTTGGAGAATTTTTCCTATCAGAGAAAGTTGGCGACGTTGCCGTATATTTTTCTTGTCGATAAAGGTATTGCGTGTCTGTATAAAGTGCTATAGATTGGAGGAAGGATCGCCTCTAAAACCGCAGGCGTATAAAACAGAAGGATAGAAACACAATCTCAAAGACAACATGGGCTGTTAGACTAATGGCCACGGACAATAAGCTCGCACAGCAAGACAGCCGACATTCCGAAAGATGTGCAACTGATACCGCCACTTCCCCCCAGCCGTATATCCTCCCATCTGTAACCAGCACTGTACGCTCCTAGCAAAAGCAATTTACATCAGACTGTGACAACAAAAAGTGGACTTGTCTCCAATGTGCCGGGAATGAAAATACCAACCGGGCCAAAATAAAGAAGACAGTGTGCCGGAGACATAAGATAGTCCTCACTGGTAACAGGTTCAATGCCGTAATGTGCTTTGTGACCTGGTGGATGGAGGGGACCCATGACAAATGGAAGGGCCTCTATTACATGGAGCACATAGGTTCAACCGCCCAAAGATTTCTAACAAACTAGGCTGAAATAAAGGAGAAAGCAGATGGTGTGCCAGAGAGATAGGATGGTCCTCACTGGTACAGTAATTGGTTCATATGCTGTAATGTGCTCTGTGACCTGTATTCCCCTCTCCTGGGGTATTCCATTTTCCCAAGATGTTCCCCTCTCCTGGGGTATTCCCCTCTCTTGGAGTATTACCTTTTCCTGGGGTGTTCCCCACCTTCTGCGGTGTTCCCCTCTCCTGGGGTATTCCCTTCTCCTAGGGTATTTCCTTTTCCCAGGTTGGTACACTCTCCTGGGGTATTACCCTCCCCTGGGGTATTACCCTCCCCTGGGGTATTTTCATCTCCTGGGGTATTTCCCTCTCCTGGGGTATTTCCATCTCCTGGGGTATTCCCCTCTCCTGGGTATTCCCTACTCCCAGGATTATCCCCTCTCCTGGGGTATTATCTTCTCCTGGGGTATTCCCTTCTCCTGGGTTATTTCCCTCTCCTGGTGAACTCCCCTCTCCTGGGGTATTCCCCTCTTCTGGGATATTCCCCTCCCCTGGGCCATTCCCTTTTCCTGGGGTGTTCCCCTCTCCTGGGGTATTCTATTTTTTCAGGATGGTACACTCTCCTGGGATATTACCCTCTCCAGTTGTATTCCTCTCTCCTGGGTATTTCCCTCCCCTGGGGTATTTCCATCCCCTGAGGTATTTCCCTCCCCTGGGGTGTTTCCATCTCCTGGGTTATTCCCTTTCTCCTGGCTATTCCCTTCTCCCAGGGTATTCCCCTCTCTTCTGGGGCATGCCCCTCCCCTAGGGTATTTCCCTCTCCTGGTGAACTCCCCTTTCCTGGGGTATTCCCCTCTCATGCGGTATTCCCTTCTCCAAAGGTAATCCCCTCTCCTGTGGTATTCCCCTCTCTTCTGGGGCATGCCCCTCCCCTAGGGTATTCCCCTCTCCTGGTGAACTCCCCTTTCCTGGGGTATTCCCCTCTCATGCGGTATTCCCTTCTCCAAAGGTAATCCCCTCTCCTGTGGTATTCCCCTCTCCTGGGGTATTCCCTTCTCCTGGGGTATTCCCCTCCGCTGCGGAATTCTCCTCTCCTGGGGTAATCCCTATTCCTGGAGTATTACTTTCTCACCAGGTAATTCCCTCTCCTGCGATATTTCTCTCTCCCAGGGTATTCCCCTCTCCTGTAGTATTCCCCTCTCCTGGGCTATTCCCTTCTCCCGGGGTATTCCCCTCTCCTGCAGTATTCCCCTCTCCTGGAGTATTCCCTTCTCCCGGGGTATTCCCCTCTCCTGCGATCTTCCCCTCTCCTGTGGTATGCCCCTCTCCTGGGATGTTACTTTCCCCTGGGGTATTCCCCTCTCCTGTGGTATTCCCTGCTCCTAGGGTATTCCCTTCTCCTGGGGTATTCTCTTCTCCTGTGGTATTCCCCTCTCCTGCGGTATTCCCCGCACCTGGGGTATTCCCCTCTCCTGCGGTATTCCCCTCTCCTGCAGTATTCCCTTCTCCTGGGGTATTCCCTTCTCCTGGGGTATTCCCTTCTCCTGCAGTATTCCACTCTCCTGCGGTATTCCCCGCACCTGGGGTATTCTCTTCTCCTGGGGTATTCCCCTCTCCTGCGGTATTCCCCTCTCCTGCAGTATTCCCTGCTCCTAGGGTATTCCCTTCTCCTGGGGTATTCCCTTCTCCTGGGTATTCCCTTCTCCTGGGTATTCCCTTCTCCTGCGGTATTCCCCGCTCCTGGGGTATTCCCTTCTCCTGGGGTATTCCCTTCTCCTGGGGTTTTCCCCTCTCCTGCGGTATTCCCCTCTCCTGGGGTTAATCTTGCTGTGTGGGAGAAACCTCACTAAACCAATACAGATTATAAATGGGAAGGACGGCCACTCATCACTTTGGATATTGCTGATGGAGATAAATGTATTATTGATGGGTGTCAGTCTTATGATTGGTCCAGTGACTTCAGGGGTCCTTCCTTTTTATCTCCTACAGTGGGCAGTCCTTTCTCCTGGCTCTCATGTAATGAGTGCAGAGGTACCCCCTCAGTGGGTGTGTCCATGACAGTCTGAGCTGCCCATTTTTTTCATTTACATTGTAGACATCTAGTGGGAGAGAAGAAGTCCTGCTGATGGGTTAAGGACCTTCTATGGTCCTGTCCACCTCTCCTAGAGTAACTGCCTGTCTCCTGGAATCTCCTCCATGCTCCTGAGACTGTGCTGGGAGACACAGCAAACCTTCTGGCAATGGGAGGTATTGATGGGCCATCATGGAGGAGTTGGGCTGCCTGTGCAACCTCTATAGGGTCCAGGTATCTCCTCATGCTACCAGTAGTGACACTGACCCCCTCTATAGGGTCCAGGTATCACCTCGTGCTACCAGTAGTGACACTGACCCTAGCCAAATGCAAAACTAGTGAAAAACTGTCAGAAAAGATGAGTTGGGAAAAAATGTCAGTGGACTCCACTTGTAAAACCATTCCTACTTTGGAGGTCATCTCATTGTTGCCCATCTAGTGCACCTGTTGTTAATTTGATCAACACTAAAGCAGGTAAAACTGATTAATAAACCCCTCTGCTACTTAACTGACCAAATCAATATCCCGGGAGTTTAACCACTTACCGCAAATTGACGTAGACCTACGTCGGCTGCAATAAGTGGCTGTACCGGGTTGATGCCTGCAGCTAGAGGTACCATTTTTTAGAGCAGGCGGTAACAAACGATGCGGCTCGGGAGCCACTTGAATGTTACCCCAGTGCCTTCCGCGGCTCTGCCTGGGTCTCCCGTCCCACCGGGAGACCTCAGTAACCAGCCGGATGTGGCTTCGATCGGGTCTCCGATGACGTAACTCGGAGGCGGCATCCGTGACGTCACACCTGGGTTACTCGGCTGTTAATGGCGCCAAATTTAAAAAGTGACTGTATTCAAAAATGCAGTTTTCAGCATTTTGAATACATGGAAGTGCAGTGGAGGGGTTTGGGGTCTTTTAGACCCCCCGATCCCTCCATAAAGAGTACCTGTCACTGCCTATTACTGTCACATTCCCCCCGATCCCTCCATAAAGAGTACCTGTCACTGCCTATTGCTGTCACAAGGGATGTTTACATTGCTTGTGACAGCAATAAAAGTGATCAGATTTAAAAAAAAAAAAAAAAACCTGTCCTAAAATTAAAAAAAATAAATAGGAAAAAAAATAAATTTTTAACCGCCCCCGTCCCTGTGAGCTCACACATAAAAGAAAATATATACAGAAGTCACGTCCGCAAATTAAATCATTGTTCAAACCCCACTTGTAAGGAATCGCCGCGATCACCAGAGCGAGAGCAATAATTAAAAAAAAAAGAGCTACACTCTAACTCTAAACTGGTAACCGTTACAAATTTTTAAAGCGTCGCCTGTGTAGATTTTTTATTGACGGTAGTTTGTCGATATTCCGCGGGTGTGCGCAATTTTAAACCGTAAAATGTTGGTTATCTATTTACTCAGCGTGACATCATCTTTCACAATATACTACAAAAAAAAAGAAAAAAAAAGGGCTAACTTTACTGTTTCGTTTTTTTTTTTTAAATGCAGTGAAATGTAATTTTTCCCCCCAAAAAAATGGTGTTTGAAAGACCGCTGTGCAAATACCGCGTGACAAAAAATATTGCAATGACCGCCATTTTATTCTCCAGAGTCTTTGCTAAAAAAAGAAATATATATATATATATATATATATATAATGTTTGGGGGTTATAAGTAATTTTCTAGCAAAAAATACTGATTTTACCTTGTAAACAACAAGTGTCAGAAATGGGCTCGGTCCTTAAGTGGTTAACTGACTTGATGCTTTACTCTTAAATGTGTTCCTTTAATTTTTTTTGTGTAGTGTATTTATGACAAATATATTACAACTTCCCCATCTAGTGGCAGAGAAGAAGTACTGCAGGGGACAGCTCCAGATTGAAGATGAGTATCGCAGTGAAAGCTGCTTTTTACATGTAAATTAGCTGCCTGTCTGTTTCTAGTTTTTTTTTTTTGTTCGAATTCTGCTTTCCCGTATTGTCGCTTCAAATCCAGATCTGAAAGGCAGAAGGAACTAAGGCGAACGGGACAAATGAGGTTTGCAGATTACCAGAGCATCAAGCAGCAAGGGAAAGGCGGATTCTGGAGGAAGTTTTTACATAACACGAATCCTCCCAAATCCTCGGAGAACATACAGGGAACTTCCCAGTACAACGGGGGCCATCGGAATGATAAATGCGAGCCGTCAGATGATATTTAAATGTCTTCTCCGGCTGGGTGGTAAATGGAAAAGGTGAAGTGACATCAGACGTTTGCCGCAATCAGCGTCTCTGCTGGGAGAGAGCTGTGATCCTGAGAGATGCTTTTTATTACCCTCCCGGCCATTCCTTCCCTGCAATGGCCCCGGCACCCGGGCACACAAGATTGAGGCCTTCAGCTGATTATTCCAGGGGCCCCTATGTCCTACAGCTGATTATTCCAGGGGCCCCCGGAGCCCCGGTGAATAGAAGTCTTGATTGCTAGAGTGCAACTGAAAAGAAAATCAACAACCTCCGTTCACGGTGAACGGCTCTGAAAGTTTATTTAGAAGAGAAAAAGTTACAAAGTAAATAAAAGATTAGAAAGCAGAAACATGTATTTTAGGTAGAGCCGGTGATCATCCAATGCCCAGGGCAAAGATGCCAATTTGCACCCCCCCTCCCCCTTCATTATTTGCGAGTCTATGAGTAGGAGGGGGAGAGAGAGCACAGCCCGCACCTCCTCCCAGCTCTCTACTCCTCTTCTTGCTGCTTCCAGTGCTGGGCTGATGAAAGTAGTTATATCACTACTCCTGTCAGCCTTATAGTAGGAGGAACTTGGGGTGCCCCCATCCCTGCAATGTATGATGCGCCCAGGGCAGCCGTTCCTTCTGCCCACCCCTTGTCCGAGCCTTGGGTAGAGCCCATCTAGATAGAGGACATCCAAAATAATCTAGCTTTTTTCTCCCCAGCATGACATAATTGGCCCACCCCTTTTCACCAAGAAGGAGCTTGCCTCATTTCCTGGCTGGAGGATGTCCAGCTTCATTCAGCCCCCCCCCAACCTGACTGTCCCTAACCCAGTCCTTTCATTCACTAGCAACTACCTAGTAACACCCTCATCCAGAATTAAAACCCACGCATCAAGGCATTTTAACCACTTCTGGACCGGAAGGATTTGCCCCTCTTGAAGACCAGGCCATTTTTTGCAATTCGGCACTGCATTATTTTAATGGACAATTGCGCGGTCGTGCAACGCTGTACCTAAAAAAAAAATGATGTCCTTTGTTTCCCACAAATAGTGCTTTCATTTGGTGGTATTTGATCACCTCTGCGATTTTTATTTTTTAGGCTATAAATAAAAAAATAGCGACAATTCTGGAAAAAAAAAACAATATTTTTCACTTTCTGCTATATAACATTCCCAATAAAATAAATTAAAAATAAAATGTTTTCATTATTTTAGGCCAATTTGTATTCTGCTACACATTGTTGGTAAAAAAAAATCCCAATAAGTGTATTTTGATTGGTTTGCACAAAAGGTATCGTGTCTACAAACTAGGGGAAAGATTTATGTAATTTTTATTAATTTATTTATTTTCTACTAGTAATGGCGGCGATCTGCGATTATTTGCAGGACTGTGACATTGAGGTGGACAGATCGGACCCCTAACTGACATGTATGACACTTTTGGGGGGACCAGTGACATTACTACAGTAATCAGTGCTAGAAATATGCACTGTCACTGTACTAATGACACTGGCAGGGAAGGGGTTAACACTGTGGGTGATCAAGGGGTTAAATATGAGCCAAGGGGAGTGATTCTAACTGTGGGGGAGGGGCTTGTGAAATGATCATGGAGACCTGTGATCCAATATAGAAGGATCACAGGGGCTATATGATCAATCCAGGGAGAAGAACGGTCAGCTGTGTTTACAACATCCTGACATCGCGGGTGTCAGGCGGCAATCGGAGCTGCCTGCCGCTGCATCAGCTGCCCTGGCGGCGGGGGCGGGAGTGCGGCGGCGTGCGCTCGCCCTCTAGCCTCCTGCTCGCGACCGACGTACGGTGATTCGCGCAGGAGCGGCTGTCTGCCGCAGTACATCTGCGGCGGGCGGTCGTAGAGAGGTTAAATACCACCAAAAGAAAGCTCTATATCTGTGAAAAAAAAATGATATAAATGTAATTTGGGTACAGCGTTGCATGACCGCGTAATTGCCAGTTAAAATAGCGCAATGCTAAATAGCAAAAAAAAAGCCCTGGTCATGAAGGGGGGTAAATCTTCCGGAGCTGAGGTAGCTAAACATAAAACAAAGTCAGGAACCACAAGTGGTTAATGCGGATCTCAGCAGAATAAATAAAGAACGCCATTTATTTGGCGGTAAAAGTCGCTCTCACATGCGGCCTCACACTCCCTTTATGCGGCTTTTATGTTTCCTGATAACAATTGTATCTTCAGCTGCAAAAACAAGCAATCATTTCAATAAAAATTCATGAGTGATCACCAAAGGGAAGAGACGGATCTCCCCGCCTGCACCTTCTTCTCTGTGGCAGAATGTATCATTTATCTCTCCTGTCACTTCCTCTTTTTACTTGGACGGGATTTAAGAACAAAGTGACAAACACACATCAGTGACAGTCGCCTGAAAGGTGGAGGAGATAAAGGCGGCTGTTAGATGTCACCATCTGATCCGTCTCTGCCGGGGAATATTTCCAGATGAGAGGAACCGCGCCGGAGACGGGAAATATCCGGAGCAAAGCTGGCCATACACTGCGCAAATTGAGTCCGGATCCTGATCAATCAACTGAGATTCACACTATGGGTGGCCCTGTCTGCCCTCCTCCTGCCCAACATCCCTTAAGGGAGAAATCAAAGGAACCCATCATTGGTGTCAGTGGGAGGAATGGTGCCCCGTCATTGGTGTCAGTGGGAGGAATAGTGTCCCATCATTGGTGTCAGTTGGAGGAATAGTGCCCCATCATTGGTGTCAGTGGGAGAAATAGTGCCTCATCATTGGTGTCAGTGGGAGGAATAGTGCCTCATCATTGGTGTCAGTGGGAGGAATAGTGCCTCATCATTGGTGTCAGTGGGAAGAATAGTGCCCCATCATTGGTGTCAGTGCAGCATGTTGTGTGGGGTACCAGGGGGAATCCCGGGTGAGCCTCCTTTGAAGGTTGTTGCCTATGCGTATGATGTGTCAGTGATTGTCACTGGGACAGATGAAGCGGAGGAGGTGGTCTCTCTGACATCACGGTACTCTGAAGCATCAGGCTCCAAGATCAATCAGGAAAAGAGCGAAGTTTTCTGGATGGGAAAGGAAGGTGAGGGGTTTGATCTCCCGGACACCTTTCCAGTGCCCCAGGGAAAAATTAAGATTTTAGGCATTGAATTTGGACCTGGCGATTATGGCCTCAAAAACTGGGAAGGCAGGCTGGAAGTTGCCAATACTAAGGTGGTCAGCTGAAAGAGATGGAAGTTATCTCTGAGGGAAAGGGTTGATCAGATTAAGACCTACCTGATACCGATCTTCCTGTATGTCAGCTTTGTCTGCATCTTGCCAGTGTCTCTCTATGCTATGATCTATAGTGTGTTCTTCCAGATGCTGTGGGGGAACAGATTGAACCTCATCAAGAGGAATGTCACCTATCTATCCAGGAGGGAGGGTGGCTTAGGTATGGTCAACCCCGTTCTTTTCTTTTCACTGCTATTTCTCAAGTTTAACATTGGTAGTATGCTTGCAGTGGAACCTCCTGGATGGGTAGGCATGTTTAGATCTTGGTTTAGGTCTTTTCTGTGACTTTGGGAAGAAGGTGGCCAAGTGAAGAATCTCAGGGGTCATCATGGTCAGCTTCCAGCCTATGTCGCTCCGTGTCTGAAGTTGCTGCAGCAGTGGTGACTGTCGGCTGAAGATCTCAGATCCACTCCGAGGAAAGTCCTTATGAGTCGAGCCTTGAGCGAAGTCTTTCATGACCCACTGGCCCTAAAGGGATTCCCCAGGCCAAATTTTGAGGGAAAGGTTAAGACTGATTAATTTGGCTAGATTCCCCCTAAATTCAGGGATCTGGCCTGGTTGTGCTTCCACGGGAGGCTCTATGTTCGGGGCAATTTGAAATTCCGCAGTGGAATGGATCATGGTTGTCCTCGGGAGGAATGTACAGGTGAGGAGGAGACTATGGACAATTTTCTGCTTCATTGCCCTTTTAACATAGAGGTATACAAACAGGTTGGGCGGGCCCTCTGTGTTCCTTTCCTCTCCAGGCTGGGTTATGCTGAGTGGGTGTACGGAGCATTCAATACTGGTGGGGGCTTTTGTTTGGATACACTTTTTTTAGTTAGTTTAGTAGTCCGTTATTACACAATGGAACACACGGTGTCAGGTCACCCTTCGGCGTAAAATCCTTCCTGTTCAGGTGGTGGTGTGTGACATTCTGCATGAGGTGGGGAAGATTCGGGTGCTTGAGAGAGACAAGTGGGGTCAGAGGGCTTGGTTGAAGGCGTGGAGGGGTTTCAAGCCTCCCTGACTGCCAGGAGTGTCTTTCCTGGGTGTGGCTTTCTGTCTCTTATGCTCAGTTTTTGATAAATGGCTGCATACATAGGTGATGGGTTGTGACATCATTGGTGTCAGTGGGAGGAATAGTGTCCCAACATTGGTGTCAGTCGGAGGAATAGTGTCCCATCATTGGTGTCAGTGGGAGGAAAAGTGCCCCATCATTGGTGTTAGTGTGAGGAATAGTGCCCCATCATTGGTGTCAGTGGGAGGAATAGTGCCCCACCATTGGTGTCAGTGGGAGGAAAAGTGCCCCATCATTGGTGTTAGTGTGAGGAATAGTGTCCCATCATTGGTGTCAGTGGGAGGAATAGTGCCCCATCATTGGTGTCAGTGGGAGGAATAGTGCCCCATCATTGGTGTCAGTGGGAGGAATAGTGCCCCATCATCCCATCACAGACAGGAAATATGAAAAGCAGAGTAAAGCTGGTCATACATTGTGAACTGTGTCCGAATCCTGACAAACCGGCTGAGATGGCAAAAAAATGCTGATTTTAGAATTGGCCCGGAGCTAAAAGGGTTAAATAACGGAATATATTCCATCAAATGAAAATGTATATGACGGAAGACGAGATGCTGAGTATTCAGCTCCAGTACAGCGATTGCTAGTGGCGCACCGAATAAATGACATTGTTCGGAGTCTAATGGTGGTGAAGAGAAGATTATGAAATTTGCATTGACAGGAATCTTCCATTGATGGGTCGTATTTTGGGAGAACACAGCTGCTGGAGAGGAACATTCTACATATGTTCTACAACTTCCATAATGAGATTCTGGGAGTGATGATTGGAAACAAATATTATATCTTCTCTCTGAAAACGATGGCGGATGATGTTATGGTGGAGAAAACCGATAGCGGTAAAATGAACTGCCGCTAGACTGACTACAAAGGAGGGAAACCAAACAGGCAGAAATGGGCAGTGCCCAACCCCCGACCCCGGGGGGAGCCCCGTCCACCTGCAACCTCCTCCTAAAATCCTACTCCGGGCTCCCCTCCCCCACTCTTCCAGAAAGCCTCCCTGGTGTATTTTATGCTTTATATCATTTTTAACCACTTCTGGACCAGAAGGATTTGCCCCCTTAATAACCAGGCCATTTTATGCGATTCGGCACTGCATTACTTTAACTGACAATTGCACGGTCATGCAACGCTGTACCCAAATAAAATTGATGTCCTTTTTTTCCCACAAATAGAGATTTCTTTTGGTGGTATTTGATCACCTGTGCAATTTTTATTTTTTTTGTGCTATAAACAAAAAAAGAGCGACAATTCTGAAAAAAAAAACAATATTTTTCATTTTCTGCTATATAACATTCCCAATAAAAAAATAAATAAATAAATAAAAATCGAATTTTTTCATCATTTTAGGCAAATTTGTATTCTGCTACATATTTCTGGAAAAAAAAATATAATACATGTATATTGATTGGTTTGCGCAAAAGTTATCACATCTACAAAGTATGGGAAAGATTTATGTAATTTTTATTTATTTATTTTTTATGTAAATAAAATTGATGTACTTTTTTCCCACAAATAGAGCTTTTTTTTGGTGGTATTTGATCACCTCTGTGATTTTTATTTTTTTGTGCTATAAACAAAAAAAGAGCGACAATTCTGAAAAAAAAAAAAAAAAAAACAATATTTTTCATTTTCTGCTTTATAACATTCCCAAATAAAAAAAAAATAAATAAAAATCAAATTTTCATCATTTAAGGCCAATTTGTATTCTGCTAAATACTTCTGGTAAAAAAAAACAAAAAAAAAAACATAATACGTGTATATTGATTGGTTTGCGCAAAAGTTATCACATCTACAAACTATGGGAACGATTTATGTAATTTTTATTTATTTATTTCTTATGTAAGTAAAATTGATGTCCTTTTTTCCCACAAATAGAGCTTTTTTTTGGTGGTATTTGATCACCTCTGTGATTTTTATTTTTTTGTGCTATAAACACAAAAATAGCGACAATTCTAAAAAAAAAAAAAAAAAAAAAAAAAAAAAAAAAAAAAAAACAATATTTTTCACTTTCTGCTATATAACATTCCCAAAAAAAAAAAAAAAAAAAAATCTTGTTTGTGATTCTTGCTGATCAGTGTGGTTTTTGCATGTTATATTGTACACCTCTGTGGATTATTTTGTAAATGTATCTTGCTGTGAGCTGAAATATACGTTGGACTCATGTATGGAATCAATCATTTTCTTTTTTTTTTTTTCCATAGAATATTTTTCTTGTTCTCTGCTGCAATCCTCTAAATAAAAAAAATAAATAAAAAAATCTTGTTTGCTAAAAAAATGATAATATTTGGGAATATCCTTAGTCTGTCCACAGATTCACTTAAACAAAATGCAAATTTTACCGGCATGATGAGATCCCTGCCACTAGGGGGCAAGCTGGAGATGGGGGTAATGAGAGGAACAATAGTGATTGGGGCAGATTCTTTGTCTGCCGGTACTTTGAACGTGAGATCCTTGTACAATCCGTTGGCCATATTAGGTTACTTCAGGACAAGTACAACTTCTCCCTCCGCAATGTTCTTTTCCACCTCTTTACTTGTTACTGTTTTTTTAGGGGTTTTTTTTATTTGGTGCGCACATTTAATTTTAATACACCTTCGTCCTGTTTGCTGTTACTTCTCTTGTGTACCAATATGAATTTCTCATGATATTTACTTATTTATTTACTGCCCCCTGTCTCCATTAGCACCCAATGTATTATACAGTATCTCACAAAAGTAAGTACACCCCTCACATTTTAGTAAATATTTTATTCTATCTTTTCATGTGACAACACTGAAGAAATAACACTTTGCTACAATGTAAAGTAGTGAGTGTACAGCTTGTATAACAGTGTAAATTTGCTGTCCCCTCAAAGTAACTCAACACACAGCCATTAATGTCTAAACCGCTGGCAACAAAAGTGAGTACACCCCTAAGTCAAAATGTCCAAATTGGGCCCAAAGTTTCAATATTTTGTGTGGCCACCATTATTTTCCAGCACTGCCTTAACTCTCTTTGGCATGGAGTTCCCCAGAGCTTCACAGGTTGCCACTGGAGTCCTCTTCCCCTCCTCCATGATGACATCACAGAGCTGGGGGATGTTAGAGACCTTAAGCTCCTCCACCAAGCTCAATATGGCTTAGGTCTGGAGACATGCTTGGCCAGTCCATCACCTTTACCCTCAGCTTCTTTAGCAAGGCAGTGGTCATCTTGGAGGTGTTTGGGGTCGTTATCATGTTGGAATTCTGCCCTTAGCCCAGTCTCTGAAGGGAGGGGATCATGCTCTGCTTCAGTATGTCACAGTACATGTTGGCATGCATGGTTCCCTCAATGAACTGTAGCTCCCCAGTGCCGGCAGCACTCATGCAGCCCCAGACCATGACACTCCCACCACCATGCTTGACTGTAGGAAGACACACTTGTCTTTGTACTCCTCACCTGGTTGCTGCCACACAGGCTTGATGCCATCTGAACAAAATAAGTTTATCTTTGTCTCATCAGACCACAGGAGATGGTTCCAGTAATCCATGTCCTTAGTCTGCTTGTCTTCAGCAAACTGTTTGCAGGATTTCTTGTGCATCATCTTTAGAAGAGGCTTCCTTCTGGGACGACAGCCATGCAGACCAATTAGATGCAGTGTGCGGCGTATGGTCTGAGCACTGACAGGCTGACCCCCCACCCCTTCAACCTCTGCAGCAATGCTGGCAGCACACATACGTCTATTTCCCAAAGACAATCTCTGGATATGACGCTGAGCACGTGCACTCAACTTCTTTGGTCGACCATGGCGAAGCCTGTTCTGAGTGGAACCTGTCCTGTTAAACCGCTGTATGGTCTTTGCCCCCGTGCTACAGCTCAGTTTCAGGGTCTTTGCAATCTTCTTATAGCCTAGGCCATCTTTATGTAGAGCAACAATTATTTTTTTTCTTCAGATCCTCAGAGAGTTCTTTGCCATGAGGTGCCATGTTGAACTTCCAGTGACCAGTATGAGAGAGTGAGAGCGATAACACCAAATTTACCACACCTGCTCCCCATCCACACCTGAGACCTTGTAACACTAACGAGTCACATGACACCAGGGAGGGAAAATGGCTAATTGGGTCCAATTTGGGCATTTCACTTAGGGGTGTACTCACTTTTGTTGCCAGCGGTTTAGACATTAATGGCTGTGTGTTGAGTTATTTTGAGGGGACAGCAAATTTACACTGTTATACAAGCTGTACACTCACTACTTTGTTGTTTTTTTGTTTCAAAATTGTCGCTCTTTTTTTGTTTATAGCGCAAAAAATAAAAATCGCAGAGGTGATCAAATACCACCAAAAGAAAGCGCTATTTGTGCGAAAAAAAAGGACATCAATTTTTTTTTGGGTACAGCGTCGCACAACCGCGCAATTGAATCGACAAATGAATCGACAGGGTGTGTGTGTGTAAAGGCAGGCTTCCCAATACTTTATCATTTTTTTATGATGTATCAATGAATACAGAGCTGCATTCATTTGTCTTTTCTATCCTCCCGGAGTTCAGTGTGAGTTGGGTGACACAGACGTTCGTCCTCATTGTTACATTACATTCCCCTCTATACACACACATGATAAACCTTCGCCTCCTCCCCCGTCAATACATTCTTGTACATTCAACCTGCAATTGCAGTCAATGAAATACATGAAAAGGTCATAAGAAGATTTTCCCTCCATTGATTCCCGCTGTTATTTCCAGCTTTGCATTCCGACGATGATTGACTCCTAATTCAGCAGGAAATCGATGGAGATACAGTAGCGGGTTGACGGCCGTACCCCGCCGAGTGGAAAGGAGTCTTCAGCCTGTTAAAAGCTGAACTCTGGATAAACAGCTGAAAGTGAAATAAATATCTGGGAGATTAATTCGCTGTCTGAGGATTTGTAATTCTGCCCAGCTGTTGCTGAGATTTACATAGTCCTGCCAGACAGCACAGTCAGGCCTGTGACCAGGACTGCTGTTAGAAATCACGGCGCCCCATACAGCCTACCTGACAGGGCCCCCTTGCCCTGTCCGAAAGGGACTGCGACGGTACGCACCGTCACTGGGAATGAAAGACAGACTCTATATGTGGGTCCCTTGGAGTAATGTTACTTTGGATTCATGTCAATATCTCCCCAAGACAGTAAGACTCATAGCAGATGCTAATATCATCAGCTCAACCAGCTGTCTTCCACACATCGTTGAATATGCTGATTTACTCACCTGTTATCTACAACGTTCTGTGTTTACACTTATGATAATGTGTATTGTAATTCAGGAACATGAGGACGGCCGTCTGTTAGTTAATTGGCTCAGGTTGATTTAATCATTGTCATCTATTAGTTGCTGAGTGGAAATAGTATACTGTTTATGTTGGTTGTTCTTTAGATACGTTAATTATATTTCTGTATACAATATCATCTTCATATGATAATGTAATCAGGCACCTGACCTGTGTGTGGTAATCTGATCAGGAGGGGGAGGTCCATGCTGTATATAAATTCTCTGTGCTTGTTCAATAAAGGAGAGGACGGACGTCTGTTAGTTAATTGGCTCAGGTTAATGAAATCATTGTCATCTGTTAGTTGCTGAGTGGAAAGTAGAATACTGTTTGTGTTGGTTGTTCTTTAGATATGTTAATTATATTTCTGTATACAATTTCATCTGCATATGATAATGTAATCAGGCACCTGAGCTGATGGGGTTAATCTGATCAGGAGGGGGATGTCCATGCTGTATATAAATTCTCTTTGACTGTTCAATAAAGGAGAAGGTTCCTTAACTTGTACAAGCTAAGTTGTCGGCTAGTTTTGTATGGGGGCAGCTTGGATATTCAATATTTATGTTCAAGACTGGGAGGAAGCGGTATACTGACGGAAGCCCACAAACAGTGGGTCGCGGTTCCGTTACAGTGACTGAGGACATAGATTTATCAGTCCCTTTCTCTGTAGCCTCAGCTGCACAGATGAATGAATAGAATATGAATGAAGTGCTTTGAGGCTTTCTGCTCATTCACAAACTGAAGCATAGTAAACAGAGGTTACTATGATTCACTGGTGAATGGACATAGAAGCATTGGTAATGATCGCACACTGTGTTTATTTAGAAAAGTAAGTGGGCCAGTAAATGACATATTTACTGACCCCCTTCCCCCGCTCTCCATCTTGAAAACATTCCCCTGTGGGCCCGCAGCAACTGTCGGTGGGAGAGGAGAGGAGGGAAGCTGACAGCACTGCGAAGGGAAAGGGTCACACAGGGGTGCCTGGTCAGCAGCTGGAAGGGAAGCATGTCCTAGAACCAATCCCCCTGCAGTGCAGCAGGAGGGGAAAAGAACAGGAGAAGCTGGCAGCGCTACAGGGGGAGGCAGAAGAGGATCTGTGTTTGCAATAAGACAGCACAGCCGAACCTTCTGCTCAGCAGATGCCTGCATCCCCCATTTGAACTGAAGGGGCCTGGGCCCAGTACAGGAGGGCTGGCTGTACTGCCTTATCAGCAGCCCTCCCAGTGACCTCACTTTACTGCAATTGGCCATTCCCTGCTCCCCGCCAGTGACTGGACACTAGGGGGCACCTTTACACTTTTCTGATGCATTATGTTACGGGTTACCATGCAATGCATCAATCATTAATTTTAAAGGGGTTGCTAATGCTGTAAAAACAGGGAAGGACCCGCATCTCCAGTGCAGAAGATAGAAGACTCGGGACCCAGCGTGTCACCTGCCCACAGATTCAGGTAAGCAAATGAGGCCTTTAGGTTTAGATTTTATTTTTGTAATAACACAGCAATTGGTTAGAGCAGGGATTGCCAAACTACGGCCCTCCAGTTGTTCAGGAACTACAATTCCCATCATGCCTAGTCATGTATGTGAATGTCAGAGTTTTACAATGCCTCATGGAATGTGAAGTTCTGCAGCAGCTGCAGGGCCGTCGTTTGGGAATCCCTGGTTTAGAGGGGTTAATGCCTGGAGCCTCAGCCTGGAGTTTTTTTTTTTTTCATTGATATTGCATAACAACCCTCATATTTTCTCTCCTGGGGGTTAGGCATAAAGAATTTACATAACCATCCACCCAGCGAAAGTGCACGTAAAATCATTTTGTGGGGCAAACAAAAAGAATGTAAATAGGCTAAATCCTGCGCTATTCCAATGTAAGTCATCGATTTTAAATGGCAAACATTGCATTTGACCACTAAAAGGAGCTAGGTATCTCTAGGAATTTCCCATAGTACTTAACTCCATCTAGTGGCCACATGCAGTATTTTTTTTTAGCCTCATTACATTTGTTAATTGCCCTATTCACACAGAAGAAATCAACACAGTTCTGCAGGCTGGCCATACATGGGTCTTATCCATTTTTATCCAATTTTCATTCGAATTTCACACCATTAGTGGGCCACAGCAATGGCCGATTTTCGTGCGGTCAATCGTCATTTGATTGATTGGGCATGTTTGAAATTTTTTATAAAACAAATGATTTTCTAATCAATGATGGGAGAATCGTGCGAGAAATATAATCAAAAAAGAAATGTGCATGATTGCAAGAAAATAAAATTCCCGGAAAGTAAAGACGATTCCCAGCCACGAAAATTATTTTCTGTAGCAATATAAGATGAAATTGAAGGCTTGGTTGGTTGAATTTCGAAATCACTGGTGGCGCAGTCGAATCACAAAACGCAAAACATTTCTGATGTTCAAAGGAATGTTCTTTCAAAATTCGACACATGTATGGCCTGCTGCTACTTGTGACAGCCCTTGCACATTCACAGTAATTTACTTTTCAGAGGGAGGTTGACGGTGGCTGCAAGGTGATATGTCGCCTCCTCACCTTATGTTTTAACCCCCAAAAAGCCGGCACCACCACACTGCAACCGTGTACATTACATGCAGTAATGGGTTGAATGGGTTTTACTTGAATGGGTTTCATTTGGTGGTGGTACTGCCAGCTGGACACAACACTGGGTATGATTTTACTGCTGCCATCAGGCAAAGCATCGCCGCTGTGTCTTGTGTGCCGCCCCATCTGGCTGCTTAACCACTTTACCACCGGAGGATTTTGCTGTCTTACTTCCAGGCCACTTTTTGTGATTCGGCACTGTGCGACTTTAACTGACAATTGCGCGGTCATGCAACGCTGAACCCAAACGACATTTATGTCCTTTTTTTCCCACAAACAGAGCTTTCTTTTGGTGGTATTTGATTACCTGTGCGATTTTTACTTTTTGCGCTATAAACAAAAAAATAGCGTAAATTTTGAAAAAATAACAACATTTTTCAAATTTTTTTATATGAAATTCCCCCCAAAAAAATGTAAAAATCAAAATTTTTTTAAATTTTTGGCCAATTTGTTTTCTGCTACCTATGTTAGGTAAAAAAAAAATCACAATAAGCGTATTTTTATTGGTTTGCGCAAAAGTTATTGCGTTTACTAACTAAGGGAAAGATTTTTGTCATTTTTGGTGTTTTTTTTTTTAAAGAGTAATGGCGGCGATCTGCGATTTTTTTTTTCGGGACTGCGACATTGGGGCAGACAGATCGGACCCTTGACTGACATTTTTGACACTTTTGGGGGTACCAGTGACATTACTACAGTAATCAGTGCTAAAAATATGCACTGTTACTGTAAAAATGACACTGGCAGGGAAGGGGTTAATTTTATTGGAGAGGGAGGGGTTAATGTATGCCTGGTGCTTACTGATGTGTGTGGGGGGAGGTGACTGAGTGACACAGGGACAGATCACATGTTCAGCTATGCTGAACCCTGCAATCTGTCACTGTTTCTCACTTAGGAGATCCGCCCGCTTTGTTTACACAGTGATCACCGCCTCTCCTCCCCTGGCCCGACTCCCGCTGTGACTGAAAACAGCGGGAGCGAGCCTACGGCGGCGCGCGAGCGCCGCCCAGAAGGGGAGGAGTCCAGCGACGTAGACCTAATCGAGCCACTTTGCCACAGTACAGTCCCAGTGACTGGTTGGCAAGTGGTTAAGTGGGGTGTAAATCGGGCGAAAGATTGTTCGATTTTCCTCGTTGTTTAACAGCAAATCGGAACCAATGAACCAAACTTCTTACGACAAAAGCTTTTTTTTTGTTGTTTATTGGTCCTGATCATGCGCAGTCTTTCTTTTCTGATTTTCTTGTACAAAAATCGTACGCAAACAGTACACAATAAACGAAAATCGTTCATTTTTTCCTGTACGAGAACAATTTTGGAGTTTGTCCCTTCGAGAATTTTCGTACGGAAATTCTGAATCGTCTGTAGTAAGTTATGTACACACTATACGAAAATTGTACGAAAATCCTTTGGACGAAAATGTTAGCCCAATTTTCTTATACTGTATACGAGCCTTTACCACTTTACGACCGCCCGCCGCAATTATACTGCGGAAGGCAGCTGCACCTGGGCAAACAGACGTAGCTATACGTCGGTCGCGAGCAGGAGGCTAGGGTGTGAGCGCTTCCCTGCCAGTGCCTTATTATTACAGTAGCAGTGCATATTTTTAGCACTGATTACTGTAGTAATGTCACTGGTCCCCCCCAAAAGTGTCAAAAATGTCAGTTAGGGGTTCTTGATTTCACAAGCCCATTCCCCTCACAGTTAGAAAACACCCCCTAGGCTCACACTTAACTCTTTGGCCACCACTGGATTGACCCTTTCCCTGCCAGTGTCGTTATTAGGAGTAACAGTGCATATTTTTAGCACTGATTACTGTAGTAATGTCACTGGTCCCCCCCAAAAGTGTCAAAAATGTCAGTTAGGGGTTCTTGATTTCACAAGCCCATTCCCCTCACAGTTAGAAAACACCCCCTAGGCTCACACTTAACCCTTTGGCCACCACTGGATTGACCCTTTCCCTGCCAGTGTCGTTATTAGGAGTAACAGTGCATATTTTTAGCACTGATTACTGTAGTAATGTCACTGGTCCCCCCAAAAGTGTCAAAAATGTCAGTTAGGGGTCCGATCTGTCTGCCGCAATGTCGCAGTCCCGCTAAAAATCACAGATCGCCGCCATTACTAGTTAAAAAAATAAATAAATAAATAAAAATGACATAAATCTTTCCCGTAGTTAGTAGAAGCGATAACTTTTGCGCTAACCAATCAAAATGCACTTATGGCAATTTTTTTTACCAAAAATATGTAGCAGAAAACAAATTGGCCAAAAATGTTAAAAAATTTTTAATTTTTAATTTTTTTTTTTTTTTTTTGGGAGGGGGGGAATGTTATATATCAGAATGGGAAAAATATTGTTTTTTTTTTTTTTTTTCAGAATTGACGCTCTTTTTTTGTTTATAGCGCAAAAAAAAAAAAAAAAAAAATTGCAGAGGTGATCAAATACTACCAAAAGAAAGCTATATTTGTGGGGAAAAAAGGACATCAATTTTATTTAGGTACAGCGTCGCACGACCGCGCAATTGTCCGTTAAATTAACGCAGTGCCGAATCGTAAAATATGGCCTGGTCATTAAGGGGGCAAATCCTTCCGGTCTTAAAGTGGTTAAGGTGGACAGTTAAGGGTCAATAAAACTGTGGCTCAACTGCTTATTTTACTGCTCCCCGGCCACAAGTGTAAATGAGGCCTATAGTAAAAAAAAGGTCAGTGCCTAGGAGCACACAAACATGGGTCATATTACCTCCAATCTCTTCTGTCTGTACAGTGCGGCCAGTAAATATGAATCACAGAACTGGCCACAAAGAAGAAGAAATATTCTGCTCTGAACGCAGTCCCTCAGTTTGTATTTACAGACCGTATCTCCAGCAAATATTCATATTTGTTAAGTCTGAATCCTCCCGGCAGGTGACACGCATTATTTAAAGACGAGTCTTTTCACTGAATAGCTCCATTATTTATTACATTGTATTACATTCCCCCCTGTAGAGCCAGCAGAGATAACCATCAGGATTTATTTCCAGGAGTTTTGTTACATTGTAGTTCCATGTTCTGTAAAAGAAAAGATATAAAATGTGCAATCACAATGAAGACTGAAAATCTCCGGTCAGATCTGGAGCGCCAAGGACTTCCTGGTGAGAGGCCAGAGGAATCATCCGATGATCCGATCGGTGGTGGAGAACTCCGCTTCTTCCTGGTGAGAGGCCAAAGGAATATTGCGATGATCCGATCGGTGGTGGAGAAATCCGCTTCTTCCTGGTGAGAGGAATCATCTGATGACCCATTTGTTGGTGATGGAGAACTCTGCTTCTTCCCAGTGAGAGGAATCATCTGATGACCCATTTGTTGGTGATGGAGAACTCTGCTTCTTCCCGGTGAGATGAATCATCTGATGACCTGTCTGGTGGTGATGGAGAACTCTGCTTGTTCCCAGTGAGAGTAATGATATGATGACCTGTTTTATTGGTGATGGAGAACTCTGCTTCTTCCCAGTGAGAGGAATCATCTGATGACCCATTTGTTGGTGATGGAGAACTCTGCTTCTTCCCGGTGAGAGGAATAATTTGATGACCTGTTCGTTGGTGATGGAGAACTCTGCTTCTTCCTGGTGAGAGGAATCATCTGATGACCTGTCTGGTGGTGATGGAGAACTCTGCTTCTTCCCAGTGAGAGGAATCATCTGATGACCTGTTCGTTGGTAATGGGGAACTCTGCTTCTTCCCAGTGAGAAGAATCATCTGATGACCCATTTGCTGGTGATGGAGATCTCTGCTTCTTCCCGGCGGTGAGAGGAATCATCTGATGACCCATTTGTTGGTGATGGAGATCTCTGCTTCTTCCCAGTGAGAGGAATCATCTGATGACCCATTTGTTGGTGATGGAGAACTCTGTTTCTTCCTGGTGAGAGGAATCATCTGATGACCTGTCCGGTGGTAATGGAGAACTCTGCTTCTTCCCAGTGTGATGAATCGTCTGATGACCTGTGCGATGGTGATGGAGAACTCTTCTTCCTCCCAGTGAGAGGAATCATCTGATTACCCGTCCGGTGGTGATGTAAATTACGTAAATTCCCATTTGGCGGTTGGCAAGTGGATAAAGTAGCTAAACTTTTGTTGAGAAATAAACCCCTCCCCTCTGGGTGATCTCTGTACATTGCAAGGTCTGTAACAAACATTGTTGTAGATTCCTACCTTTAATTTTCTGGAGAAATAGCTGTTTACTTCTTTGTCTCCATGTGCTTAGTGAGTCTGCATGGGAGTGGTTTTGTAATTATCAATCAGCTGCTACATCTACAGGGTCGGCATCCCTTTAGATGTGATTTCCTTTGGGAATATCTCCCCAAAAATGACATTTTTGTTGCAGGGAATGCACAAAATTTAATTTGTATGTTAGTGCAGACTTCTGGGAAAATCAGTAAGCTAATCACACAAGCAGGATATTACATACCTGGGGGGTGCTCTTTATACTATCTGGGTACAGAACACCTCCAAGTAGCTATATTGTATTGCATTTTACAGAGAATTACTGTGCTGCAGTTTGAAAATGAAAGGTAATATTTAATAACATTCAATCAAAATATGAAACCACAAAGGCCTCAGAGGACGTCATTTGATGACGAAACCCGTAAGTCAGGACGGGAACACGTGACGTAAGCATGTTATAAAGTTTTGCTTGACATGTCTTCCAATGTTTTCATGCTTGTGAGGGCAAAACCTTTTCAATAAATCTGCGATTTTATTGCATCACTTTGCTAGTGTTGAATTCTCTATAATTTCAGAGTCAACACATTCTGGTAAGCAGATTGGTGTTTATCCACGCGGTGTCTGTGACGTGACCATATCTTTCTCTGCTGAATATTGGTGTGCGATAATTCCTCTCATATACACATTATATGGACTTTTTTTTGCTTTATAGAGACTATTTATTGGTGCTGCCCCCCTCATTTTGTCAATTCAACCAAAATATGACTTGTGTATATGCCATATTATTATTTTTTTTTTATTTATTTGCTAATTGTTTTCCCCCACAGAAGTCCTCCAGAAGGTTCTCCCCCCCCCTTCATGACCAGGGCATTTTTTGCTCGGTAATGCAACACTGTAAACAAATTTAATTTAAATAATTTTTTTTACACAAATAGAACTTTCTTTTGGTGGTATTTGATCACCACTGGTGATTTTTTTATTTTTTGCGCTATAAACAAAAAAATAAAGACTGAAAATTCTGAAAAAAAAATAAATAAATGTAAAATTCAAGTCTTGCATGGGTGTGAGAAGTCACATTAGGAAAGCTATTGGAATGCAAAGCGTCCATGTTGGAACGCATGGCGCATTCGCAGTAAATTGTTCTCGTCCGTACGTCATCTCTGATTGCAGAATCTGATAGGTAACACTATTCTGATAGAACACCAGGCCTTCTTCTCTCCACATTTGGAAGAACGGACAAACATTACCATAGACACACTCCTAAATCTTGTGGATGGCCTTCCCAGAAGAGTTGAAGCTGTTATAGCTGCAAAGGGTGAGCCAACTCAATATTGAACCCTACGGACTAAGACTGGGATGCCATAAACCACTTGCCGACCGCCCCACGCAGATTTACTGCGGCAGGGCGGCTCGGCTGCGCATAATCACGTAGATCTACGTGAATATGTGCATGTGGTCTCGTGGCACGTGCCGCCAGAGTCATGCTCCTGCTGTGATTAGACACAGCAGGAGGCAGACCACGATTGCCGCCGGCCTCCCGCAATCTTCAAGGAAACTGACAGAAGAGCCGCCTGCCTATGTAAACAAAGCAGGCAGCTCTCCTGTCACACAGGCTCAGAGAGATCACGTATTTCAGCTAAACTGAAACCCCCATCTCTGTGTGCCTGTCACAGAGCCACCCCCCCCCCCAGTTAGCAAGCACTTTAGGCATACATTTAACCCCTTGATCACCCCCAGTAATTAACCCCTTCCCTGTCAGTGTCATTTATACAGTAACAGTGCATATTATTTAGCACTGATTACTGTAGTAATGTCACTGATCCCCAAAAGGTGTCAAAAATGTCAGTTAGGGGTCCGATCTGTCTGCCGCAATGTCGCAGTCCCGCTAAAAATCGCAGATCACCGCCATTAAAATAAAAAAATAAAAAATAAAAAGTCCAAAGTTTGTAAACGCTATAACTTTCGCGCAAAGCAATTAATATACACTTTTTGGGATTTTTTTTTTTTTTTTTTTTTACCAAAAATATGTAGCAGAATAGAAATTGTCCTAAACTGATAAAAAAAATGTGATTTTAAATGTTTTTTTTTTTTATTATTGGGAATGTTATATAGCAGAAAGTATAAAATATTGTTTTTTTTTTTTTTTTCAAAATTGTCGCTCATTTTTTGTTTATAGCACAAAATCTAAAAATCGCACAGGTGATCAAATACCACCAAAAGAAAGCTCTATTTGTGGGAAAATAAGTACATCAATTGTATATGGGTACAGCGTCGCACGACAGCGCAATTGTTAGTTAAAGTAACGCAGTGCCGAATCGCAAACAAAAATGGCCTGGTTCTTAAGGGGGGGTAAAACCTTCCGGAGGTGAAGTGGTTAAAGTTCATGAGTGTGTAAAGGCAGGCGTCCCAATACTTTTGGTAATATAGTGTATATTACAGGGGTCTCTAAACTTTTTAAACAAAGGGCCAGTTTATTGTAATTCAGACTTTAGGAGGGCCAGATTGTGGCCGGTGGGGGCAGATAGTGTCCCGGGCCCAGCATCTGTGAGAATAAATATGGCCTCAGGGTTGGTGGCCTGTAGGAGGAGTGCGCATATTAGCTGGAGGAATAGTATCCCATCATTGGTGTCAGTGGGAGGAATAGTGCCCCATTATTGGTGTCAGTGGGAGGAATAGTGCCCCATCATTGGTGTCAGTGGGAGGAATAGTGTCCCATTATTGGTATCAGTGGGAGGAATAGTGCCCCATCATTGGTGTCAGTGGGAGGAATAGTGCCCCATCGTTGGTGTCAGTGGGAGGAATAGTGCCCCATCATTGGTGTCAGTGGGAGGAATAGTGTCCCATCATTGGTATCAGTGGGAGGAATAGTGCTCCATCATTGGTGTCAGTGGGAAGAATAGTGCCCCATCATTGGTGTCAGTGGAAAGAATAGTGTCCCATCATTGGCGTCAGTGACAGGAATAGTGCCCCATCATTGGTGTCAGTGGGAGGAATAGTGTCCCATCATTGGCGTCAGTGAGAGGAATAGTGCCCCAACATTGGTGTCAGTGGGAGGAATAGTGCCCCCTTGTTGGTGTCAGTGGGAGGAATAGTGCCCCATCATTGGTGTCAGTGGGAGGAATAGTGCCCCATCAATGGTGTCAGTGGGAGGAATAGTGCCCCCTTGTTGGTGTCAGTGGGAGGAATAGTGCCCCATCATTGGTGTCAGTGGGAGGAATAGTGCCCCCTCGTTGGTGTCAGTGGGAGGAATAGTGCCCCATCATTGGTGTCAGTGGGAGGAATAGTGTCTCATCATTTGTGTCAGTGGGAGGAATAGTGCCCCATCATTGGTGTCAGTGGTAGGAATAGTGCCCCATCATTGGTGTCAGTGGGAGGAATAGTGCTCCATCATTGGTGTCAGTAGGAGGAATAGTGCTCCATCATTGGTGTCAGTAGGAGGAATAATGCCTCATATCATTAGGAGGAATAGTACCCAAAGGGCCAAATAAAGGCTTGCAAAGGGCCACATCTGGCCCTTGGGCCACAGTTTGGAGACCCCTGGTATATTATATATTTAACGCTATGCAGAGCTTTAACAAAATAAATGTCATTCATTTGGAGTTATAAATCTTATGCCGATTGCTACAATTCCAATGCACAGAATTACAATGTTACATTTTCTTCATTGTGGGAAAAATATCCATCGCTGTGCTAACAAGGCCGTCAGAAGAGCTTAGCCGGATCCTAACACAACGCATTTAACGCAGAGCCTCGTCCAGGTTGATCTCTTTCCAGCTGAATGGGCTTAGAGGGTCTTTAATATCTCCTTGGTGTTCGGTGAAAGGCTCCGAGGATTTACGGCCGACTTTTCTATGTAAATGGCCGGTGAGCCGAGCGAAGAATCCGCCCTAATAGCTGATCATATTACTCCAACAGACTGACGCATTTTAATCAGGATACAGGCCAATCTACGGGATGGCGTTATCGATCAGACACACTGAATGAAGTCACCGTGGATCGTGACCCTCTAGAGGATTTTATTAGCGGGTTTAATCTCCGATTTTATGGATATCAGACTATCGAGCGAATCCCACAGACTCAACAACAGCAAACTATTCTGGAGGTTAATTAGATGAAGAGGACCGGTCTGCCCTAATAGGGATAACGTTTTGTTAGATCACTGGGGGATGGTAAATGTTACAATCAAATGTACAACATAAGTAGTATCAATGTAGCAGAGCTCAGAGTCAGCTAAAAATACTCTAAAAAATAATCACCGAGCGTGGAAACACACTTTTTGAGCGAACGTTTGTGTACCCCTGACCATCACATCTATAGGAGCTCGACGAACATCCCAATCCAAAACCATGGCTATTAATATGGCATTGCCCCCAGCCCCCCCCCCCCCATACCCGCCCGGCAATTAATACATAGAGTTTTCCCACCTGACCATTAACATGGCCTTGCCCCCCCCCCCCCGCCCCCACATCCCACCCCCCGACCATCACATCTATAGGAGCTCAACGAACATCCCAATCCAAAACCATGGCTATTAATATGGCATTGCCCCCTGCCCCCCCCCCCCCATACCCGCCCAGCAATTAATACATAGAGTATTCCCACCTGACCATTAACATGGCATTGCCCCCCCCCCCGCCCCCACATCCCACCCCCCGACCATCACATCTATAGGAGCTCGACGAACATCCCAATCCAAAACCATGGCTATTAATATGGCATTGCCCCCTGCCCCCCCCCCCCCCATACCCGCCCGGCAATTAATACATAGAGTTTTCCCACCTGACCATTAACAGGGCATTGTCCCCCCCCCCCCCCCCGCCCCCACATTCCACCCCCCGACCATCACATCTATAGGAGCTCGACGAAAATCCCAATCCAAGACCGTGGCCATTAATATGGCATTGCCCCCTGCCCCACCCACCCCCCCCCCCCCCGGCAATAAATACATAAATATGGAGTTTTCCCCTCTGACCATTAATATGGAGTTAACCCCCTCTCCCCATGGCCATTAACCACTTCTGTGACAATAAAAGTGGAAATAATCAGCGCAATCCTCAAATAAAAGTGATGAACACAAAGCTGCAAGCAATCAGTGCTAAACACAAAACACCCACATATTGATTTATGATTATCACCATATTATTTATTATTTGTCACATATCTAAGCGATATTGGTTACCATTTATTCACTTAGCGCAGCAATATTATTTATTGATTAACCACTTCTGGACCGGAAGGATTTGCCCTCTTATCCACTTAAGCCCCGGAGGATTTGGCTGCTAAAAGACCAGGGGGTATTTTGCGATTCGGCACTGCGTGACTTTAACGGACAATTGCGCGGTCGTGCGACGCTGTACCTAAACGAATTTGACGTCCTTTTTTTCCCACAAACAGAGCTTTCTTTTGGTGGTATTTGATCACCTGTGCGATTTTTTGATCATGCGCTATAAACAAAAAAAGAGCGTCAATTTTGCAATAATAACAATATTTTTCACATTTTTTTATATGAAATTCCCCCCCAAAAAAATGTAAAAATCAACATTTTTTAACATTTGCGGCCAATTTGTTTTATGCTACATATGTTTGGTAAAAAAAATCGCAAAAAGCATATTTTGATTGGTTTGCGCAAAAGTTATCGCGTTTACTAACAAAGGGAAAGATTTTTGTCATTTTTGTTGTTTTTTTTTTTAACGCGTAATGGCGGCGATCTGCGGTTCTGCGATATTGTGGCGGACAGATCGGACCCTTGACTGACATTTTTGGGGTTACCAGTGACATTTCTACAGTAATCAGTGCTATACATATGCATTGGTACTGTAAAAATACACTGGCAGTGAAGGGGTTAACTTTATTTGAGAGGGAGGGGCTGTGTGTGTCCCTAGGGGCGTGATTCTTACTGTGATTGGCTGTGGCTTGAAGTGTAGGAACAATGATCAACGGTCCTACATTGTAGAACCGTGTAATCAGTGTTTCTACACAGGGAGAATGACAGGCGGCTTGTTTACATTAGCCGCCTGACTTTCTCCCTCTCCCCCGACGATCGCCGAGTGACCGGCGGACATCGGGTCTGCCGGTCACACGCGCGGGGGGGCCCGTGACCGCGCGGGAGCGTGCCTCCGGCGGTGCTCGCTCGCTCCCCAGAGCCTCACAGGCTAGCGACGTAGACCTACGTCGCTCTGCCTGTGAGGGGCTGACTGCCGCAGTAAATATACTGTGAGCGGTCGGCAAGCGGTTAATGACCAAACCATTTTTTGCGATTCAGCACTGCGTTATTTTAACGGACAATTGCGCAGTCGTGCAGCGCTGTACCCAAATAAAATTGATGTCTTTTTTCCCCACAAACCGAGATTTCTTTTGGTGGTATCTGATCATCTGTGCGATTTTTATTTTTTGCGTTGTAAACAAAAATAGCAACAATTCTGAAAAAAAAAAACAATATTTTTCACATTCTGCTATATAACATTCCCCCCAAAAAAATGTAAAAATCAAATGTTTTCATAATTTTAGGCCAATTTGTATTCTGCTACATATTTTTGGTAAAAAAAAAAAAAAAATAAAATTCCAATAAGCGTATCTTACAAACTAGGGGAAAGATTTATGTCATTTTTTTTTCTTTTTTTACTAGTAATGGCGGCGATCAGAGATTTTTAGAGGGACTGCGACATTGCGGCGGACAGATCGGACCCCTAACTGACATTTTTGACACTTTTGGGGGGACCAGTGACATTACTACAGTAATCAGTGCTAAAAATATGCACTGTTAATGTACTAATGACACTGGCAGGGAAGGGGTTAACCCAGGGGCGATCAAAGGGTTAAGTGTGAGCCTAGGGGGTGTTTTCTAACTGTATGGGGGAGGGACTTATGAAATGAACTTAGACACCTGTGATCCTATATAGAAGGATCACAGGCGCTCTGAGATCCTTTCAGAACGGTCAGCTGTGTTTACAATAGCAGACAGCCCTTCTCTCTCAGCAGGGAGCGATCGCGGGTGGCCGGTGGCAATGTGGCCGCTGTCCCCATGGATTGGCATCCCCGCTGCCTAGTGGGGGGCAGGCGCACATCCCCAGGACCGCTCCCGCTAACCGACGTACCCATAGGTCGATTTGCGCAACCGAGCCAGCCTGCCGCAGTATATATGCTGTGGGCGATCGGCAAGTGGTTAATATAGAGTTGCCACCTCTGCCATGGCCATTAAAATGGAGTAGCCCAACCCCCATGGTCATTGAAATTGAGTTTTCCCCTAACCCTATGGCCATTTATATGGAGTTTTCCCCTCCCCCCACAGCCATTTATATGGAGTCGTCCACCTCCCTCAGCCAATTATTAGGGGTTGCTCCTTTGTGGCCATACTATTCTCCACTCTTCTATTAAGACTTTCCACAGGATTTTGGGGGTGTCTGTGGGAATTTGTGTCCATTTATGAGGTTGGGTACCGATGCTGGATGAGAAGACCTGGCTCGCCACCGGCATTCCAATTCATCCCAAAGGCGTTTAGTAGGGTTGAGGTCAGGTGCTAATGTTGGATAAGAAGACATGATCCCATAGGTGTTCAGTAGGGTTGAGGTCAGGGCTCTGGGAAGACCACTTGGGTTTCCCTATACCATCAAATGGGATGTTGGACATCCCAATTAAAAACCATGGCCGTCGATTTGGTGTTGCCCCCCTTTGTGACTTTAACATCCTTCACTCTTCTGGGAAGACTTTCTACAAGATTGGCATGGCAGCAGCTTGAAGTTCTGAAAATATAGTACATGGTCAAAGGTTTGTGGACACATTGCCATTACGTCTATATGTATATATATGAACTTGTTGGACATCCCATTCCAAAACAATGGACATTATTCGATGTTGTTTCCATTACCCCCATGGAGTTGCCCCATTTGCACTCTTCGGGGAAGGCTTTCCACAAGATTTTGGAGGGCGTCTGTGGGAATTTTTTATGGTCAGGTACTGATATTGGATGAGAAGACCTGGCTAACCATCGACGTTCCAATTCATCCTAAAGTAGGGTTGAGGTCCAGGGCTCTGTGCAGGATACTCAAGATCTTTCACACCAAACTTGGCAAACCATGTCTTTATGGAGCTGGCTTTGTACTCATGGTAAAAGTCATGGTGGAAAAGAAAAGGGTCTTCACCAAACTGTTACCACAAGGTTGGAGGAGAACAATTGTCTACAATGCTGCTCTTTCTTCCATAGACCCAGTACAGCAGTGAATGCTGACATATTTGACCTCTCTATGCATGAACTCGCTAGCAAAGCAATTGTTTCCTTGCTAGCTGTGGTGATGGGTGGCCATGCACCAGGGGCAGACTGGCAACTTTCGGCCCTGGGGGCAAGTACAAACCAGAAGCCCATGGTGTAGCGAATATCGGCCCCCTCCCACTCCCCCCCCCTTTCCTGGCCTCCTCTTGACCCCCATTCCAGGCTGATGCTCCGCTCCAGGTACTTTCCACTCACCGACCAAATCCGTGTTCCCGACCTGGCCAGCAGGGGGTGGTTTGGGGTAGCTGGGACAGCTCGGTCAGGTCTAGTTAGGAGCTGGGGGTGTAGAGTCTCCAGTGGGCATGGAACTCTGCTCAGACATAGTTTACACTATCCATGCTGGGGTGGAGGTCTGCGCTCTGTCCTTGTCTTCATCCCGCACTGCAGTGGGGACTATTTCTTCTCTTCACCAGGAATCCTTTAGGCATGCCTGTGGCAGAAGCAGGGCAACCTTTTTACGGGGCAACAGAGTGGCCCAGGGGGCAATTTCCCCCCTGCCCCCTGGCCCAGTCCTCCCCTGATATGCACCAAGGCGGGAGAGTCTGACCCTGTCTGACATTGGGGGGGGGGGGGGGACCCTGTCTAACATTGGAGCTAGCATTACACCCAAGAAGATGAAACAAACACTCATATAACTTGCCCCATCAGGAGCTGGACACTGTATCTTCTTTATGGGGAGAAAAAAAATCCTTAAATGTGAAAACAAATGCAGCCACCATGTCTAAGAAATGCTGAGCTAGCTGTCATCTATGACAATTTAAGGTTTCTGTACACTTTAATTGTGTCATCCGTAGGAGGTCACTGGATGTAAAAAACGTCTTTTTAGTTTTCTCATCCTGCGTAGCTCCAGAAAGTGACAGCAGATGTCTAATACCTCCTGAGGGGTGAGAGCGCCATGGACAAGGTGTAAATGTGAGCTGGCACTGGGCAATGGTTGATCCTAATGTACGGTAATAGGCTCTGCTCATTTACCGCGAGTGATCGGATTCACCGACCCGCTGCAAGGAAACACCGTTCTAAGTGGACATGGCGGACTCATTCCAGGTGTGAACTCCTCCGAAGGAATAATCCACAATATGGAGAGAAATCTCACTTCTAGTACACGGAGTCCTCAATGATCTCTAAGAGTTCATTCACATTAGCGCGACTTGTCAGGCGACTTGTCAGCCTGACAAGTCGTGGTATGTCGCGGTCCATTGATTAGCACAGGACCCGTTCTAATAGGAGCGACACAAGTCGCTCCGACTTAGAAAAAGGGTCCTGTACTACTTTGGGGCGACCTCGGAGCGACTTGCATAGACTTCTATTATGTGAAGTCTCTGCAAGTCGCGCCGAAGTCGCGGTGCACGCGACTTCACAGGTCGCCCCCCAAAGTCGTGTCGCGCTAGTCTGAATGGGCTCTAAGACTTCTGCATTATACAAACAAGGATTAAAGTTATACATTTCTATGGAACGATTAACCACAAATAAACGTATTGACTATTGATGCTGGCATTCAATTCTGGCCATTTGTAGGAGTCATGCACAGACTCTTGTCATACAAAGAGAACGGGAAGCCAAGAACCGCCATATTGGACAATATACATTGATCAGTCATAACATCATAACATTGATTGTCTGTGAAAGTGGGTGGGATATATCAGGCAGCAAGTGAACATGTTGTCCCTAACATTTTTATATGTTATAAGCAGTGGCGGATGGTGCTCAAAATTTTTGGGGGGGCGCAAACAGAAAAATGAGTGACCAGCGTGCCCCCAATCAATGCAGAGTGCCACAGCATGCCCCCAATCAATGTAGAGTGCCACAGCGTGCCCCCAATCAATGCAGAGCGCCACAGCGTGCCCCCATCAATGCAGAATGCCACAGCATTGCCCCCAATCAATGCAGAGTGCCACAGCATGCCCCCCAATCAATGCAGAGTGCCACAGCATGCCCCCCAATCAATGCAGAGTGCCACAGCATGCCCCCAATCAATGCAGAATGCCACAGTGTGCCCCTCAATCAATGCAGAGTGCCACAGCGTGCCCCCAATCAATGCAGAGTGCCACAGCATGCCCCCAATCAATGCAGAATGCCACAACATTCCCCCCAATCAATGCAGAGTGCCACAGCATGCCCCCCAATCATTGCAGAGCACCGCAGCGTGCCCCCAATCATTGCAGAGTGCCACAGCATGCCCCCAATAATTGCAGAGTGCCACAGTATGCCCCATCAATGCAGAGTGCCACAGCATTGCCCCCAATCATTGCAGAGCGCCACAGCATTGTCCCCAATCATTGCAGAGCGCCACAGCATTGTCCCCAATCATTGCAGAGCGCCACAGCATTGTCCCCAATCATTGCAGAGCGCCACAGCATTGTCCCCAATCATTGCAGAGTGCCACAGCATGCCCTCTAATCAATGCAGACTGTCACAGCACTGTCACCAATCATTGCAGAGTGCCCACAGCATTGTCCCCAATCATTGCAGAGCGCCACAGCATTGTCCCCAATCATTGCAGAGTGCCACAGCATGCCCCCAATAATTGCAGAGTGCCACAGTATGCCCCATCAATGCAGAGTGCCACAGCATTGCCCCCAATCATTGCAGAGCGCCACAGCATTGTCCCCAATCATTGCAGAGCGCCACAGCATTGTCCCCAATCATTGCAGAGCGCCACAGCATTGTCCCCAATCATTGCAGAGCGCCACAGCATTGTCCCCAATCATTGCAGAGTGCCACAGCATGCCCTCTAATCAATGCAGACTGTCACAGCACTGTCACCAATCATTGCAGAGTGCCCACAGCATTGTCCCCAATCATTGCAGAGCGCCACAGCATTGTCCCCAATCATTGCAGAGCGCCACAGCATTGTCCCCAATCATTGCAGAGCACCACAGCATGCCCCCCAATCAATGCAGAGTGCCACAGCATTGTCCCCATCAATACAGAGACCAGCGTGCGTGCCCCCTTCAATGTAGTGTGGGCTCCCCCCCCCCCCCCCCCCGGAGACCAATGCACTTACCTGGCGGCGGCTTTTCCTCACTCTGTCCCCCGGCGCGTCTCCTGCAGTCCTCCCACTCCCGCCTCCTCCTCGGCCAATGGCATGAGGTTTGCCTTGCAGCCAATCAGGAAGCGTGTATCGGACGTGCTTCCTGATTGGCCAGGAGGAGGATCGGTGTGGCAATAGCGAATTTTCATTCGCTATTGTCACACAATGGGTGGGCTCGGGACGCACTGCTCTGTGCCCCGAGCCCACCCTTTGCATAGCCCTATTAGAGCCTCTGGCTTTAATCAGGTGATGTAAAAAAAAAAAAAATCCCCATTAAGCTCCATGCGTCCGGCACCCCTGCATGCAGATTAAGGGGCCGGACGCATGGATGTGGGGGCTGCGCCCCGAACGCACCGGCCGCCACTGGTTATAAGCTGAAAAAATGGGCAAGTGTGAGGATTTGAGTGACTTTGACAAGGGCCAAATTGTAATGGATAAATAATTGGGTCAGAGCAACTCCAAAATTGCAGCTCTTGTGGGATGTTCCTGGTCAGCAGTGGTCAGGAAAGACAAAAAGTGATCCTAGGAAAGAAAACTGAAAAAATAGGGCAACAGGGTGGCCAGGGCTCATGGAGGTGGGGGAAGGCTCATTGATGGAGGTGGGGAGGGAAGGCTCATTGATAGAGGTGAGGAGGGAAGGCTCAATAAGGGAGGTGGGGAGGGAAGGCTCATTGATGGAGGTGGGGAGGGAAGGCTCGTTGGTGGAGGTGGAGGTGGGGGAGGGAAGGCTTATTGGTGGAGGTGGGAGAGGGAAGGCTCATTGGTGGAGGTGGGGGAGGGAAGGTGCATTTATGGAGGTGGGGAGGGAAGGCTAATTGATGGAGTTGGGGAGAGAAGGTTTATTGATGGAGGGGGGGGGCTCATTGATGGAGGTGGGGAGAGAAGGCTAATTAATGGAGGTGAGGAGGAAAGGTTAATTGATAGAGATGGGGAGGAAAGGCTCATTAATGGAGGTGGGGGGGGCTCAATGATAGAGGTGGGGAGGGAAGGTTCATTGATGGAGGTAGAGGGGAAGGCTCATGGGTGGAGGTGGGGGAGGGAAGGCTTATTGGTGGAGGTGGGAGAGGGAAGGCTCATTGGTGGAGGTGGGGGAGGGAAGGTGCATTTATGGAGGTGGGGAGGGAAGGCTAATTGATGGAGTTGGGGAGAGAAGGCTCATTGATGAAGGTGAGGAGGAAAGGTTAATTGATAGAGATGGGGAGGAAAGGCTCATTAATGGAGGTGGGGGGGCTCAATGATGGAGGTGGGGAGGGAAGGTTCATTGATGGAGGTAGAGGGGGGAAAGCTCATTGATGGAGGTGGGGAGTGAAGGCTCATTGATGGAGGTGGGGAGTGAAGGCTCATTGATGGAGGTGGGGAGGGAAGGCTCATTGATGAAGGTGGGGAGAGAAGGCTCATTGATGGAGTTGAGGAGGAAAGGTTAATTGATAGAGATGGGGAGGAAAGGCTCATTAATGGAGGTGGGGGGGCTCAATGATGGAGGTGGGGAGGGAAGGTTCATTGATGGAGGTAGAGGGGGGAAAGCTCATTGATGGAGGTGGGGAGTGAAGGCTCATTGATGGAGGTGGGGAGGGAAGGCTGGCCTGTGTTGTCTGATCCAATAGAAGACCTACTGGAGCTCAAATTACTCAAAAATTGGATGCTGGTTCTGATAGAAAGACGTCAAAACACACAGAGCATTGCAGTTCATTGATGGAGGTAGAGGGGGGAAAGCTCATTGATGGAGGTGAGGAGGGAAGGTTCTCTGATGGAGGTGGGAAAGGAAGGTTCATTGATAGAGGTGGGAGGGAAGGCTCAATGATGGAAGTGGGGAGGAAAGGCTCATTGATGGAGGTGAGGAGGGAAGGTTCACTGATGGAGGTGGGGAAGGAAGGTTCATTGATAGAGGTGGGAGGGAAGGCTCAATGATGGAGATGGGGAGGAAAGGTTTATTGATGAAGGTGGGGACGGAAGGCTCATTGATGAAGGTGGGGAGGGAAGGCTCAATGATGGAGATGGGGAGGAAAGGTTTATTGATGGAGGTGGGGACGTAAGGCTCATTGATGAAGGTGGGGAGGGAAGGCTCATTGATGGAGGTGGGGAGGGAAGACTGGCCTGTGTTGTCTGATCTAATAGAAGACCTACTGGAGCTCAAATTAATCAAAAATTGGATGCTGGTTCTGATAGAAAGACGTCAAAACACACAGAGCATTGCAGTTTGTTGTGTATGGGGGATGCGTAGCCGAAAACCGGTCAGGGGGCCCATGCAGAGCCATGTCCACAGCCAAAAGTTCCTACAGTAGGCACATGAGCATCCGAACTGGACCACGGAGCAATGGAAGATGGTGGCCTGATCTGATTAATTCAAGAATGTTTTGAGGAACACAATGAGTTTGAGGTGTTGACCTGGCCAAATTCTCCAGATCGTAATCCAATCGAGCATCTGTGGGATGTGCTGGAAAAACAAGCCCGATCAAAGGAGGCCCTACCTCACATCTTACAGGACTTAAAGAATCTGCTACTGACAGCTTGGAGCAAGATACCACGCCGTACCTTCAGAGGTCTAGTGGAGTCCATGCCTCCAGGGGTTATGGTGGGTGTTCATAATGTAATAGCTGATCAGTGTATTATTCTGGTAAACCTCAACCTCATCCCTAGTCTTGACGCTATCCGTGGTTCTGAAAGTGGTCACCTTTACAGTCAGCCCCTCTTCCTGGAAAAATGTTCTTGGAATGCTGCAACTTCCTGTTCCACAAAGCCAAAAAAAGCTGCCAAAAGTTTTATATATCCATCTATCCAGTACTGAGATCTATATCTAGGAGCCCCTTTGGGGGGCTTTCATAGAATATCAAGGGTCTAAACAGAGAGAAAGGCACTGAGGACAGAGCTTCCCCAGTCCTTTTCTCTGCAGCCTCAGCTGCACTGGACAGTGAACGAATAGGAAGTGCTCTGTGCTGAGCGGCTTCCTGTTCATTCACAAACTGATCTAAAAGGGAGGTATAGGAATATGGACTTTAATGGCACAACACAACCTCACAGAGGACTTCAGTTAGTTTAACTGCTTCCGGACCGCCCACTGCAGATTTACTGCGGCAGGCTGGCCCTCCTGCGCAAAACGACGCAGGTCTACGTCGGCCGCGCGCCTGCAGCTTGGAGGCGAGCGCGCGTGCCCCCACTCGGCAGCGGGGACTCCGATGCACAGGGCAGGCGGCTCCAATTGCTGCCTGACACCCGCGACCAATCCCCGGGGAGAGAGAAGGACGGTCAGCTGTTGTAAACACAGCTGACCATTCTTCTCCCTGGAATGACACAGAGCGCCTGTGATCCTTCTATATAGGAACACATGTCTTCATTTCACAAGCCCAACCCCCATACAGTTAGAAACACGCCCCTAGGTACACATTTAACCCCTTGATCACCCACAATGTTAACCCCTTCCCTGCCAGTGTCATTATTACAGTAACAGTGCATATTTTTAGCACTGATTACTGTAGTAATGTCACTGGTCCCCCCAAAAACTGTCAAAAATGTCAGTTAAGGGTCCGTCCTGTCTGCCACAATGTCACAGTCCCGCTTAAAATCGCAGATCGCCGCCATTACTAGTGAAAAAAATAAAATAAAATACAAATGACATAAATCTTTCCCGTAGTTAGTAGATGCGATAACTTTTGCGCAAACCAATCAAAATATGCTTATTGCATTTTTTTTTTTACCAAAAATTTGTAGCAGACCTAAAATGTCAAAAAAAATTAGATTTTTAATTTTTTTTTCTGGGAATGTTATATAGCAGAAAGTAAAACATATAGGTTTTTTTTTTTTTTTTTCAGAATTGTCGCTCTTTTTTTGTTTATAGCGTAAAAAATAAAAATCGCACAGGTGATCAAATACCACCAAAAGAAAGCTCTATTTGTGGGGAAAAAAGGGCATCAATTTTATTTGGGTACAGCATCGCACGACCGCGCAATTGTCCATTAAAGGAACGCAGTGCCGAATCGCAAAATATAGCCTGGTCAGGAATGGGGTAAAATCTTCCGGTCTTAAAGCGGATAAAAATACGCTCATTGAGGATTTTTTTGTCAAAGACATGTAGCTAAATACATTTTGGCCTAAATATATGACAAAAATTGAATATATTGAATTTTTTTTAACTGTCAATGTAGAAAATGTCAATTTTTTTTGCAAAATTTTAGCTCTTTTTTTATTAATATCACAAAAAATGAAAAGCACAGAGGTGATCAAATACCACCAAAAGGAAGCTCTGTTTGTGGGAAAAAAAGGACGTAAATTTAGTTTGAGTGCGGCGTTGCACGACCGCGCAATTGTCAGTTAAAGTTGCGCAGTGCCAAGTTGCAAAAAGTGGCCTGGACTTATAGCAGGAAAATCCTCCGGTGGTAATGTGGTTAAGGGGGCAAATCCTCCCTGTCCCGAAGTGGTTAAAAAAATATACACTTTTTATTTGAATAACTTTAAAAACAATTAATTATAAGAAGAAAAATACATTCAACATATTTTTATACACATGGACCGATGTCCTAGATATTGGATGTAATTGCCCAAAAATGACTAATTGTAAGTTTAATCCCTTTGAATTGGGGAATTCCTGTGTATCAGTGTTGATGGGCAACCACTCATGGCAAAAATCCAATATGAGGCTGACTGTACCCACATATTGGACTCGTTGCCATGATTGGTTGCCCATCAACACTGACACACAGGAATTCCCCTGTTCAAAGGGATTAAACCTACAATTAGTCATTTTTGGGCAATAACATAATATCTAATATCATAATAATATCTAGGGTATTGGTCCATGTGTATAAAAATATTTTGAATGTATTTGTCTTCCTATAATTCATTTTTTTCAAGGTATTCAAATAAAAAGTGTATATTTTTTAAACTAACTGAAGTCCTCTGTGAGGTTGTGTTGTGCCATTAAAGTTCATATTTCTATACCTCCCCTTTGTATCGAATTGTTTAGGATGAGGCACAGATTTATCAATTAATGTCCACAGTGCCAGTCTGTGGGGACATTCAATTTAAAACCATTCACAAACTGATGCAAAGTAAATAGTTTACTATGCTTCAGTTCAGAATGAACACAGGAGCAATCAGTACAGATCACTCACTGTGTTCATTCATTCACCCATCCTGAAACATCCCTTGCAGCACGGAGCGGGAGAGGAGGGAAGCTGGCAGCACTGCAGGGGGGAGAGGAGGGAAGCTGGCAGCACTGCAGGGGGGAGAGGAGGGAAGCTGGCAGGACAGCCAGGGGGGAGAGGAGGGAAGCTGGCAGGACAGCCAGGGGGGAGAGGAGGGAAGCTGGCAGGACTGCAGGGGGCAGAGGAGGGGAGCTGGCAGGACTGCAGGGGGGAGAGGAGGGGTGCTGGCAGGACTGCAGGGGGGAGAGGAGGGATACTGGCTGCACTGCAGGGGGGAGAGGAGGGGAGCTGGCAGGACTGCAGGGGGCAGAGGAGGGGAGCTGGCAGGACTGCAGGGGGGGAGAGGAGGGGAGCTGGCAGGACTGCAGGGGGGAGAGGAGGGGAGCTAGCAGGACTGCAGGGGGGAGAGGAGGGGAGCTGGCAGGACTGCAGGGGGGAGAGGAGGGATACTGGCTGCACTGCAGGGGGGAGAGGAGGGAAGCTGGCAGCACTGCAGGGGGAGAGGAGGGAAGCTGGAAGCACTGCAGGGGGGAGAGGAGGGAAGCTGGCAGGACAGCCAGGGGGAAGAGGAGGGAAGCTGGCAGGACTGCAGGGGGCAGAGGAGGGGAGCTGGCAGGACTGCAGGGGGGAGAGGAGGGGAGCTGGCAGGACTGCAGGGGGGAGAGGAGGGATACTGGCTGCATTGCAGGGGGGAGAGGAGGGAAGCTGGCAGGACTGCAGGGGGCAGAGGAGGGGAGCTGGCAGGACTGCAGGGGGGAGAGGAGGGGAGCTGGCAGGACTGCAGGGGGGAGAGGAGGGATACTGGCTGCACTGCAGGGGGGAGAGGAGGGAAGCTGGCAGGACTTCCAGGGGGGAGAGGAGGGAAGCTGGCAGGACTGCAGGGGGGAGAGGAGGGGAGCTGGCAGGACTGCCAGGGGGGAGAGGAGGGAAGCTGGCAGGACTGCCAGGGGGGAGAGGAGGGAAGCTGGCAGGACTGCCAGGGGGGAGAGGAGGGAAGCTGGCAGGACTGCAGGGAGGAGAGGATGGATACTGGCTGCACTGCAGGGGGGAGAGGAGGGAAGCTGGCAGGACTGCAGGGGGGAGAGGAGGGGAGCTGGCAGGACTGCAGGGGGGAGAGGAGGGGAGCTGGTAGGACTGCAGTGGGGAGAGGAGGGAAGCTGGCAGGACTGCAGGGGGAGAGGAGGGATACTGGCTGCACTGCAGGGGGGAGAGGAGGGAAGCTGGCAGGACTGCAGGGGGGAGAGGAGGGGAGCTGGCAGGACTGCAGGGGGGATAGGAGGGGAGCTGGTAGGACTGCAGTGGGGAGAGGAGGGAAGCTGGCAGGACTGCAGGGGGAGAGGAGGGAAGCTGGCAGGACTGCAGGGGGGAGAGGAGGGGAGCTGGCAGGACTGCAGTGGGGAGAGGAGGGAAGCTGGCAGGACTGCAGGGGGAGAGGAGGGAAGCTGGCAGGACTGCAGGGGGGAGAGGAGGGAAGCTGGCAGGACTGCAGGGGGAGAGGAGGGGAGCTGGCAGGACTGCAGGGGGGAGAGGAAGGAAGCTGGCAGCACTGCAGGGGGGAGAGGAGGGGAGCTGGCAGGACTGCAGGGGGGAGAGGAAGGAAGCTGGCAGCACTGCAGGGGGGAGAGGAGGGAAGCTGGCAGCACTGCAGGGGGGGGAGAGGGCACCAGGAAGCAGGGGAAATCGGCACAGCACAAGGTGATTAGGGTGTGCCCAGGCACACCCAGCACACCCTGTGCACACGCCTATGCTTCTATTTAAAACACATAAATGATGTAATAACGATTACAAAGCTGCATTCATGTGAGTCTTTTATATCCTCCAGAAGTTCAACTTTAAGCCCCGGTTCACACTATAGCGATAACAGACATCGCATGTGATTCGGAGCGCACTGCTCTACAAATCACATGCGATGTCTGTGCGATGTGAATTCAGCCCTACAGATCGTATGGCTGAGTTTGCATCTGATTGGGACAGAAAACGCACAGGACCCCTTTTTTGGGTCCGCAGCAGAATCGGATTGCATGGTGGTTCACACCAATGCGATACGATTCATGTCCGAACTGTCAGTTCGCACTGCGATATGCAATCTGATATGGGGGGGTGTTGTTAACTTTGTATTGGCACCCCCAGCGATTCGCATATGGCAGTGTGAACTGCCTGTGATTTGAATGCGATGCAGGAACCCGCAGTGGATTCGCAGGGTTCCCGCATCGCATAAATGTGAACCGAGCCTAAATCTTCTACACTGAATGTTAGCGGTCCATCATCCTCATATACATTATAAATCCCCCTTCATCTAATATGATTGTGACAGTGGGGGGGAGGGGCCTCTATAGATCTCCAATAATTCTATTCATCTTTTTTAATCATTCCATAGAACTTATTACCCAAATGCAGCCCTTCCCCCATCCCTCCGATGATTACTATGTAAATGTAACACTTTGCAATCTCACCGCTAGTGTTATCTCCATCGATAATCCAATACTCCGCCTTTAATTTGTATAAGAGGCCGGAGGATTGCGGCGGGAAAGATCTCATATTTCCCAGTAATGGCGATGATACAGAAACAATTATCTAAATGGGGTTCTGATTTTCCTGCGTCACCAAGACGGAATTACTGTATTCAGTACAGGTGGACTCGGCTTTATTCATAATTAATGTAATAAAAATATTTTACCAAAAGAAATGCATTAGAATCTATGTAAGAAAATTTAATTTTTTATTTTTTTTTAGGGGTGGAGTAAGAGGGTTAGAACCTCTATCAGGCCTTTATTTTTTGTCTGCATCCCCTCTGGAAAGGTTCTTAGTCAATCACATCTGCACCACATCCCAAAATATGGAATCAGGGGCGTAACGACAGGGGTTGCAATTGCAACCGGGCCCCATGCTCCAGGGGGGCTGTGCGGCTCCCCTGTACACCTGGATAGGAGAGGGCGGCGGGGGCAGCATGTAGAGAAATCACTGTCCTCCTTTTTCCTTCTGTAGCTGCAGGAGGAAAATGGAGGAGATTGGTTCCTCTGTATGCTGCCCCCGCCCCTCCTCCTATCCAGTTCACTTGTGTTCTGCTGTCTCTGGGCCCCTGTGTGCTCCCCTGCCCAACCCCCCTACTATGCTGCCCCCCCCCCCCCCCCACTGTGCTCCCTCCTCTCTCCTGCCGGATGCTGCAGGGGATGTATCACAATAGAGAACCAGGAAGGGGTCGGTAAATATGTAATTTACCAGCTCCTTCCTTTTCTGAATGGACAGAGTCATAGTCAGTCACATTGTAAAAAAAAATAAAATAAAATGATAAAAAATAATACAAATAAAATACTAAAAAATAAAAACGACTGACACCAGTGGGTGAACTTCCAGGATCGCAAAGGTCACACTTGCGACCGGGCCCTGGCATTCCACGGGGAAGCCCCAAGATGGCAGGAAGGGGGCCCACTGCAGAACTTGTGAAAGGGTCCCGCTGCGGGGACCGTAATAAAGGGCCCCGCAATGAGAGTAAAGGGCCCCAGGATCAGTGGGAAGAGCCTCAGGCTTGAAGGGAAGGGCCCTGACCAGGGGTCTGGGGGGGGCCTTCATGGTTTCTTGCACCTGGGCTCTGAAGGTTCTAGTTACACCTCTGGAACACAAAAAAGGAAAAAAAGAAAACGGGACTTTCCTGGTGCTGACTTACCCACTAAGAATAATTCAAAGAACCCAATTCATAAAAGTTATTACTTTATTCATTTACAATAAAAATATTGTCATAGACAAAAATAAAATCCTTTACCCAGGGAATGGTATCACACATGATAAAACAAATGCATGAATTCACCACCCTCAAACTATAGAAGTTCAAACCCACAAATCTGCTGTATCATACAGTATGACCGGTATAAGGGAAGGAGAGCAGCAGACCGACGCATTTCGTCTTTCTGGCTTCTTAAGGGGTACTTAGTAAAGCAGGGGAAACCCAAAACAGGGGAAACCCGCCCAAAAACCGGGTATCTGATCCAAAACAGGGGAGGGAGATACTTGGCCCAATCTAGCACCAATGGCCTCAATCCCAATAGTGCTTACTTCCAGAATTTGGGATCAGAATTGAATTACTTCTGCCCATGCCAGGGACACTATTATCTCCAAGGCCTTTCAATCCTTCAGCCTGTTTTTGCCTGACTCCCCCCCAAAAGATCATGTCATTGGGGATCCAGGAGGGGACCCGTGCTGTGTTGTCAGGAACAGGCTGAAGGATTGAAAAGCATTGGAGATAATAGCATCCCTGGCGTGGGAAGAAAAGGTCAGGACTCTGTGCAGGACAGTGAAGTTCCTCCACCACAAACTCACTCATCCATGTCTTTATGGACCTTGCTTTGTGCACTGGTCCAAATCATTTGGTGGAGGGGGGGATTATGGTGTGGGGTTGTTTTTCAGGGGTTGGGCTTGGCCCCTTAGCTCCAGTGAAGGGCACTTTTAAGGCGCCAGCATACCAAGACATTTGTGACTTTGTGGGAGCAGTTTTGGGGTGTCCCTGTGTATACTTTGGGGTTATCTATGGGGGTGTCTGTGTATACTTCACGGTCATCTATGGGGGAGTGTCTGTGTATACTCTGGAACCATTTATACTCCTCCGGGGTCATCTACGGGGGGTGGGGGGGTTGTCTGTTTATAGTTTGGGGTCATCTATGGGGGGTGTCTGTGTATATTCCAGGGTCATCTACGGTGGGGGGTGTCTGTGTATACTCCAGGGTCATCTATGGAGGGTGTCTGTGTATACCCTGGGGTGATCTATGGGGGTGTCTGTGTATACTCCAGGGTCATCTATGGGGGGGGGGTGTCTGTGTACACTCTTGGGTCATCTATAGGGGTGTCTGTGTAAATTCTGGGGTCATCTATAGGCATGTCTGTGTACACTCCAGGGTCATCTATGGGGGGTGTCTTTGTATACTTCAGGGTCATCTATGGGAGTGTCTGTTTACACTCTGGGGACATCTATGGGGGGTGTCTGTGTATACTTCAAGGTCATCTATGGGGGGTGTCTGTGTATACTCCAGGGTCATCTATGGGGTGGTGTTTGTGTATACTCTGGAGTCATCTATGGGGGTGTCTGTGTAAATTCTGGGGTCATCTATAGGGGTGTCTGTGTAAATTCTGGGGTCATCTATAGGCTTGTCTGTGTACACTCCAGGGTCATCTATGGGGGGTGTCTGTGTATACTTTGGGGTCATCTATGGGAGTGTCTGTTTACACTCTGGGGGCATCTATGGGGAGGGGGGTTTCTGTGTATACCCTGGGGTCATCTATGGGGGTGTTTGTGTATATTCTGGGGTGTCTGTGTTTTTCCCTGGGGTCGTCTAAGGGGGTGTCTGTGTATACTCCTGGGTCATCTATAGGGGTATTTTGTATACTCTCGGGTCATCTATTGGGGGTGTCTGTGTATACTTCAGGGTCATCTATGAGGGGTGTCTGTGTTTACTTCGGGGTCATCTATGAGGGGTGTCTGTGTATTCGCCAGGGTCATCTATGGGGGGTGTCCGTATATACTTCAGGGTCATCTATGGGGGTGTCTGTTTACACTCTGGGGTCATCTATGGGTTGTGTCTGTGTATACCTCAGGGTCATCTATGGGGGTGTCTATGTATATTTGAGGGTTATCTATTGGGTGTCTGTGTTTACCCTGGGGTTGTTTATGGGGGTGTCTGTGTATACTTCAGGGTCATCTATGGGGGTGTCTGTGTACAATCTGGGGTCATCTATGGGGGTATCTATGTATATTTGGGGGTTATCTATGGGGTGCCTGTGTTTACCCTGGGGTGGTTTATGGGGGTGTCTGTGTATACTCCAGGGTCATCTATAGGAGTGTCTGTGTACACTCTGGGGTCATCTATGGGGGGAGGGTGTCTGGGTATACTCCGGGGTCATCTATGGGGGTGTCTGTGTATACGCCAGAGCAGTGGCGTAGCGTGAGTTGTCAGCACCCGGGGCAAGGTAAGTAATTTGCGCCCCCTACACAAATCTACACAGACCACTACACTGACACCTACACTGACCTAGCTGACCACTACGGAGACCTACCTTATTCCTGTACTAACCTACCTGATTACTATACTGACACCTACACAGACCTACCTGAACACTACACAAACCTACATGACCACTACACTGACCTACCTTATTCCTGCACTAACCAACCTGATCACTACACAAACCTACCTGACAATTACACTGACCCCTACACTGACCTACCTGTTTCCTGCACTAACCTACCTGATCACTATACTGACACCTACAGAGACCTATCTGACCACTACAGAGCCCTACCTTATTCCTACACTAACCTACCTGATTACTATACTGACACCTACACAGACCTACCTGACCACTACACTGACCTACCTGATTCCTGCACTAACCAACCCTGATCACTACACTGACCTACCTTATTACTACACTGACCCCCTACACTGACATTCCTGATTCCTACACTGACCTACCTGACACCTTCACTGACCCCTACACTTACACCCCCACATTGACCCCCCCACCACACACTGACCCCTTCACTGACACCTACACTGGCCCCCCTTCTTCCCTGCCCCTCCTTCACTAACCCCCCTAGACTGACCCCCCCCTACACTGACACCTACACTGACACATACACTGTCCCCCCCTTCACTGACCCTTCTTCTCTGCCCCCTAGACTGACCCCTAGACTGACCTCTACATTAACCTCCTCCTACACTGACCCCCCTACACTAACCCCCCCTACACTGACCCCTAAACTGACCCCTCTACACTGACACCTACACTGACCCCCCCTACATTGACCCCCCTTCACTGAACCCTTACAATGACCCCCCCTACATTGACCCCCCTTCACTGAACCCTTACACTGACCCCCCCCCTACATTGACCCCTTCACTGACCCCCTCCACTGACCCCTTCACTGACTCCCCTACATTGACCCCTTCACTGACCCCCTCCACTGACCCCTTTACTGACTCCCCTACATTGACCCCTTCACTGACCCCCTCCACTGACCCCTTTACTGACTCCCCTACACTGACCCCCCCACATTGACACCTACACTGACCCCCCCCCCACATTGACACCTACACTGACCCCCCCCCTTCACTAACCCCCCCCCCCTACTGATACCTATACTGACCTCCCCTACAGTTCCACTTTCACTTTACTGCAGTCAGTGCTCTCCAGTCCAGGCTGCTCCCCCCTCCCTAGATGCCTTGTGTGTCTGTCAGTCCATAAAAACATCTCTCATGGTCTCACCTCACCTCTCACAACTCTCTCTTCATGCTGTGCTGGCTGAGTGCCACAACTGGAAAGATAGAGATGAATGATTCTTGTGACAGCGCCCGGCGGCTGAGTGAAAAGAAGGCTGCTGATTCGCTGAGCTGACTGAGCTGTGCAGAACACGCCGCCTGACAGGCGGGGCTTGGCTTGCAACGCTACGCCAATGGGCGGGGGAGGCACAGTCCAGCTCCGCCCCGCCTCGACCTGCAATTTCCAGCCATAGGGCGCCCACCGGCTATCTCCCAGCCTAAAGATGGCGGCAGCCGCAAACAGTGTTGACACCATGTTAGTAATATATATAATGTCCGACAGAGTGACACTGCAGGATGCGCCCCCCCAGATGTTGCGCCCGGTGCGGCCGGCCCCCCCTGCACCCCCCACGCTACGCCACTGCTCCAGAGTCATCTATAGGGGTGTCTGTGTACAATCTGGGGTCATCTATAGGGGGTGTCTGTGTACAATCTGGGGTCATCTATAGGGGGTGTCTGTGTGCACTGTGCTCAGAGCACGGGGATGATATCTATTCTATACTTTGTATCTTTTAGATTTAAAACATAATTTGAAATGTATCATGTGGTTTTTAGCAAGAAAGAATTATTTGTAATAAAGATACATTTTTTGTCGTGACATTCCCTTGTATGTAATTACAATTAGTAAATGTGAGATTTTTTTTTTTTCTTTCAGGTGTGATAACTTTTTTCTCCATTAAAGTTTATCTCTGCTTTAACAAGCCGCGAGACTCGCCGCCATCCGTATGTTTATCATATCTGACTTGTCAGCGTTTCCACGATAGACCTGAGCTCCCCAACCAATTATCAGTTCAAAGATTGAAGATAAAGAGCTGTGATCAGAGCTCCAGCAGATTTTACAGCATTAATGAGAAAGATTTTATTTATTAATAATGAAAATTACCATAAAAGGGCAAAAACAGAATTCACCAAAACTACAGAAAGAAAATTCTGCTGAACCCCAAATACTGAGAATAAGGCCCGATGGTAAAAAATAAAAATACAATCTAGATTTTTTTTTTTTTCTGGTGTGGTAAACAGAAAACTTTGCATTATTATATGTGGTAATCTTGCAGGTGGAGCTGTAGCTGCTTTATAGAAGTTTCCCTTCATCTCTTTAGCAGCTTTGTTGTAAAGCAGGCTCAGCAGATTGAACTGAATTTTGTTCACACAATCCTCCAGTATTCCCCCTTTGACTTTTCCAAATTTTAATAGGAGAGAGCAGGGAATAGTTGCTGCTGTGCTTTCATTTTAGAAGTGCTCTGAGATTCCTTTGTTGTGTAAATGTCAGGGCACAAACGGCAGGAGAAAGACTCTAGGATCCAGTGTCTATCAGGGCATCAATGGCTGGAGAAGGACTCTAGGACCCAGCGTCCATCAGGGCATCAATGGCAGGAGAAGGCCTCTAGGACCCAGCGTCCTTTAGGGCATCAATGGCAGGATAAAGCCTCTAGGACCCAGCGTCCTTTAGGGCATCAATGGCAGGATAAGGCCTCTAGGACCCAGCGTCCATCAGGGCATCAATGGCAGGAGAAGGACTCTAGGACCCAGCATCCATCAGGGCATCAATGGCAGGAGAAGGCCTCTAGGACCCAGCGTCCATCAGGGCATCAATGGCAGGAGAAGGCCTCTAGGACCCAGCGTCCATCAGGGCATCAATGGCAGGAGAAGGACTCTATGACCCAGCGTCCATCAGGGCATCAATGGCTGGAGAAGGACTCTAGAACCCAGCGTCCATCAGGGCATCAATGGCAGGAGAAGGACTCTAGAACCCAGCGTCCATCAGGGCATCAATGGCAAGGGAAGGGCTCTAGGACCCAGCGTCCATCAGGGCATCAATGGCAGGAGAAGGACTCCCGAACTCAGCGTCCATCAGGGCATCAATGGCAGGAGAAGGACTCCCGAACTCAGCGTCCATCAGGGCATCAATGGCAGGAGAAGGACTCCCGAAGCCAGCGTCCATCAGGGCATCAATGGCAGGAGAAGGACTCCCGAACCCAGCGTCCATCAGGGCATCAATGGCAGGAGAAGGCCTCTAGGACCCAGCGTCCATCAGGGCATCAATGGCAGGAGAAGGACTCCCGAACCCAGCATCCATCAGGGCATCAATGGCAGGAGAAGGACTCCCGAACCATGCGTCCATCAGGGCATCAATGGCAGGAGAAGGACTCTAGGACCCAGCATCCATCAGGGCATCAAAGGCAGGAGAAGGACTCTAGGACCCAGCATCCATCAGGGCATCAAAGGCAGGAGAAGTTCTCCCGAACTCAGCGTCCATCAGGGCATCAATGGCAGGAGAAGGACTCCCAAACCCAGCATCCATCTGGGCATCAATGGCAGGAGAAGGACTCCTGAACCATGCGTCCATCAGGGCATCAATGGCAGGAGAAGGACTCTAGGACCCAACATCCATCAGGGCATCAAAGGCAGGAGAAGGACTCTAGGACCCAGCATCCATCAGGGCATCAAAGGCAGGAGAAGGACGTTAGGGCCCAGCGTCCATAAGGCCATCAATAGCAGAAGAAGGATTCTAGGACCCAGCGTCCATCAGGGCATCAATGTCAAGAGAAGGACTTTAGAACCCAGCTTCTCCACCAGCCCTTCACATGGGCCTATATAAGGAAGCCCATCAGTGGTTGAAGTTGCTGATTGATCTTCAGCTTCCTGTGTTCCCTTGCTTCAGTGATTCTTCGTTACTGACCCAGTTGTTCCTGACTTATCTCCTGCCTGCCTCCTTGATCTTGATCTTGACCTTGGCTTGTCTTACGGATTCTCTCTGCCTGCCTTCCGGTGTTTTGACCTCGGCTCCCCACCTAACCAAGTCTGCTCTGTTGTCCACCTGGCTCCAGATCCTGGCCGGAACTGACTACCCCTTGGTCTCAGCGTTCCGCAGACCTGTCTCATCTCACTGGCACAAGCAGCATCCACTCAGTACATCAGCAGTATCCCTGAGTCCTTCGGGAAGAAACCTTGCAGGCGATCTGTGCAACTTTGTGTCCGACTCCTCCTCCTGTCTCACCTTCAGGGGAATCTGGACATTCAGCAATGGAAGCCCTCTCTCCATTGGCCTCCAGCACCCGGTACCTGACAGTATCACTCAGCCACTATATCTGAGGCCGAGAGAGGTGCTTCCGCGCTGGCGGTTCTTTGTCAACAGATGACGGCTCCGACGCATGCAGTCAAGAGCCTACAAGATGGCTACTTCCAGCTTGAAGGACATCTTCATACCCTCACTGCGTCTGTGACTTCTGTCAAGCCGAACCCAGCTACAAGCTCCTCCCCCACAACTGCACCCTCCAGTTCTGCTGTTGCTGCTCCACCATGCGGTGGTAGTGCCTCCTCCAAAACCCAGAGTCCCCACTCTGGAGAGCCTCTCAGGGGACCGACGGAGGTTCAGGGCCTTCAGGAATGCCGGTGAACTTTACTTTGAGCTTTCTTTTGGTGGTATTTGATCAGCTGTGCGGTTTTTGTTTTTTTTTTTGCACTATAAACAAAAAAAGAGAGACAATTCTGAAAAAAAAAAAAAAACAATATTTTTTTACCTTCTGCTATATAACATTATCAATAAAAATAAATAAATAAAAAAAATCTAATTTTTTCATCAATTTAGGCCAATTTGTATTCTGCTACATATTTTTGGTAAAAACAAAAAAATCCCAATAAGCGTATTTTAATTGGTTTGCGCAAAATTTATCGCGTCTACAAACCAGGGGAAAGATTTATGTTATTTTTATTTTATTTTTTTTTTTTTTACTAGTAATGGCGAGACTGTGACATTGCGGCAGACAGATCGGACCCCTAACTGACTCTTTTGACACTTTTGAGGGAACCAATGACATTATTACAGTAATCAGTGCTAAAAATATGCACTGTCACTGTACTAATGACACTGGCAGGGAAGGGCTTAACACCAGCGGCGAGCAAAGGGTTAAGTGTGCTCCTAAGGAGTGCTTTCTAACTGTATGGGGGATCGACTCACTAGATCAGGGATCCTACAGCTGTTGCGGAACTACACATCCCACGAGGCATTGTAAAACTCTGACATTCACAGACATGACTAGGCATGATGGGAATTGTAGTTCCTGAACAACTGGAGGGCCATAGTTTGAAGACCCCTGCACTAGATGAACAAAGAGATCTGTGTTCCTAAATAGCAGAAACATGGGATCCCTGTGTTCATCTGTGACAGAACAGCAGTCTGCCATGGTTACATTGGCAGACCACCATTCTGTCTCCCTGGGGAGTGATCATGGGGGCCCAGTGGACATCGTGTCCCCTGGAACCCAGTGGCGGCTGGTGCTCCATCAGATGGGGGGGGGGCTTTAGACAGACCCCTCCCCCCCAATCACTCCTGCGGCAGATGAACCCCCCCTCCAATCACTCCAGTTGCAGACGGACCACCCAGACCCCCCTCCAATCACTCCAGCAGCAGACGGACCCCCCTCCAATCACTCTAGCGGCAAACGGACCCGGACCCAGACCCCCCGCGCCAGTTTACTTACCTTGCTCCGCGGGACTGACAGGCTTTGGTGGCTTTCCCCTCAGTCCCCATGTTCCCCCTCGGCGGCTGTCTCCTCCCTCCTTGACCAATAGGATGCCTTCTCCTTTTGGCCAATCAGAAAACAGGTCTCAGGACCCGCTTCCTGATTGGCCGAGAGGAGAATCAGTGTTGCAATAGTGAATATTCATTCTCTATTGTCACACAACTGGGTGGGCTCAGGGTGCAGTGCTCTGCTCCCTGCATGTAGATTAGGGGGCCGGACACATGGGGGGGGGGCGGCGCCCCGTGCCCCTAATGGACGTGCCGCCACTGCTGGAACCACTGATGACTCCCCCTCTGGCCAATCAGGCCTCTGGCCCCCACTGGCTATTGCACGAAATAGCGTACAAGTATGTCATTGCGTGCAGTAGAGCCGATCTGCCGCAGTAAAAGTATGGCGGCTGGTCGGCAAGTGGTTAAAACAAAGATATAGCAGAAAAACCGTAAGCTAAAAAAAAAAAGAAAGTTTCCTGTTAATGTTACAAATGGAACATTCTAAATACTTTGTATACAGTTTTCTTTTGACATTTGTGGCTTAGCAACAATGTATAACTAAAAGCAAATCTTTTTTTTTAAGTTTTGAATGGTGTGGGAGGGGGATTAGAACCCCTGTTAGGTGTTAATTGCTCTCTGTGCCCCTATTGGAGCATCACTAATGATGAGGGGTATCGCCAGAACAGTAATAGAGGGGAGATCTTTGAATGGAGACACTAGATCTGGTGACAGCCAGGGATCCCCTCACTCTGAGATTTCCTCTCACTTCCCCTTTTTGGCTATGGGACAGTTGTGTTGGAAGTTCAACAGCGTGTAGTACGCACTCTGATCTATAGATGGCGCTGTAGTGATACACTACCAGTGACGTGTGTAGAACGTAAATATGTGTTTCCCTTGGATTCATTGTTTGCATAAATTTGTTTGGTTAAATTCATTTTCGGAATTCATTTTGTTTATTCAAATTCAAATCAAATTTAACTGAACTCAATTTGACCGAATTCGGAAAATTCAAATCAATTAGAATTCAAATTGAATTTCATTCAAATTGCATTTGAATCTAATTGCATTCAAAATCAAATTTATTCTATTCCGAAATTCGAATTTTTGTAAGATGGTTATATTCTTTCTATTTCATTCTATTCTATTGTTTTTTTTCTGTTCTATTCTATTGTTTTATTTTCTGTTCTATTACTTTATGTTCTATTCTATATGAATAAGAATTTATTTTATTTGAAATTCAAATTTCAGAAAAAGGTTTTATTATTTTTTTATTATATTATTATATTAATAATAATAATAATAATATATTATTATATATTTTTATTATTATTATTATTATTATTATTATTATTATTATTATTATTATTATTATATTATTATTATTATTAATATATTATTATATTATTATATTCTTTATATTCTATTTTATTGTATTCTATTCTTTCTTATTCTATTATTTTATTTCAGAATCTATTCTATTCTTTTCTATTCTATTATTTTATTTCATATTCTATTCTTTTCTATTCAAATTCCAATTTATTCTATTCATAATTAGAATTTCAGAAGATGGTTATATTCTTTCTATTCTATTGTTTTTTTGTTTTTTTTCTATTTTATTCTATTATTAATAAAATAATAGAAAATAATAAAATAGAATAGAAAAAAACAATAGAATAGAATAGAATAAAAAGAATATAACCATATTTCGAAATGTAAATTTCGAATAGAATAAATTGTAATTTGAATAGAATAGAAAATAGAATAAATAGAAAAGAATAGAATAGAAAATAATATCAAATAAAATAAAAGAATAGAAAAGAAAAGAAAACAATAGAAATAACAATAAAAGAAATATAACCATCTTTAAAAATTTAGAATTTAGAATCGAATCAATTTGATTTAGAATGGAATAATATTTTGAATCAATTCAAATTTTCCAAATTTGGTCCAATGGAGTTCAATTCAACCAAATTCTGCAAATTTGGAAAGATTAGAACTCAAATTAACTGAACAAATTCCAAAACCGAATTAAACTAAATGAATTCATGTAAATAACCAATCAAAACAAAAGAAAAATATTTTTTTCGGTCTGCACATGTCTAGACTGCAGGTGGAGTGAATTCTCTGCCCACCATTTTATAGCCATGGTCAGATTACAGGTCCTCTTTAACATAAATATTGTTGCTATTAATAATAATAATAATAACAATAGTGATAATAATAATAATAATAATAAGAATAATAATAATTATAATAATAATGATGATGATGATGATAATAATAGTGATAATAATAATAATAGTGATAATAATAATAATAATAGTAATGATAATGATGATAATAATAATAATAATAATGATAATGATGATAATAATAATAGTGAGAATAATATGATACATTGTTTTCTCTTACACATCTCCTTGAAAGACAAGCCTGCTCTCTGATAGCGGAATCCTGACAATCCTCTTTCTCTCACATGTGACAATCTCACTTTGTATTCGAATCTTTGCTGTCATAATACGGACGGGAAGATGTCAAGTGCACCCCTCCCCCCCTTCCCCCCGAAGACGCCATTCCTAAGCTGACACAGTAAATTGCCAGCCGCACTAACAATATTGTATTAGAATTGACTGGTAAATGTTATGTTTGCCATTGGAGATTTCAGGAGAATAGAAATATGAAGGAATTACGGCGTGTATAAATGGGAGAGGACGGCGCTCATAAACTTGCGTCTAAACATGGTTTTTGATGCTCCGTGGAATGGCGGCGGGTCGTTTCTTTGTTAAGAGGCGGATTGGGGAAAATATGAAGTTTAAAGCTCTCATCACCGAGCCTCCTGCAGGAAGAAGGACTGTTCGGATGGAACTGTAAATGCTCCACCAGGGACAGAAGTCCTACAACTCAATTAAAGGGAAGCCGTTACTTTTTATTTTATTTTTTTCCGTTTAACCTTTATTGTTTGTAAAATAAAAAATTGTAACAAATCTTCCAAATCACCTCTAGTGGGAGCCGCTGGTCCTTGCTCTTGGTGGATAGCTTTGTCACTGATGCCACCTCCTCTGCTAGGGACTTCCTCTCCATAGGCTGGCAGAGATAGGACAGGGGCCTCCGACTGATAGCCCACCACAACATTATACCCAGCCCGCATCAACTCTGATATGATGAGGAGTGGGGAGGGGCTGGATGTGAAAGTGGGGGCTCCTGATGTGAGGAGGGGGGGCTGGATGTGAAAGTGGAGGCTCCTGATGTGAGGAGGGGGGGCTGGATGTGAAAGTGGAGGCTCCTGATGTGAGGAAAGAGGGGAGGGCTGGATGTGAAAGTGGGGGCTCCTGATGTGAGGAAAGGGGGGAGGGCTGGATGTGAAAGTGGAGGCTCCTGATGTGAGGAAGGATGGGGGGGGGGGCTGGATGTGAAAGTGGAGGCTCCTGATGTGAGGAAAGGAGGGAGGGCTGGATGTGAAAGTGGGGGCTCCTGATGTGAGGAAAGGGGGGAGGGCTGGATGTGAAAGTGGAGGCTCCTGATGTGAGGAAAGGGGGGAGGGCTGGATGTGAAAGTGGAGGCTCCTGATGTGAGGAAGGATGGGGGGGGGGGCTGGATGTGAAAGTGGAGGCTCCTGATGTGAGGAAAGGAGGGAGGGCTGGATGTGAAAGTGGAGGCTCCTGATGTGAGGGGGGGGGGGCTGGATGTGAAAGTGGAGGCTCCTGATGTGAGGAAAGGGGGAGGGCTGGATGTGAAAGTGGAGGCTCCTGATGTGAGGAAAGGGGGGAGGGCTGGATGTGAAAGCGGAGGCTCCTGATGTGAAAAAGGAGGGGGTGGGGGGCTGGATGTGAAAGTGAAGGCTCCTGATGTGAGGAAGGATGGGGGGGCTGGATGTGAAAGTGGAGGTTCCTGATGTGAGGAAGGAGGGGGGGGCTGGATGTGAAAGTGGGGGCTCCTGATGTGAGGAAGCAGTGGGGGGCTGGATGTGAAAGTGGAGGCTCCTGATGTGAGGAAGGAGAGGGGGAGGAGCTAGATGTGAAAGTGGGGGCTCCTGATGTGGGGAAGGAGGGGGGGGGAGGTGGATGTGAAAGTGGAGGCTCCTGATGTGAGGAACGAGGGGGGCTGGATGTGAAAGTGGAGGCTCCTGATGTGAGAAAGGAGTGGGGGGCTGGATGTGAAAGTGGAGGCTCCTGATGTGAGGAGGGGGGGGCTGGATGTGAAAGTGGAGGCACCTGATGTGAGGAAGGAGGGGAGGGGCTGGATGTGTAAGTGGAGGCTCCTGATGTGAGGATAGAGGGGGGGCTGGATGTGAAAGTGGAGGCTCCTGATGTGAGGAAGGAGGGGGAGGCTGGATGTGAAAGTGGAGGCTCCTGATGTGAGAAAGGAGTGGGGGGCTGGATGTGAAAGTGGAGGCTCCTGATGTGAGGAGGGGGGTCTGGATGTGAAAGTGGAGGCACCTGATGTGAGGAAGGAGGGGAGGGGCTGGATGTCTAAGTGGAGGCTCCTGATGTGAGGATAGAGGGGGGGGCTGGATGTGAAAGTGGAGGCTCCTGATGTGAGGAAGGAGGGGGAGGCTGGATGTGAAAGTGGAGACTCCTGATGTGAGGAGGGGGGGCTGGATGTGAAAGTGGAGGCACCTGATGTGAGGAAGGAGTGGGGGGCTGGATGTGAAAGTGGAGGCTCCTGATGTGAGGAGGGGGGGCTGGATGTGAAAGTGGAGGCACCTGATGTGAGGAAGGAGGGGAGGGGCTGGATGTGTAAGTGGAGGCTCCTGATGTGAGGAAGGAGGGGGAGGCTGGATGTGAAAGTGGAGACTCCTGATGTGAGGAGGGGGGGCTGGATGTGAAAGTGGAGGCACCTGATGTGAGGAAGGAGTGGGGGGCTGGATGTGAAAGTGGAGACTCCTGATGTGAGGAGGGGGGGCTGGATGTGAAAGTGGAGGCACCTGATGTGAGGAAGGAGTGGGGGGCTGGATGTGAAAGTGGAGGCTCCTGATGTGAGGAGGGGGGGCTGGATGTGAAAGTGGAGGCACCTGATGTGAGGAAGGAGGGGAGGGGCTGGATGTGAAAGTGGAGGCACCTGATGTGAGGAAGGAGGGGAGGGGCTGGATGTGTAAGTGGAGGCTCCTGATGTGAGGAAGGAGGGGGAGGCTGGATGTGAAAGTGGAGACTCCTGATGTGAGGAGGGGGGGCTGGATGTGAAAGTGGAGGCACCTGATGTGAGGAAGGAGTGGGGGGCTGGATGTGAAAGTGCAGGCTCCTGATGTGAGGAGGGGGGGCTGGATGTGAAAGTGGAGGCACCTGATGTGAGGAAGGAGTGGGGGGCTGGATGTGAAAGTGGAGGCTCCTGATGTGAGGAAGGAGGGGGAGGCTGGATGTGAAAGTGGAGACTCCTGATGTGAGGAGGGGGGGGGCTGGATGTGAAAGTGGAGGCACCTGATGTGAGGAAGGAGTGGGGGGCTGGATGTGAAAGTGGAGGCTCCTGATGTGAGGAGGGGGGGCTGGATGTGAAAGTGGAGGCTCCTGATGTGAGGAAGGAGGGGAGGGGCTGGATGTGTAAGTGGAGGCTCCTGATGTGAGGATAGAGGGGGGGGGCTGGATGTGAAAGTGGAGGCTCCTGATGTGAGGAAGGAGGGGGGGGGGCTGGATGTGAAAGTGGAGACTCCTGATGTGAGGAAGGAGGGGGGGGCTGGATGTGAAAGTGGAGACTCCTGATGTGAGGAAGGAGGGGACGGGCTGGATGTGTAAGTGAATGCTCCTGATGTGAGGATAGACGGATGGGATGGATGTGAAAGTGTAGGCTCCTGATGTGAGGAAGGAGGGGGGGGCTGGATGTGAAAGTGGAGGCTCCTGATGTGAGGAAGGAGGGGGGGCTGGATGTGAAAGTGGAGGCTCCTGATGTGAATTGAGGACTCTGGGGGAAAGGGAGGGGGTCTGTGATGTGAAATGGGGACTCTAATAGAAGGGCAGAATTTTTGTAAAATATATGCTTGTGTATCATAATACTTTTTCTGATTCATTTTGTAGAACGTATGTCAAAGGGTATCCCAAGAGAATAAGCTCCTGAAGAAGCGATAAGTATCACGAAACATGTTGAGCTTCATCTATTGCACTTTTTGACATTATCAGGCTCTTCGCTCCTGTTAGTTCAATACTTGAGTGGGTTAAACCATTTAACTATGTTCTGTAATTTTTAATACACATTTTCTATTATGTATACATGTATGTTATAATTTTTAACTGTCTTTAAATTAAAATTTGTATTTTTTAATACATGCCTTAAAAGTCAGTGTTTCCCAACCTTCGGCTTTGTACACCTGAGATTAATAGGACGTGGCACTTTATTCTATGTAGTCCAAACCCACAGTACCACCCTGCGTATTAGTGATTCCAAATGAATAATAACTACTGCAGTAGATAACAGACACAAAAAGATACACTCCGCATGTTTCCAAAATAACTGTTCTGTTTTATTAGACACAATTGAAGGCTTTTATCAGCGGTCTCCTGTCCATTGCGTCCCAATGGATTCTTTTTTTTCTTTGAAGCACGTGATTGGAGCCAGAGGCTCTAATAGGCTTCAAAAAAGGGTGGGTTCGGCACTGCACCCTGAGCCCACCCAGTGGTGTCACATGGATTCTCCTCCTGGCCAATCAGGAAGCGGGTCCTGAGACCCCGTTTCCCGACTGACCGAAAGGAGAAGCCATGCTATTGGCCAAGAAGGAGGAGGGAGGAGACGCAGCGTAAGCCCGACCCATGGAGGAGACTGAGGGGGAAGCTGCCGCTGCCGCTGCCTGCCCTCCATACGGCAGTCCAGGGTGAGTGAGCCGGTGACTGGGGGGGGGTATGGTGTGCAGGGGGGCTGAAGCTGGTGTGTTCCGGGGGGGCGGTATGGTGGGATCCGTATGACGCCCCCCCGGCCCATGGAGCACCAGCCACCACTGGCTTTTATACACATGAATACGTAGGTCTCACATTAATATTACAATTGTACTTTTATGGTAACAAGTATATACAGGAGAAAGGTGGGATTTTGAATGAGGTTACAAGATAAGTTGTACCTCCATCCCTAATTCGAAAGCAAAAGGAGAGGGGTTTGTGACCAAATAAGAACATATGACCAAGAAATATGCCAAAATATAAATTGATTTCATTGTATACTGTGGATGGTGAAATAATGTGACATGGCAAAGACAGTAGATAGCATATATATATATATATGGCCCAACGTGACCAAAGCATGTTAAAAAATGGACAATGATTGATACTAAGGTTACAATATAAAATTATACAATTATACAATATAAAAACAGAAACCTTGTGAATCTGGTACAAGTTCATAGAGACTGCATCCATATATGCTCTACGCGTTTCGTGTTTCCACACTTCTTCAGGAGCTGGTACAATCGATTATAAATCTGTCCAAGCTGTTGCCTCATGGAACTTGTGAAGGAGGGTCCTCTAGTGCTGTCTGACCCTGGAACTGAGGGAGCAATACCATATGCACGTGGGGTAAAAAGACAAGATATGCAATATAGAAGCCATTTTTCAATATCCAATAGAGCAGGGGTGTCCAAACTACGGCCCTCCATCTGTTCAGGAACTACAATTCCCATGAGGCATTGTAAATCTGACATTCACAGACATAACTAGGCATGATGGGAATTGTAGTTCTGAACAGCTGGAGGGCCATAGTTTGGACACTAATGCAATAGAGGGATAACAGTCTCCTCAAAAGCCCATCCAATATGAAGCAGGTAGTTCCATGCGAGGGATCAGGAAACAAGTAGGTCCAAGGAAAACAATATTGAAAACAATATTGGATGGGCTTTTGAGGAGACTGTTATCCCTCTATTGGATATTTAAAAATGGCTTTTATATTGCATATCTGTCTTTTTACCCCACGTGCATACGGCATTGCACCCTCAGTTCCCGTGAAGATGGCACTAGAGGACCCTCCTTCACAAGTTCCATGAGGCAACAGCTTGGACAGATTTATAACCGATTGTACCAGATTCTGAAGAAGTGTAGAAAAACGAAACGCGTAGAGCATATATGGATGCAGTCTCTATGAACTTGTACCAGATTCACAAGGTTTCTGTTTTTATAACCAACTAATTTTATATTGTAACCTTAGTATCAATCATTGTCCATTTTTTAACATGCTTTGGTCACGTTGGACCATATATATATATATATATATATATATATATATATATATATGCTATCTACTGTCTTTTGAGGAGACTGTTATCCCTCTATTGCATTAGTGTCCAAACTATGGCCCTCCAGCTGTTCAGAACTACAATTCCCATCATGCCTAGTTATGTCTGTGAATGTCAGATTTACAATGCCTCATGGGAATTGTAGTTCCTGAACAGATGGAGGGCCGTAGTTTGGACACCCCTGCTCTATTGGATATTGAAAAATGGCTTCTATATTGCATATCTTGTCTTTTTACCCCACGTGCATATGGTATTGCTCCCTCAGTTCCAGGGTCAGACAGCACTAGAGGACCCTCCTTCACAAGTTCCAGCTTGGACAGATTTATAACCGATTGTACCAGATCCTGAAGAAGTGTAGAAAAACGAAACGCGTAGAGCATATATGAATGCAGTCTCTATGAATTTGTACCAGATTCACAATAGTTGAAAAAGTTTTTAGTTGTAACCTTAGTATCAATCATTGTCCATTTTTTTACATGCTTTGGTCACGTTGGACCATATATATATGCTATCTACTGTCTTTGCCATGTCACATTATTTCACCATCCACAGTATACAATTAAATCAATTTATATTTTGACATATTTCTTGGTCATATGGTCTTATTTGGTCACACGCCTCATTTAAAGTCCCAAACCCCTCTCCTTTTGCTTCCTTTTACGGTAACGAGGGGGCGTAACATAGGCAGGCTAATTCTTATCAGGACTCGAAAGAATGCAAACATGTAATGAAAGCATTATTTGTGCCGTGTGCAATACATACAAAATTAAATATAATAATGTACAGGATGTACAAATTTCCTTTATAATCTCCCCTCGAGATCAGAGAATTCAGGATTTTTTTTACAATTATTTTTCTCAAGTATGTTTCCTTTTTTAAATATCTTAGAAAATACATAAACTATTTTTTTCCCTTTGACAATATTGATCTCTGGCACATAAATTCTGGAGCTGTAAATCCTCCAGAAATGGGAAATGCAGTGACAGCGCTCGTCAGTCATGCCCTCATCTGGGTAATTAAGTCGATGTCACTCAGTAATTGCTGAAATGTAAATGACACTTTTTCGGTAATTGGCTGCAGATTAATAGAGGAGTATCAATTAAACCCGGACTGTAATTGATGACATCGTAAGCTGATTAGCCGGCACCCTGGTAATGCCCAACATTCTAAACCAATTAACATTGATCCTGTTTATGATGATCCCCCCCTTCTGAAGGACTCATTTGTAATTAAAGGGAAACAATTTTCTTTAGAATATTAAAGATATAATTAAAAGTGATTAGTAGCTTCATGTAAATGGTTTTGGTAATGCGTCAAAATGTTTTCAAATCTTTCCTTATGTTTTTTTTTGTAGCTACATGGGGCAGCCATGATTGTTCTTTCATAATACAGACTGTTTAACCACTTTACCACCGGAGGATTTTCCTGCTAAAAGACCAGGGGGTTTTTTGCGATTTTTTACTGCGTGACTTTAACGGACAATTGCGCGGTCGTGCGATGCTGTACCTAAACGAATTTGACGTCCTTTTTTCCCCACAAACAGAGCTTTCTTTTGGTGGTATTTGATCACCTGTGCGATTTTTTGATCACGCGCTATAAACAAATAAAGAGCGTCATTTTTGCAAAAATAATAATATTTTTCACTTTTTTTTATATGAAATTCCCCCCAAAAAAAATGTAAAAATCAAAATTTTTTAACATTTTCGGCCAATTTGTTTTACGCTACCTATGTTTGGTAAAAAAAAAATCGCAAAAAGCGTATTTTGATTGGTTTGCGCAAAAGTTATCGCGTTTACTAACAAAGGGAAAGATTTTTGTCATTTTTGGTGTTTTTTTTTTTAACGAGTAATGGCGGCGATCTGCGATTTTTTTTGCGGTACTGCGACATTGCGGCGGACAGATCGGACCCTTGACTGACATTTTTGACACTTATGGGGGTACCAGTGACATTACTGCAGTAATCAGTGCTATATATATGCACTGTTACTGCAAAAATGACACTGGCAGGGAAGGGGTTAACTGTATTGGAGAGGGAGGGGTTAAGTGTGTCCTAGGGGCGTGCTTCTAACTGTAGTGGGACATTCCTATTGGTGTAAAAAAAAAGATCAACGGTTCTACATAGTAGAACCGTTTGATCTTCATTTTTACACAGGGAGAACTGACAGGCGGCTTGTTTACATAAGCCGCTCTGTCTTTCTCCCGCTGTACCGGCGATCGTAGTGTGACCGGCGGACATCGGGTCCTCCGTGAACGAGCCGAGGCGGGCGCGCGCCTCGGCGGGCGCGCGCTCGCCCGCTATTGGCTCTAGAAGGAGTGACAGGCGAGTGACGTAGATCTACGTTACTCTGCCTGGCCGGGACCGACTGCCGCAGTAAATATACTGTGCGCAGTCGGCAAGTGGTTAAAGGATAAGTTCACCTTTTTAAAAAATACATACAGTAAATAAATGCACATATTTTTTATAATAATAATATATTATTATTTATATATATATATATATATATATATATTTTTTTTTTTTTTTTTCTATGGAGCCTGCAGAGCATTGCATAGCATAAAGAAAAAAAAAAGAAAACACCCCACATATAACAAAATACATATAGCTGAGTACTGCACTGGAATTGGATTCCAAAAAAACAAAATTACATTACAGTATATCTGAAGACTGTTTTTGTCTTAGCCCCACAGCCGTGAAGAAGGGAGGGCCCCAAACCTGTGCATTGTATTGGCTGAATCTAATTTATTTTACCAAAAAAGGAAAGGATTCTTTACATTGGAAAGCCTTTGACCACCGATTGTGCTGTTCCTCATCCCCCCAACACTTGATCTACAAATCTGGAGGGCCTTTTCCCTCAAAAGGTCCCTCCAAGAGTTGGCCCCCAATGGGAATATCGAGTTATCCCTCACCCACTCCGAAATCAGAATAAAGCCCCGTACACACGTACCGATCGTCGGCCGAACGATCGGCCGTCTTTTGTCGAGGGCTGTCGTGTCTGTTGAAAAGTGCAAAAGACTGCACACGAATTTTGTCGGCCAACAACAGCCGACTGCAGAAGTGATGTCATGTGATGGTTAACTTTCCGTGTGTTTTTTTCTTTTCTGAGCATGCCCAGTCTTGCAAATCTGCTGATTGTCGGCCGAATTCTGTACTGACTGGCGAACAATCGGCCGTTCTGGTGTCGGCCAACAAAAATTTTAAAGCATGCACATCAGATTCTATTCGGCCGAAAGTGCGCTGGGCTGTCGGAAGCATCATACTAACAAGCCTACAATCGGCCGATCGGTCGTCGGCCGAATATTTACGGCCGACAATCGGTACGTGTGTACTGGGCTTTAGATCCAAATCAATTTTGCAGCTTTAGCCCAGTGTCAGCTCATACATCTGTAGGCAGGGCAGTCTATTTTCTTCACTGCAGGTGGTGCTTGACCGCAGCAGCCTTGCACGAACTGGGATCCATACCATCTTAGGCTGGGAGGGCCACGGCCTCTTATATATCGCCAGGATTCTCTGGCTAGAAGCTATGATAAGGTATACTTATGCATATATAAAAAATTCTGTTACCACAAGATCTGTGCGGACTCTGTATCGGACCACACAGGACCATTAATATCAAGTTGCCATCATGTACTGGCTACTCTATACCTTCTGAGATCCCATTGGCTCTCCTTTGTGAATTTATCTAGAAGTGTCATATTATTCTATTTAAAGCGGAGTTCCGGCCACTAAATTTTTTTTTCAATAAAAATCCCCCCGGGACAGTCAGGGCTAGTACATTCCACGATGGATAGCCTCTGTACTGTCCCGGGTCGCACTTACCTTTTAAAAGAAATACCTTTAAAATTTCTTCTCCAGCGCTGCCATCTCGGATGAGGGCAGCTGAAGCCAGCGCGTCCTCTTCGTGTCCTCTTCCGCGTCCTCTTATCCCAGAATGCGCCTGCACCGGCCCCACTCGTCACTTCCGGTGCGGCGCCGCATTCCTCCACAGCTTCTGGGCATGCCAGTTTAGCAGGGAATGCGGCGTCGCACCGGTAGTGACGAGCGGGGCCGGTGCAGGCGCATTGACGTTCAGCTCCCAGGAATCAACGCAAAGAGGAAGTGGCGGCCGCCGAGGGAGGAAGTGCAAGAAAGGCAAGTGCATTTTTCTTCAATAACAAGGTAAGTAAACAAAAAGAAAAATCGTAACTATCCATTTATTTTTCAGGTGACAAATAGGAAGCAGATGGCCCAAAATCGATCATGTCGATTTTGTGGCCGGAACTCCGCTTTAATTGAACCAGCTCTTTGTTACCAGCCACCTGCTGGTCTTTGGACTTACTACGCCCAAGTTCAACTTCAATACTTTATGATGCCACACTAGACAAGTGTACCATAAATTTGTAAAACAGGATATATTCAAATTTTTACGCTGGCCCTGGCTGCCTTTTCCCCCCTATTGATCCCCTGTGTCCGCCCGAGAGGCTTCATTCGCTACGCATATTACAGAGAAGAACCACTCTGATTAATAAAGGTCCTGAGGAAGCACATCGTGAAAAGCGTAGACCTGTTAATCGAGCACTCCTTGAACCAGTCAAGTAGAAATGATTTATCATTTATGACACGTACTATTTTTGAACATACTACTACATGCTGTTGGCTTTGTTTTTAATGTGTTTTTGTCTTTTTGGTGTCCTGTATAGTTTTTTCTCTATGTAGGAGTGGTCTCTTTTGGCTACTCTCTACTCAATTTTACTATGTAATTAATAAAGGTTATTCTTCTTTTATATTTTGAGTCATGCATCTCATTATGTGCCTTTGAAAGTCCTTTTCCCCCTTCTAGGGTATGTTTGGTTGTATCTCAACCTACATTTCCACTTTTTCTCCATGGTTTCTCTATAGTTCCTGGGTCACTGTGGGAGCTATCCGATTGGCTGCTGCCGCCTCCTGTAACTCTGGTGGCCATCTTTGATCAGGCAGAGCCTATTTAAGGCCCTGGCTCTCAGGCTTGGTGTGCATTTCATGTGTGAGTAGTGTAACAGAACTGCGACCCCACAATGTGCTTGTGGGCTTCCGTCAGAATAACGCTTCCTTCAGTCTTGAACATAGATATCAGATCTTCTAGCCGCCCCCGACAGTCCGGTCGGAATGAAAACTGGACACATGATTCAAAACCCGGACCAAAGGCATAAGCTTGAGGCCTGAGAAGCCGCACCATCAGGAAGCCAAGTAACCTTTTAATTTTAGTTGAAACTTTTCATTCTCATTTAAATAAATTTGGCCATAAAGCCCTGAAACAGTATTTCCTGGCTGGTCCGAACTCGTTGGAAACCTCTACACCTTGGGTAAAACCCCCCTAAAATATCACCCGACACACATTACATAGACATTCAGGGCCGCTGTTAAAAATCACTACCTGACGGCTCCCCCTCAGGGGCTGCCACCACCATCCCACCCCCAGAGATGTATAGTAACTAAGTAGAACTACTTCACTACTGTACTTAAGTACGGAAAGGCGGTATCTGTACTTTCATAGAGTAGAATTTTTTTCTCCTACTTCCACTTTTACTTCACTACATTTTTTCGATGATTTCAATACTTCTACTCCAATATTTTTTTTTTGTGCTGCATAGTTACTCGTTACTATTATAAAAATTACCACTGCCAGAACAGTAGATGGCAGGTTTCATGAAGCTCAAAACATTGTGTATTATCAGCGCATACGAAAATAAATGCTACTGTATGTATAAATAAAAGCTGCATTTGAAATAATAAAAGACAATATGATGTTCAAACTTTTGACTTCTTTCTTTAATAACTACATAACACAGTACTTGTACTTTTACTTTCAGTACTTGAGTAGCAACATTTTTTAAAAAACTACTTGCAATACTTAAGTACACAAAATGTTGAATACTTTAGTACTTCTACTCAAGTCACTTTTTGATCGAGCACTTCCACTTCTACTCAAGTCACTTTTTGATCGAGCACTTCCACTTCTACTCAAGTCACTTTTTGATCGAGCACTTGTACTTTTACTCAAGTATGGGTTTCGAGTACTTTAACCACTTAAGCCCCAGCCCTATTTCGGACACTTTTTGTTCACGCGTTAAAACCAGTATTTTTTCCTAGAAAACTACTTAGAACCCCCAAACATTATATATATTTTTTTAGCAAAGACTCTGGAGAATAAAATGTCGGTCATTGTAATATTTTTTATCACGCGGTATTTGCGCAGCGGTCTTTAAAGTGCCATTTTTTTGGAAAAGTTTTGAAAAATCACATTTCACTAATTTTAAAAAATACTAAACAGTAAAGTTAGCCCATTTTTTTTGTATATTGTGAAAGAACATGTCATGCCGAGTAAATAGATACCCAACATGTTACGGTTTAAAATTGCGCCCCCCCGTGGGATCGCGACAAACTACGGTCAATAGAGATCTCAATCTGCGACGCTTTAAATTTATTTAACGGTTACCAGTTTTGAGTTAGAGTGTAGCTCTTTTTTTTAAATTATTGCTCACGCTCTGGCGATCGCGGCGATACCTCACATGTGTGGTTTGAACAGCGATTTCATTTGCGGCTCGACTTCCGTATACGTTTTTTTTTGTGCGCGAGCTAACGGTGACGGGGGCGGCTAAATTTTTTATTTTTTTTTCCCATTTATTTTATTTATTTTCTTAACTTTATTAAAGTTTTAAAAAAAAAAAAATCTGATCACTTTTATTGCTGTCACAAGCAATGTAAACATCCCTTGTGACACCAATATGTAGTGACAGGTACTCTTTATGGAGGGATCGAGGGTCTAAAAGACCCTAGACCCCTCCACTACACTTCCCTGTATGCAAAACGCCGAAAACGGCATTTTTGCATACAGCCGTTTTTCAAATTTGCCGCCTTTTGCCGCACAGTAACCCGGAAGTGACGTCATGGACGCCGCCTCCGGGTTACGTCATCGGAGACCCGATCGATGCCGTTTCCGGCATTCATCGGGACTCCATCCAGCCGGCGGACGTGCCGGCTGGGTGCTCGGGGCTCCCGGTGGGACGGGAGCCCCGGGCAAAGCCACGGGAGGCGGCGGGAGGGGGGGATGTCCCCTCCCGCCCCCCCCCCGGGTACCGATCGAGCGACTCCCGAGCCGCATCGGTCGGTACCGACGGAAAGCCAACCGTCGGCTCTAAACCACGGTACCGGGATGGTGCCTCTAGCTAGAAGCATCATCCCGGTATAAGCCCGCAAAGTTTACCGACGTAGACCTACGTTAGTATGCGGTAAGTGGTTATACAACTCTGCCCGCCCCCCACACAATGCAAAAATGTCAAAACGATATTTTCACAAAAAATACATTACCATTCCCAGCAGAAATTCTTCCTCCCTACCCAAATCCTACCCAGCACTAATCCGCTACCCCCTCCTAGCTCAAACATCCCCTCTCATGGTTCAACCCCCCCTCCCAAACCCTCCTCCTAGCACATATTACCTCCAGCCCCCATTCTTCCATCTACCATTTATTCCCCCCCCCCCCCAATCCCTCTTTCTAGTACATATTCCCCCCTCCCCAAATCCCATTACATTTCCCAACACAGATAGCTCCCCCATTTCCCCTCCCCAACTTACAGGGGGAAGCCAGTGAAAGCCAGGAGGAGGTGCGCTGTGTTGTGCTCTCCCTCCTGTCAGAAGCGCATTAATCTATACAACACATGGGACAGGATCGCTCTTACTGTAGATCGCACTGTACACACACACCGCCCCGCCTCCGTCTCCTCCAAGGGCTGCTCACCTCCCGGCAGCAGGAAATGTGGATGGGGGGGGGGGGGGGGGCGGGCAATAAAACTGTGTGTGTGTGTACAATGCAATGTGATCTGCAGTAGAGAGAATCTGTCCCATGTGTTGTATAGATGAACGCTCTTCTGACAGGAGGGAGAGCACAACACAGCGCACCTCCTCCTGGCTCTTTCCTCTCTGCTCCAGCCTCCCGTCTCCTTGTCCCGGCTGTGAGTGCGGGGGGGAGCGGGGGAAGGAGCGGCGGCCAGCCGGGGGAGGGGGGGGGGCAGAACTTAAATCTGAGTGGGCACAACTCACCCCAGCACCCCTTTAGGCCCCTCGCACACTGCAGCTTAAAAATGCTCAGTACAGCTTTTTGTTTTTTTTATGAGCTAAAATAGAGTCCATTCATTCTAATGTGCCTATGCACACAGGCGCGTAAATGAGCGCCGCGTATTCTTAAGTAACAACAAAATAGAAAAATCAGCATTTTTGGACAAAACGAATGAACGTATATTGCATATTCAGAGGCGCTTTACACGAATTTGTGCGAACGCATATGCGTGAAAATTCGCGCAAATGCGCGCTTTTCAATAAGACAAAAATTACGGCTGAAATAGGAGATGCTCAAACAGGAGTATCGTGTGCAAGAGGCCTAAATCTGGCCCGGTGTGTCTCTTACCCAGCAAATGAAAGCTGGTGGGGGGTGGGGAGATGAGGGGGAGAAACCGGCTTTTAGCTGGGTGAGAGAAACAGAGGGCATCGTTCCTTTTCTGCTTCACCGATGCTCCTCCTGCTGTCTGGGCCCCCTGGGTGCCCGGGCCCGCTACAGGAGGACCGGTGGTCCCCCCTCTATCAGTGGCCCTGCAGACATTGTCCACTGTTGTCACCATTGGATCAAGAAACCCAACCTGAAAAATACCATGCAGGTATTGCTTGCTGCAAAGAGGCTGCAGGAGATCAGCAGCATTGACTTGTAAAGGATAAAGAAAGGTGATTTTATGAAATAAATTAATTCTTTATGAGACACAGAGCATCCAGTTAAATGCAGGTAAGGATGAATAAATCGTCTGCATAATGTAATTATCGGGTAAAAATATTCGGCTGTTAAATGTCAGGCCAAAGTATATCAGGCTCCGAATTTTTTTTTTTCAAGTACCTTTTAATGGCATTGTTGGATCGCACATTCGATCGAGACAACCGTGAAATAAAATATGAGGTAATTGGCTTTCTGTGGAATAATCACATCCCGCTGATGAATCGTCTTTTATCCATCTGCTCATATATTCTAATGAAGGAGATCGAGGAATGTCCCCCCCCCCCCCCCCCCCCACACACCGGGACCTATAGAAGGAACTATACGGGGTGCCTATAACAATTGGAGTTCCGCCGTACTTAATGACTCTTAAGAATAAATTAAGCCCTTTAATTAAAACCATCATAATAGCGCGCACTTCCAAGAAACAATTAGATTTACATTTATGCAATAACCAGAAATAGCGAAAAAAAAAAAAAAAAACATTTAAGAAGAGCGAAGAAAATGATATTCTGGCCGCTGGCGAAGAAAAACGCTGATTCTAAAACATTTCATCGGGACTTCTTTCATCTAAAATGTGCATTTTAATTGTACTTCTTCTGAGGATGAATAGGCGCATGTTTTATTTGTATTTAAAATTTTATATGGCGGTCGCTGAAGACCGATCACGACCTAAAAAGCAGCGCAAATGACTTTCCTCGTTCTGCCGTGAGTCCGGGAGACGTCAGAGGAATTTTAATCACGTTTTTACATCAGAACTCATCAAAATCTAAGAGTAACTGCGGTAAAAAAACGGCGGAATCTTTGCGGCTTTAAAAAGTCACGCGCATGTGGAAGAGAATGTGTGGCCGCGCCCCCCTCTCCGCATGTCAGAGATAACACAAAATGAAGGGGGTTTGTGGAGGTTTTCCAAGGACGCAATGGGCTGTAAATGGCTTCAGAGGGTTAGGCTACGTTCACATGTTAGTGTAGCGGATCGCGGGCAGAACACCGCGATTCTGCCCGCGATCCGGAAATCATTTCAAATCGCGGGGCGCCTGTGCGTTGCCGTTGATTTGCAATGGCACCCCAAACGCTGTGCGATGTTGCCGCGATTTCCACCTGCCGAATTGCGGTAACATCACGCAAACAAAATCGCGGGTCGCATGACTCCCCAAAGAAGCACTTGTACCTTTTTTGGGGCGACATCGTGTATTTAATGTAGCTACGTTCACATGTTAGCGTAGCGGATTGCGGGATTCTGCCCGCGATCCGGAAACCATTGCAAATCGCGGGACGCCTGTGCGTTGCCGTTGATTTGCAATGGCACCCCAAACGCTGGGCGATGTTGCCGCAATTTCCGCCTGCCGAATCGCGGTAACATCACGCAAACAAAATCGCGGGTCGCATGACGCCCAAAAAAGGTACAAGAGCTTCTTTGGGGCGCCATGCGACCCACGATTTTGTTTGCGCGATGTTACCGCGATTCGGCAGGCGGAAATCATGGCAACATCGCACAGCGTTTGGGGTGCCATTGCAAATCAACGGCAACGCACAGGCATCCCGCGATTTGCAATGATTTCTGGATCGCGGGCAGAATCGCGGTGTTCTGCCCGCGATCCGCTATGCTAACATGTGAACGTAGCCTTAGAGATGATCCTTTCAATTTATCTTAGTTACAAAGTTACATAGTTGGGGAGGTTGAAAAAAGACAACAGTCCATCCAGTTCAACCTATGATGTGTGTGTGTGTTTGCTGCTAACCGTACATTGTATACCCCTGTATGTTGTACATTGTATACCCCTGTATGCTGTGGTCTTTAACCGCTTCCGGACCGGCCCCGCCCCGCCGCCTTTTTACTGCGGCAGTGCGCCCCTTCTGCGCGAACTGACGTAGACCTACGTCGGTCATGCGCAGGTAGCTAGGGGGCGAGTGCCCCCACTCATCAGCAGGCACTCCGATGCGCGGGGCAGGCGGCTCCGATTGCCGCCGGACACCCGCGATCGCTCCCCGCTGAGAGAGAAGGGCGGTCAGTTGTTGTAAACACAGCTGACCGTTCTTCCAGTGGCGGCTGGTGCTCCATGGGCCAGGGGGGGGGGCAGCAGACGGACTGCACCAACACCCCCCCCCCCCCGCCCCAGGACCACACCAGGACCCCCACAATGCATACTGAAGTTGTCCTAGAAGTACGTCAGAGAACATTTAAAAATTGCATCTTTATGATCTTAAGAGTGGATACATATGTTCTTTTATAAAGAAGATTAAATAAAAAAAAATAAAAATTATAAAGTTTGTGAATGTGGCTCCCAGGGCACAACAGCTGCAGCTTGCCAAGAGTTAAATCCCTCTCCTGCCACCATAGGCAGGGAGGGAGAACGTGGCTGTGAGTTTCAGGTGTGCTCTTCCTATTGCCCTCAGCACTTCCAGCCACACATGCTGGAGCAGGAGAGCAGTGAGGCAATAGATGGGCAACTGTGACCCCCCCCCCCCAGGACCCCGGACCCCCCCACGGCTCACTCACCCTGCGGCGGAAGCTTCAACTTCGGCTTCTTCCCCCTCAGTAGAAGCTTCTCCTCCCCCATGCCCAATGGCATTGCTTCTACTTTTGGCCAATCGGGAAACAGGTCTCAGGACCCGCTTCCTGATTGGCCAGGAGGCAGATCCGTGTGACAATAGCGAATATTCATTCGCTTTTGTCACACAACTGGGTGGGCTCAGGGCGCAGTGCTTTATTCGTGAAACGCGTTAACCATCTTTTGCTGCCTGTTATGTCCATGATGTTTGTCACATTGGATACTTTTATTCAATAAATATCACCATTGCCTTTTTTTTTTCCGGAGTGCGGTCAGCTTTTCTCCTGCTCAGGTGCCCCCACAGCAAGCTGTTTACTGTGGGGGCACTTGGCAGGAGGGAGATGATTGCTGTTTTTGTTTTTTTAAACTTGACTTAACCACTTTAGCCCCGGAAGATTTTGCTGCTCACTGACCAGGCCACTTTTTTCAACTTGGCACTGCGTGATTTTAACTGACAATTGCGCGGTCATGCAACGCTGTACCCAAACGAAATTTACGTCCTTTTTTTCCCAAAAACAGAGCTTTCTTTTGATGGTATTTGATCACCTGTGCGATTTTTATTTTTTGCAATATTAATAAAAAATAGCAAAAGTTTTGAGAAAAATCAAAATTTTCTACTTTGACTGTTAAAAAATATCCAATATATTAAATTTTTGTCATATATTTAGGACAAAATGTATTTAGCTACATGTCTGTGACATAAAAATTCTCAATGATCGTATTTTTAACCACTTTAAGACCGGAAGATTTTACCCCATTTCTGACCAGGCCATATTCTGCGATTCGGCACTGCGTTACTTTAACGGACAATTGCGCGGTCGTGCCGCGCTGTACCCAAATTAAATTTGTCCTTTTTTTCCCCACAAATAGAGCTTTCTTTTGGTGGTATTTGATCACCTGATCACCCTTTTTTCTTCCCCTGGGCCGACTCCTGCTGTGTCTAAACACAGTGAGAGCGAGCCTTCGGCGGCACCGGGAGAGGGAGGTATCTGGGGACGTAGGTCTATGTCGCTGGACCCAGCCGAGCCGCTCTGCTGCAGTAGCAGCAATGTGAGCGGTCGGCAAGTGGTTAAGGGTTCCCCTGGGTTACCATCAGCAACAGCATGACAGTTCAACATTTTCCAGGTAAATTTGGCTCAGTCAGGAAACAGCCCAGTAGCTTTGGTTTTTGTTTTTTTTTTCTTGAGAACTTGGATAGAAGAAGGGAATGAGTGGGATACTCCAGCTTATATAACTATGCACAAGTAGCTGGGAGGACTGGAAAATGCTGAGTGCGGCAAGGCCGCTGCTTCACCTTGTCAGTAGCATTGAAGTAGTAAGAAATTAACTGTCTGAGGTGAACTGTACTGTACTGCAGAACAATCTTCAGGGCCCTTCCTGGCACCCCCTTTGTTCCAATTCTTCAGGGTCAACTACACGGCACCCCCTTTACTGTTACCCTTCCTGCGTGAGCTGGCTCCTTGATCCCCCTGACTTCTCTGGAGTGGTCCCCTTTCCTGGGCAGACCCTTAGGCAGACCTGGTACTCACGGACAGTGTTTTTCTCAGGTGACTCTGCCAGCAGCTCCACTGTCAGCACTCTGGATCCTCTGCAGCTCAGCTCCACACCCGGTTCACCAGGCCGATAGCCTGAGACCACCTTCCTCACACCTGCAGGAGGAGAGACAGCCGTCCACCTCCTTCTGGGACACTGCTTCCTGCCAAAGACTCCCTGTCACATGCCCCCTCCATATTTATGGACAATCCCAGGATGCATTGCAGGAATGCTCTTCCACTGGGACTGCCATAAAACATGATGTGTCATTGGCTAGGTTTCCTCCACTGTCCAACAAGCTCCCTTATTGGACACAGAGGGGACACTCCCTCAGACCCAGTGAATCACACCTGGAAACATGTGACAGGCAACCGATCAGGCTCCCCTGATAAGCAGAAGGAGCAAATAGATGTTTTTTCCTAACACCTACCAGGGAGGGTTCTACACTGTTATAAAATATATCCAATAAAATCAAAACTTCTTTGTAAATTTATGCCAAAAAAATGTATTCTGCTACATGTCTTTGGTAAAAAAAAAAAAATCCCAATAAGTGTATATTAGTTGATTTGTGTGAAAGTTATTGCGTCTACAAACTATGGGATATATATATACTGTATACTGGAATTTATGTAGCCATAGATACTATACTGGTAATGGTGGTGACGGTGATAGGGTTGCAGGCAATTTGGAACTAACTGACGCTGGCTGGGAGGGTAACTAACTGACACTGATGTCGATAGTGCCACTAATACAGTGATCAGTGCTAATACTGTACACTGTACTAATGACACTGGGTGGGTGACAGGGGTAATCAGAAGGGCAATAAAGGGGTTAACTGTGTGTGCAACAAGTGTATGTGTGCTGCTTTTACTCATAAGATCTGGCTGTCTTCTCTTCCTGATCTCAGAGTTGATTTAAGGGAGAAGAAACAGCCAGATGGCTGTTTTGTGTGTTAGTAAACACAACACCCATAGCTCCCAACTGTCCCGGATTTGGAGGGACTGTCCCGGATTTGGAGGGACGGACTGTCCCGGATTTGGAGGGACTGTCCCAGATTTGGAGGGACGGACTGTCCCGGATTTGGAGGGACTGTCCCAGATTTGGAGGGACGGACTGTCCCGGATTTGGAGCGACTGTCCCGGATTTGGAGGGACGGACTGTCCCGGATTTGCAACAAAGTCCCTCCGTCCCTCTTTCCTCCCCATTTGTCCCTCATTTTGGTCTAATCCTATATAGTTGTATATAAAATGCAATTTTTATCTTTCAAAAAGCGTTTCCCGGTGCTAAACCTTTCATCCAATTTCTAAATTATTGCTTACCTAATCATTTTTTTTTGTCTAATTCTTAATTAAGGGGGCGTGGCAGGGGGTGTGTCCTATGCTTTCAAACATTTGCTAATAGGTGTCCCTCATTCCCATCTCAAAAAGGTGGGAGGTATAAAGACTCTATGCTGTGATTGGCCACAGCCGATCAGCAGGTATACAGCCTCAAATCATTGGCTGTAACCAGCTGACAAACTTGTCCAATCACAGCACAGATCACGACATACCCGTAACATTGCTGTGCCTGGGTGTTTCCCCTTTAACCACTTGCGGCCCGCTAACAGTACATTTATTGCTAGCAGGCGGCAAGTGGTTAACCACTTAAGCCCCGGAAGATTTTACCCCCTTCCTGACCAGGGCCTATTTTGCGATTCGGCACTGCGTGACTTTAACGGACAATTGCGCGGTCGTGCGACGCTGTACCTAAACGAATTTGACGTCCTTTTTTTCCCACAAACAGAGCTTTCTTTTGGTGGTATTTGATCACCTGTGCGATTTTTTTTTTAACGCGTAATGGCGGCGATCTGCGATTTTTTTGCGGGACTGCGATATTGCGGCGGACAGATCGGACCCTTGACTGACATTTTTGACACGTTTGGGGTTACCAGTGACATTTCTACAGTAATCAGTGCTATACATATGCACTGTTACTGTAAAATTACACTGGCAGTAAAGGGGTTAACTTTTTTTTGAGAGGGAGGGGCTATCTGTGTCCCTAGGGGCGTGATTCTAACTGTGATTGGCTGTGGCTTGAGGTGTAGGAACAGTGATCAACGGTCCTACATAGTAGAACCGTATGATCACTATTCCTACACAGGGGAGAATGACAGGCGGCTTGTTTACATCAGCCGCCTGCCTTTCTCCCTCTCCACCGACGATCGCGAGTGACCGGCGGACGATGCAGTGCATTGTGGGGCAGAAGAGGACGCAGAAGAGGATGCTGCAGCTTCAGCTGCCCACACCTGAGATGGCAGCGCTGGAGAAGACATTTTCAAGGTAAGTATTTCTTTTAAAAGGTAAGTGCGACCCGGGACAGATCAGAGGCTATCCATTGTGGAATGTACTAACCCTGACTGTCTCGGGAGTATTTTTATTGAAAAATAGTTTCTGAGGCTGGAACTCCACTTTAGCCACTTTTGCCCTCTTAATGACCAGGCCGAATTTTGCGATTCGGCACTGCGTGACTTTAACGGACAATTGCGCAGTCGTGCGACGCTGTACCCAAATAAAATTGATGTCCTTTGTTTTCCCCACAAACAGAGCTTTCTTTTGGTGGTATTTGATCACCTGTGCGATTTTTTTTATTTTTTGCGCTATAAACAAAAAAAAAGCAACAATTCTGAAAAACAAAAAAATAAATTATAATATTTTTCACTTTCTGCTATATAACATTCCCCTCAAAAAATAATGTAAAAATCACATTTTCTCATCATTTTAGGCCAATTTGTATTCTGCTACATATTTTTGGTAAAAAAAAAATCCCAATAAGCGTATTTTGATTGGTTTGCGCAAAAGTTATCGCGTCTACAAACTACGGGAAAGATTTATGTCATTTTTATTTATTTATTTACTAGTAATGGCGGCGATCTGCGATTTTTTAGCAGGACTGCGACATTGCGGCGGACAGATCGGACCCCTGACTGACATTTTTGACACTTTTGGGGGGGACCAGTGACATTACTACAGTAATCAGTGCTAAAAATAGGCACTGTTACTGTAATAATGACACTGGCAGGGAAGGGGTTAACCCAGGGGCGATCAAAGGGTTAAGTGTGAGCCTGGGGGGTGCTTTCTAACTGTATGGGGCAGGGACTTGTGGAATCAACACAGAGACCTGTGTACCTAAATAGTAGGATCACAGGCGCTCTGTGTTTATTCCAGAGAGAACAACGGTCTGCTGTGTTTACAATGGTAGACCCTCCGTTCCCACGGGGAGCATTCGTGGGTGCTCGGGGCAATCGCAGCTGCTGGCCCTGTGGATCGGCTTCCCCACTGCCTAAAGGGGGGCGTGCCCGTGAGCCGACACACCCATAAGTCAGTTCGTGCAGCTGAGCCAGCCAGCCGCAGTATATCGGTGGCGGGCGGTCGGCAAGTGGTTAAAAGGGAACTTAACCGCTCCTAAATCCCCTCCTCCATCCCTCTTGGGAAAAAATGGCGCATGCACAGATGCGTCGGCGGTCTCTTCCAAGCATTTAGGAGCTGACAGAGATCAGCGGCACATCTGTGCACACACAGCAGATTCCCGCACAGATGTCACCAGCTTCTGGTGGATAGAAGCTGTAGTATCCTGACTTTGTGCGCATGCACCACAAACATGCGGCTTAGTAACACACTGCCTCCTGGGATAGCTGTGACATAGTCATTCCCAGGGGCAGCAGGGCCTGGACCCACACCCTCGCCTTTGACTGGGCAGTGAAAGGAGAAGCATCACAGTGATGAGCTCATCCATCACTCTGCTCTCTCCTCCTATCAGCGTGCTTCTTGTCCGTGCGTGAACTGATTGGCTCATTCCTTTCCCAGTCTGAGCCCCGCTGTGCAGGGACTGCAAGCTGGGTCATATTCAAGGACTTACAATGAGTGCATTTAAAAACGAAATGGTTTATTTGGATTAGAGATGCATTCATTGCGTATTTTATATCTGGATTTCAGCTTTAAAGAGGAAGTAAACCCTCCTCTGACACTTGTACCTATAGGTGATCCTATGATAAGGGTTACCTATAGGTAGTGTAAATATCTCCTAAACATGTACCATTTAGGAGATATTTACCTTACATGCAGCCAGTGACGTCACTGGCGCATGCGCTCTGAAGGAACGGCCGCTGGTGCCGTTCCTTCAGAGCCCCGTGCCGTGACTGTCGGCTCCCGTGCGCGTGCGCGGGAGTGACGTCACCGCGGCTCCGGCCAATCAGATAGCCGGATGCCAGGATCCCGCAAGAGGGGCGACTGGACATGTTGCCCGTCATACAGGTAAGCGGGCGGGACGGCGGGGGCTCCTTCTAAGGTAAGTATTGCATAATGAGCTAGTATGCGATGCATACTAGCTCATTATGTGTTTCTCTTACAGGTTGCAAAAAAAAATGTTGTATGGGTTTACAACCTATTTAACTACTTCAATACCGAGCACTTTTACCCCCGTCCTGCCCAGGCCAATTTTCAGCTTTCAGCGCTGTCACACTTTGAATGACAATTGCGCGGTCATTTTTATCATTTTTTTTTTCACACAAATAGAGCTTTTTTTTTTTTTTTTGGTGGTATTTAATCACCGCTGGGTTTTTTATTTCTTACAAAAAAAGAAAAAAAGACAGAAAATAAGAAATTTTTCTCCTTCACTGATGTGCACTGATGAGGCGGCACTGATGGGCACTGATAGACTGCACTGATGAGGGGGTACTAATATGCCACACTGATAGGTGGCACTGATAGGCGGCACTGATAAGCACTGATAGGCGGCACTGATGGCAACAGAGGCGGCACTGATAGACGCCACTGATGAGCACTGAGAGGCGGCACTGATGAGCACAGAGACAGCACTGATGGGCACTGATGAAGTGGCCCTTATGGGCACTGATGAGGTGGTACTTATGGGCACTGATGAGGTGGCACTAATATGCCGCACTAATAGGTGGCACTGATAGGCGGCACTGATTAGCCCTGATAGGTGACACTGATGGGCACAGAGGCGGCACTGACGGGCGGCACTGATGGGCAGTCACGGAGAGATGGCCCTGATGGGCACTGATGGGCGGCATGATGAGCACTGATGGGTGGCATTGATGGGCACTGACTGGCAGCACTATGGGCACTGATGGTGGGCACTGATGGTGGGCACTGTTTTTTCACTTTTCTGTAATAAGGGCACTGACTTTGTTTGGGAACTGAGCAAGAGGGAATCCTGGTGCTGATCTTTATTTCCAGGGGGTATCAACAAGGAGTTCGACCTTGGTTGTTTTATTAGTAATTATTAATAGTCTGATTTTATGCATTCTTTTATTTAATAATAATACTCTTTTTTATGTTGTTTTTATTATTTATTGGCTATATTTCTTCTGTTTTATCCATTATGATTCATATTATTATGTTTTATAGCCTCTAAACATTCGGTGTGATTTTAGATATATTGTTTTTATATATTTACCATGTTAATACACAGATCCAATAGTAGATGTTTATATTTAAGTTCAGTGGTGGTGACTGGTGAGAGAGACACCGGGGGACAGTCAGTTCCCGTTCGTCCTCTTTACATTTTAAATTTAAATTTATTATCTGATAGTTATTTTTCTAGTATCGGCATTCATTGGATATTTACTGTATGTTAAAGTCCATGGGGCTTCAATAAAATGGTGACTATCCGCTCTATATAAAACACTAGGCAGTCCGCCGTCCAATCATATCCCCCTGATGAAGACACGTGGTCCCTTGTGTCGTCACGCGTAGGGGAGGGGCAAGGATAGACGGAACGCTTCGCTATCTACTGGTGAGACTGTCGGGCTGCCGAGCTTAGGAGGAGGCAGACAGGTACGGCGCCTCTCACTATACCACCACGGTACTTTCTTCGGTTGGATTAATTATATTGATGGCTTCTTAAAGGTGGATTTATGCACCGATGCATGTGAGTGTGATCATATTATTTTTATATGAATAAAAGCTTTTAAAGGATTTCAGCACTGTTGCAAGTTTTTTTATATCTGCAAATATGACGCTGGATTACGGGTTAAGGCGTATCGACCGGATCGGTGTCATTGGGGTGGAGCCATACTTATCCAGAGGGGCTTTTATGAGATCCCCTACATTTATGCTCTATTGAATCTTTATTGAGGTGAGCACCCAGTCACAAGGGGGTGCACGGTTGCTGCTGAGCTGTGACACTCTGGTCACTCACGTTTTGGGGAAGCACCAGCCGCTCTTAGGTGGCCTGATCACTTATATAGTAGTGTTGTTTGTCACTAAGAACCACTGGGACCATTTTATATTGGACTTTCATATATTTTGCACATTGTAGCACTTTGCACTTTTGTATTTATTTGGATTATCATTTGAGTGTTGACTATTTCTTTTATTTATTTATAATTATTAATATTGAACCTTTATATTTGCACATTGCACTATTTATTTAGAATTAATGCTGGTATATTTAATTTATTTTATTCACATATGTATATATTATTTTAATTTTATTTATTCACTATTCGTTAGGTAGTCATATATTTGCGCAGCACTATTTATTTATTTAGATTCTTCACGCTTATATGAGAAATGAAGTGCTTGCAGCATACTATTTATTTATTTAGGTAGGTTGCTCGCGGGAGTTTTTTGTTCATACTGATGATCAGTGCCCTGATTACCTGTCCTTGTCTCCCCTTTGAGGAGGAGCCGTTGATCGGCTCTCCTTACCACACTCTGGCAGTGTGAGGCGAGGAGAGCCGATAAATGGCACTTCCTCATTTTTATGTGTCCAATCACAGCCGATCACATGGGTAAAGAGCCAAGTCATTGGCTCTTTACAAAGATTGGGGTCGCGCCGGGTCCTTAGCAACACGGCGCAGCCAAGATAGCCGCACTGCGCGCCCACGCGGGCGTGCGAGAGAGGCCGTTCTGGTGCGACCACCATATGACGGCGTCCCAGAACGAGAGCCGCACCACTCCGCCGTCATTTGACGGTGGGCGGACAGTAAGTGGTTAAGCTAATTTTTAGGCATGTGCATCACGGGATCTACATTTTATGTCATTTTACCTAGCATTGCCGCAGTGCCTCTCCACTGATGACACAAAGGTGTGTAATGGGGGGGTTGATATTCCTGTAGGTGTTTAGAACGTGATTTGGCATTGCTGAAAAATAGGTCAAAGCAGTGGAAACTGCAATTCAATGTTTCCAAATGTAAAATAATGCAAAAGGAAAAAAGAATCCTCTATTGAGGGCAGTGATAACCAAAACTACAGAAGGAAAAGATTCGGAGATCCTCATTGCAGATTTAAAAATGAGCAAACAGTGCAGCCTGGCAGTGCGAAAAGGGAATAGAATTCTGGGGCACATCGCTGGAGGGGTCACCAGGAGGAAGAAGGTTCTGATTCCTCTATATAGATCTTTATATCGCTGGAGGGGTCACCGGGAGGAAGAAGGTTCTGATTCCTCTATATACAGTATCTCACAAAAGTAAGTACACCCCTCACATTTTTGTAAATAATTTATTCTATCTTTTCATGTGACAACACTGAAGAAATGACACTTTGCTACAATATAAAGTAGTGAGTGTACAGCTTGTATAACAGTGTAAATTTGCTGTCCCCTCAAAATAACTCAACACACAGCCATTAATGTCTAAACCCTGGCAACAAAAGTCAGTACACCCCTAAGTGACAATGTCGAAATCGGACCCAATTAGCCATTTTCCCTCCCCGGTGTCATGTGACTCGTTAGTGTTACAAGGTCTCAGGTGTGAATGGGGAACAGGTGTGTTACATTTGGTTTTTTGGCTCTCACTCTCTCATACTGGTCACTGGAAGTTTAACATGGCACCTCATGGCAAAGAACCGTCTGAGGATCTGAAAAAAAGAATTGTTGCTCTACATAAAGATGGCCTAGGCTATAAGAAGATTGCCAAGACCCTGAAACTGAGCTGCAGCACGGTGACCAAGACCATACAGTGGTTTAACAGGACAGGTTTACTGCGGCAGGGGGGCTCGGCTGCGTCCAGTCACGTGGCACTACGTGACTGGAGTGCATGTGGTTTCGGCGGGCCACGAGAGGAGCAGCAGCAATTGCCGCTGCCCTCCCACGATCATCCGGGAAACCAAGAGAAGACCCGCCTGCTTATGTAAACAAAGCAGGCGGATCTTCTCTCAGACAGGCAGGGACAGATCAGCAGTTTCAGCTAAGCTACAACCCCAATCTCTCTGTGCCTCTCACAGAACCCCCCCCCCCCACACACACACACAGTCAGTAAGCATACAGGCATACATTTAACCCCTTTGATCACCCCTAGTATTAACCCCTTCCCTGCCAGTGTCATTTATACAGTAACAGTGCATATTATTTAGCACTGAATACTGTATTAGTGTCACCGGTCCCCAAAAAGTGTCAAAAATGTCAGTTAGGTGTTCGATCTGTCTGCCGCAATGTCGCAGTCCTGCTAAAAATCGCAGATCGCCGCCGTTACTAATAAAAAAAAAAATACACTCCAAAAATCTATCCCATAGTTTGTAAACGCTATATCTTTTGCACAAACCAATTAAAATACGCTTTTTGGGATTTTTTTTAACCAAAAATATGTAGCAGAATACAAATTGGCCTAAACTGCTAAAAAAAAATTAATTTTTAAAAATGTTTTTATTGGGAATGTTTTATAGCAGAAAGTACTGTAAAAAAAAATATAGCTTTTTTTTTTTCAAAATTGTCGCTCTTTTTTTTTTGTTTATAGCGCAAAATCTAAAAACCGCAGAGGTGATCAAATACCACCATTCAGGGTATTGGTTCCCTAAGGCGCATGCGCGAAGCGCACTGCACTTTTTAATTGGCGCGGTGGAGGATGAAGGAGGGCGTCCGAACTTCAGAGGGACAGCGCCGCGGCGCAGTCTCCCGAAAGTGGGGATTAGCGTACCTGTCAAAAACAGGTACCCTTCCCCCCCTAAGAGCATTAAAGGGCCCCGGCAATACAGTGCACTGGGGCCCCGCCTACACAATCACCCACGAGAATAAAAAATGCAAATTATGGATAAGGCAATATTTATTGGTACAGCAAAGCCAGGCTAATGACAGCTTACAAGTTCGGCAGCTGGGTCCGGTGAACACACACACGGACGGGTGTCAGACTTGACTGTCCTGTGTGTTCATGTTCCCGTGGAGGCTGGCAGGCATTCCTGCAGTTGTGGGCTCCCCCTCCACAGCCCAAGTGGCCTGACAGCAGCACAGGGCCGACAGGCGCTTGCCACCTGCTAAGTTCGGCGGCGGAATGCACATGGGAATCAGGACTAATGCTAGGCCGGGTCACTGGGCAGGTGGGACCAGGGCCGGGACAAGGCCATCCAGCACCCAGGGCAAAGATGCCAAACTGCGCCCCCCCCCTCCATTAGGGTTAAGATCAGGGCCCCCCATTCCTTGCAATAAACCATTGTGCCCAGGGCAACCGTGCCTCCTTGCCTCCTGCCTGGGCAAGTGGGGCCCCGGGCAACTGCTCAGCGTGCCCATTCGGTAAGATGGCCCTGTCCCCCCTCCACCCTGAAAGATGCCAAATGCGGCACCAGAGGGGGGGGGAGGAAGCATATAAGTGAAAGTTCCACTTTTGGGTGGAACTCCGCTTTAAGTGGTTAAAGTTCCATAAATAATTCTAGGCCTGAGGGAAATGCCATCATCATTATTTACTGATGGAAACCTTGGAATTGTTCTCCAATAGACGATGAGCGGGTCGTTAATTGGGGATAAATCTCTAGAACTAATCAGCAGATGTGACATTATTGACATTGTAATTCTGGGTTAATCAGTTTCCTCCGAGGACGGGAAGGCAGAGCCGGGCGATGGCGTCAATGTTCTCCCATCTTAGAATCCTCCCCATCTTTGTCGGTCATTAAAGGACATTGAATTAATGTTCTCATTTACTAACAGGTGCTGAATGTTAGAGCTAGTTAGTGTAATTACCTTGAAGATAATTGAGTTAAACAGGGAGAGGGAACAACCGCAATTTATTTAGTTTATATAAACCAATCAAAGCGCGGTGTTAAGGAGAAATCGATATTGGGTTTGGGATCAATGTAAAGTCTATGTGAGCCCTAAAAATGAACTTCTCTTATCTGCTTCCCTTTGGTCTCCTAAAGGGTAACTCCACTTTCCGTGGGGAAAAAAATCAGCAAAGAAAGAAAAAACAATATAACGTATACCAGTGGCGGCCCATCCATTGGGGGTGCAGGGCCGCCGCCCCCCCATCCATGCGTCCGGCCCCCTAATCTACATGCAGGGTGCCGGACGCATGGATTCCAATAGGAATGAATGACAATTATTTTGTTAAAGCTCCGCATAGCGTTAAATATATAATATATACTATAATACCAAAAGTATTAGGATGCCTGCCTTTACACGCACATTTAACCACTCAAGCCCCGGAAGATTTTACCCCCTTCCTGACCAGGGCCTATTTTGGGATTCGGCACTGCGTGATTTTAACGGACAATTGCGCGGTCGTGCGACGCTGTACCCAAATGAAATTGACGTCCTTTTTTTCCCACAAACAGAGCTTTCTTTTGGTGGTATTTGTTCACCTGTGCGATTTTTTGATCATGCCCTATAATCAAAAAAAGATCGACAATTTTGCAAAAATAACAATATTTTTCACATTTATTTATATGAAATTCCCCCCCAAAAAAATGTAAAAATCAAAATTTTTTAACATTTTAGGCCAATTTGCATACTGCTACCTATGTTTGGTAAAAAAAAAAATAGCAAAAAGCGTATTTTGATTGGTTTGCGCAAAAGTTATTACATTTACTAACTAAAGAAAAGATTTTTGTCATTTTTATTGTTTTTTTTTACTAGTGATGGCGGCGATCTGCGATTTTTTTTGCGGTACTGCGACACTGCGGCGGACAGATCGGACCCTTGACTGACATTTTTGACACTTTTGGGGTTACCAGTGAAATTACTACAGTAATCAGTGCTATACATATGCACTGTTACTGTAAAAATGACACTGGGAGGGAAGGGGTTAACTTTATTGGAGAGGGAGGGGTTAAGTGTGTCCCTAGGGGAGTGCTTCTAACTGTGATTGGATGTGGCTGTGTGTAACAGCAGAGATCAACGGTCCTACATAGCAGAGCTGTATGATCTGTGCTGTTACACAGGGGAGAATGACAGGCGGCTTTGTTTACATCAGCTGCCTGCCTTTCTCCCTCTCTACCCGACGATCGCGAGTGACCGGCGGACATCGTGTCCGCCGGTTACATGCGCGGGCTGCTTAGGGAACGAGCGGGGGTGGGAGCACGCCTCCGGCGGCGTGCGCTCGCCCCCTATTGGCTCCCAGGCTAGTGACGTACCGGTACGTCACTTTGCCTGGGAGGGGCTGACCGCCGCCATATATAGCCGGGCGGCGGTTGGCAAGTGGTTAATGGCATCCCAGTCTTAGTCTGTAGGGTTCAATATTGAGTTGGCCCACCCTTTGCAGCTATGACAGCCTCAACTCTTCTAGGAAGACTAAGTGAATAAGTAAGGTATCAGCGTTGCTGGACTATATAGTCCAGTGGCGGCCCATCCCCTTTCCTGATTGGCTGAAAAGAGAAGCAATTTAACTGGCCATTGGCAGCCGTCCGACCGTCTGTCCATCCCAGGGGGGATGGTAGATTTGACTGCTACAGCCACTTGGGGAGGGAGGAGGTAAGGATGCTGGCTGTCCAGCAGGGCAGTTATCTGTCCATCTGTCCGTCGGGGGGGGGGGGGGGGGGTTGTGTTGGTTTTGCCACCCTCTCCAAATTATCAAGCACCAGCCGCCACTGGCGTATACAATTGCGACACAAATCATATTGTAATTGAATGTTATTAGAAATTACTTTTCCTTTTCAATCTGCAGCCGTTGTAATTTTCTGAAAATGCAATGCAATATGGCCGCCTGGAGCTGTTCTGTACACAGATTGTATACTGACCACACCCCCAGAAACATAATTTCCTGCTTGTGTGATTGGCTCACCAATTTTCCCAGAAGTCTGCACTAAGATACAAGTCAGATTTCTGGCATCCCCTGCAACAAAAATGTCATTTTTGGTGAGATCCTCCCAATAGGAACACGTCTAAAGGGATGCAGGCCCAGCAGATTTCCTCATTAGAGCCCTGCAGCTGCCGCAGCTGATAGATAATTATGAAACCACTCCCATTAGACCCACTCAGCACAGAGGAACAAACAATGATTTCTTCAGAATAACAAAATGTAGGAATCTGCAACAAAGTTTGTTACAATCCTTGCAATGTACAGAGATCACCCAGAGGGTAATGATTTTTTCTCAACAAAAGTGGAGTGTTGAGAAAAATCTGCATGTGAACCTCGGGACAATCAGGATAAAGGCTGCATTCACCCAGAATTAGGGGGCAAACAGCGGATCCCTGTGGCTGGGATCACAGGTGTATGTGACCAGCGGCGGGTGGGAAGTCTGTATAAAGCAATGACAGGCTGAGTGGGGCTGTGCAGATTCTGACCGTCTCCTGTACTATATCTGCAGTCTCTGACCGTCTCCTGTACTATATCTGCAGTCTCTGACCGTCTCCTGTACTATGTCTGCAGTCTCTGACCGTCTCCTGTACTATGTCTGCAGTCTCTGACTGTCTCCTGTACTATGTCTGCAGTCTCTGACCATCTCCTGTAGTATGCCTGCAGTCTCTGACCGTCTCCTGTACTATATCTGCAGTCTCTGACCGTCTCCTGTACTATATCTGCAGTCTCTGACCGTCTCCTGTACTATGTCTGCAGTCTCTGACCATCTCCTGTAGTATGCCTGCAGTCTCTGACCGTCTCCTGTACTATGTCTGCAGTCTCTGACCGTCTCCTGTAGTATGCCTGCAGTCTCTGACCGTCTCCTGTACTATGTCTGCAGTCTCTGACCGTCTCCTGTACTATGTCTGCAGTCTCTGACCGTCTCCTGTACTATGTCTGCAGTCTCTGACCGTCTCCTGTAGTATGCCTGCAGTCTCTGACCGTCTCCTGTACTATATCTGCAGTCTCTGACCATCTCCTGTACTATGTCTGCAGTCTCTGACCGTCTCCTGTACTATGTCTGCAGTCTCTGACCGTCTCCTGTACTATGCCTGCAGTCTCTGACCGTCTCCTGTACTATGTCTGCAGTCTCTGACCGTCTCCTGTAGTATGCCTGCAGTCTCTGACCGTCTCCTGTACTATGTCTGCAGTCTCTGACCGTCTCCTGTACTATGTCTGCACAGTCTCTGATGCGTGACATGTGTAGATATATGTGGTTTGGTGGGGTCTTTCCTGGTAACAAACACAAGTCCACTGACTTCTTCTCCCGATGGGTGAAATACGGGCTCATAAAATCCGCCTGATCCGCCCTTCCTCTGATGAACCCCGGACACGGCAGAAGATGGATTGCGGTTGTCAGTTGGTGTTCAGTATAATGAAATCGTTAGAACTCCTTTGTTCCCCTCCTAATCCCGGCACAGGAATTCCTTTCCATGAAATTGAAGCTCAGAAAGGAAAATTTAAAGAGGAGACTTCAACCCGACGAGTGAGGCCAACGTAGACATGGCGCTGTGCGTGGAAATGATACGACAGGGCCGGCGTCTGATATCCACATTAAACTGGGATTAAAGTTGAAAATCAAAAAAAAAAAACTTTTCCCCTGCAAGGCAATGTTATAATGTGCTAGAATGTATCCCATACTAGCACATTATATGAAACTTACCCTAAAACACTGACAGGGCTTCCATCTTCACCCGGTCCTTTGATTGGCCCAGCCATGATGATGTCACGGTTTACTGAACAGAGCTCTGAAGGAATAATCAACTTGAGTACAATCAGCCCGCCCATACATGGATCGAAACTGCAACTCGGGGAACCCTGAGCAACCTGTGGAGGAACCCCGAGCAATCTCTGGAGGAACCCCCGAGCAATCTCTGGAGGAACCCCGAGCAACTTCTGGAGGAACCCCGAGCAATCTCTGGAGGAACCCCGAGCAACTTCTGGAGGAACCCTGAGCAACCTTTGGAGGAGCCCCGAGCAACGTCTGGAGGAACCGCGAGCAACCTTTGGAGGAACCGCGAGCAACCTCTGGAGGAACCGCGAGCAACGTATGGAGGAACCGCGAGCCATCTCTGGAGGAGCCCTGAGCAACCTCTGGAGGAATCCCCAAGGAACCTTGAGAAACCTCAAGAGGAACCCTGAGAGTTGCTGTTCTAGAGGACCCCAAAGGTATGGTACTGTGTATACATAGATGGTCCAAGCTGGAACTTTGGAACTATGGAACAATGGGGTTCATTTACTAAAACTGGAGAGTGCAAAATCTGGTGCAGCTCTGCATGATAGCCAATCAGCTTCTAACCTCAGCTTCTTTAATTAAGCTTTGACAATAAAACCTGGAAACCGAAAGGCAGAGGCATGATGGGACTTTTATTTCCACAACCGCTGGAGGGCCACAGGTTTGGCACCCACGCTCTAGGCCAGTGATGGCCATCCTTGGCACCCCAGATGTTTTGGAACTACATTTCCCATGATGCTCAGCTACACTGCAGAGTGCATGAGCATCATGGGAAATGTAGTTCCAAAACATCCGGGGTGCCAAGGTTCACCATCACTGGTCTAGGGCCTCTGCTTTAACCACTTCTGGACTGGAAGGTTTTACCGCCTTAATGACCAGGTCATTTATTTGCGATTCGGCACTGCGTTGCTTTAACTGACAATTGTGCGACGCTGTACCTAAATAAATTTGATGTCCTTTTTTCCCCACAAATAGAGCTTTATTTTGGTGGTATTTGATTACCTCTGCGATTTCATCATTTTAGGCCAATTTGTTCTCTGCTACATATTTTTGGTAAAAAAAAATCCAATTAAGCGTATTTTGATTGGTTTGCACAAAAGTTATCGCGTCTACAAACTACGGGAAAGATTTATGTCATTTCTATTTTAATTTTTTTTACTAGTAATTGCGGCAATCTATGATTTTTAGTGGGACTGTGACATTGCGGCGAACAGATCGGACCCCTAACTGACATTTTTTACTTTTTTTGGGGGGACCAGTGACATTACTACAGTAATCAGTGCTAAAAATAATCAAGGGTTAAGTGTAAGCCTAGGGAGTGTTTTCTAACTGTATGGGGGAATAGAAGGATCACAGGCGCTCTGTGTCCATTCCAGAGAACAACGGTCTCCATGGGAAGTGTTCAAGGGTGCCCAGTGGGAATTTATTTTTATTTTTTGTTTACTAGTAATGGCGGCGTTTAGTGATTATTAGCGGGACTGCGACATTGCGGCGGACAGATCGGACCCCTAACTGACATCGCATGCTAGCACATTATGTGACACTTACCTGCAACAAAGCCCGCATTGTCCCTGCTGCCGGCCGCATCCATCTCCCGCTGTATTACTGGTCGGGAGCCGCGTGACGTCACTCCCGCGGGAGCCGTCGGTCACGGCACAGGGCTCTGAAGAAACGGCAGGGGCGGCCATTTCTTCAGAGCACATGTGCTGATGACGTCATCGGCTGCATGCAATGTAAATATCTCCTGAACGGTGCAAGTTTAGGAGATATTTACACTATCTATAGGTAAGTCTTATTTTAGGCTTACCTATAGGTAAAAGTCATCAAAGTGGGTTTACAACCACTTTAACCGCTTGCCGACCGCCGCACGACTATATACTGCGGCGGTCAGCCCCTCACAGGCAGAGTGACGTAGCGGTACGTCACTAGCCTGGGAGGGTCTGGGGACCCGATGTCCGCCGGCCACTCTGCGATCGGCGGGGGAGAGGGAGAAAGTCAGGCAGCTTGTGTAAACAAGCCACCTGTCATTCTCCTCGGTGTAAAGACACTGATCACATGGATCTACTATGTAGATCCGTTGATCAGTGTCCTTACAGCTCAAGTCACAGCCAATCACAGTAGAAAGCACGCCCCTAGGGACACACACAGCCCCTCCCTCCCAAATAAAGTTAACCCCTTCACTACCAGTGTATTTTTACAGTAACAGTGCATATATATAGCACTGATTACTGTAGAAATGTCACTGGTAACCCCCAAAAGTGTCAAAAATGTCAGTCAAGGGTCCGATCTGTCCGCCACAATGTCGCAGTCCCGCAAAAAAAAAAAATCGCAGATCGCCGCCATTACGCGTTAAAAAAAAAAAACAACAAAAATGACAAAAATCTTTCCCTTTGTTAGTAAACGCGATAACTTTTGCGCAAACCAATAAAAATACGCTTTTTGCGATTTTTTTTACCAAACATAGGTAGCATAAAACAAATAGCCGAAAATGTTAAAAAATTTTGATTTTTACATTTTTTTTTTGGGGAATTTCATATAAAAAAATGTGAAAAATATTGTTATTTTTGCAAAATTGACGCTCTTTTTTTGTTTATAGCGCGTGATCAAAAAAATCGCAGAGGTGATCAAATACCACCAAAAGAAAGCTCTGTTTGTGGGAAAAAAAGGACGCCAAATTCATTTAGGTACAGCGTCGCACGACCGCGCAATTGTCCGTTAAAGTCACGCAGTGCCGAATCGCAAAATACCCCCTGGTCGTTTAGCAGCCAAATCCTCCGGGGCTTAAGTGGTTAAGGGGGGTAAATCCTTCCGGTCCAGAAGTGGTTAATACCAATCCACAATCTCCTGGTGATGATACTTTGTATATTTTATAGATGAGATTCTTTTTTTTTTTCTCTCTCCTGCAATAATTGCTCATTGACTTGTAATTCCAGGCCGGGACGGGGAGACGGATGACATTTATCAGCACTAATGGATCATCTCATACAGGAAGACGGATCGCAGCGTCTTTTATAGACAACCCGCGCTGGTTTGAAAGAAAAATCTTCCGACGCTTCCAAGTCATTTGTTAATGGTCCCGCAGTAATGGCTGCTGTACGAAATTACAGATGGAGTCGTCACTCAAAAAATGTATGGCTGCCCCCCCCCCCCCCCAACAACTTTACATTTTATTTCCGCTAATCAAGAGTCTGAGAGAGGCAGAGATGTAGAAGATGTGTAAAAGACAGCCTGAAGTCACAGTCTGGATTGTATGGATACCACAAAGGGTTTGTATTTCTGTCCATCCAGTTATGGATTTGCGCAGCTCCGCCACATAGCACAGCCCTGAGCTTTCTATACCGCTGTTCTACTTTTACTTACAGGTTTTGTCCTCCACCCCCATCCTGTGACAGGGCAGTGAAAGGAGAAGCAGCAGACCAATGAGTTCGCCTCTCTGTCACTCTGCTCTCTCCTCCTATCAGGATGAGCACTTGTTAGCAGTGGCGGCCCGCCCCTGCTATCCATGTGTCTGGCCCCGTAATCTACATGCAGGGCGCCGGACGCATGGATTCCAATGGGGTTTTTTTTTTTTTTTTTTTTATTGAAGCACATGATTAGAGCCAGAGGTCCTAATAGGCTTCAGAAAAGGGTGGGCTCGGGGCGCAGAGCACTGCACCCTGAGCCAACCCAGTTGTGTGACAATAGCGAATGAATATCCGCTATTGCCACACTGATTCTCCTCCTGGGCAATCAGGAAGTGGGTCCTGAGACCCGTTTCCTGATTGGCCGAAAGGAGAAGCCATGCTATTGGTTGGCCAAGGAGGAGGGAGGAGACTACTGAGGGGGAAGCCACCGCTGCCTGCCCAGGGTGAGTGAGCCGGCGACCGGGGGGTGGGGGGTTTAGGTGCGCAGGCTGGTGCTGGTGTGGTCCGGGGGGTATGGTGTATGGCGGTTCGCAGGAGTGCTCGCGGGGGGGGGGTGGGGGGGAGGGTGAGCACGCGTGACAGCGGGGAAGCTAAACTATGTGAGTACTAGCGCTGCTCTTAAATATAGATGAAGTATAAATATATAAAGTGCCAAGTGCAAAATACAAACCCGATTCCAAAAAAGTTGGGACGCTGTACAAATTGTGAATAAAAACAGAATTTAATGATGTGGAAGTTTCAAATTTCGATATTTTATTCAGAATACAACATAGATGACATCAAATGTTTAAACTGAGAAAATTTATCATTTTAAGGGAAAAATAAGTTAATTTTAAATTTCATGGCATCAACACATCTCAAAAAAGTTGGGACAAGGCCATGTTTACCACTGTGTGGCATCTCCTCTTCTTTTTATAACAGTCTGCAAACGTCTAGGGACTGAGGAGAAGTTGCTGAAGTTTAGGAATAGGAATGTTGTCCCATTCTTGTCTAATACAGGCTTCTAGTTGCTCAACTGTCTTAGCATCTTCCTCTTTATGATGTGCCAAATGTTTTCTATGGGTGAAAGGTCTGGACTGCAGGCTGGCCATTTCAGTACCCGGATCCTTCTTCTACGCAGCCATGATGTTGTAATTGATGCAGTATGTGATCTGGCATTGTCATGTTGGAAAATGCAAGGCCTTCCCTGAAAGAGACGACGTCTGGATGGGATCATATGTTGTTCTAGAACTTGGATATACCTTTCAGCATTGATGGTGCCTTTCCAGATGTGTAAGCTGCCCATGCCACACGCACTCATGCCACCCCATACCATCAGAGATGCCGGCTTCTGAACTGAACTTTAGTCCGGATGACATGGCGTCCCAGTTTTCCAAAAAGAACTTCAAATTTTGATTCGTCTGACCACAGAACAGTTTTCCACTTTGCCACAGACCATTATAAATGAGCCTTGGCCCAGAGAAAACGCCTGCGCTTCTGGATCATGTTTAGATATGGCTTCTTTTTTGGCCTATAGAGTTTTAGCCGGCAACGGTGAATGGCACGGTAGATTGTGTTCACCGACAATGTTTTCTGGAAGTATTCCTGAGCCCATGTTGTGATTTCCATTACAGTAGCATTCCTGTATGTGATGCAGTGCCGTCTAAGGGCCCGAAGATCACCGCCATCCAGTATGGTTTTCCAGCCTTGACCCTTACACACAGAGATTGTTCCAGATTCTCGGAATCTTTGGATGATATTATGCACTGTAGATGATGAGAACTTCAAACTCTTTGCAATTTGTCTCTGAGAAACTTCTTTCTGATATTGCTCCACTATTTTTCACCACAGCATTGGGGGAATTGGTGATCCTCGGCCCATCCTAACTTCTGAGAGACACTGCCACCCTGAGAGGCTCTTTTTATACCCAATCATGTTGCCAATTGACCTAATAAGTTGCAAATTTATCCTCCAGCTGTTCCTTATATGTACATTTAACTTTTCCGGCCTCTTATTGCTACCTGTCCCAACTTTTTTGGAATGTGTAGCTCTCATGAAATCCAAAATGAGCCAATATTTGTCATGAAATTTCAAAATGTCTCACTTTCAACATTTGATATCTTATCTATATTCTATTGTGAATAAAATATAAGTTTATGAGATTTGTAAATTAGTCCATTCCTTTTTTACTCACAATTTGTACAGTGTCCCAACTTTTTTGGATTTGGGTTTGTAAATAATCAACAATTCATGAATAGCAAGTAAATAGCGAATAAATATAAAAGTCCTTGTGATAATATAGATATAAGTCAATTGATTGAAGTGCCAGTGCTGGAAATCGGAATATACGTGAGTCACTCAGTGCTCCCCTCCTGTGTCCCCACTCACCAGATAAATGGGGCTGAGAGAGAAGGACGGTCAGATGTTGTAAACACAGCAGACCGTTGTTCTCTTTGAAATGATCACAGAATGCCTGTGATCCTCCTATTTAGGATCACAGGTCTCTGTGTTCATTTCACAAGTCCCTCCCCCATACAGTTAGAAAACACTCCCCTAGGTGCACACTTAACCCTTTGATCACCCCTGGGTTAACCCCTTCCCTGCCAGTGTCTTTAGTACAGTAGCAGTGCATATTATTTAGCACTGATTACTGTAGTAATGTCACTGGTACCCCCAAAAGTGTCAAAAATGTCGGTCAGGGGTCCGATCTGTCCGCCGCAATGTCGCAGTCCCGCAAAAAATCGCAGATCGCCGCCATTACTAGTAAATAGAAAAAATAAACAAATAAAAATGACAAATCTTTCCCGTAGTTAGTAAACGCGATAACTTTTGCGCAAACCAATTAAAATACACTTATTGCAATTTTTTTTTTCTTTAACGAAAAATATGTTGCAGAATATAAATTGGCCTATGAGGATGAGAAAATTTAGATTTTTTTTTTTTTTTTAATTGGGAATGTTATATAGCAGAATGTGAAAAATAAATATTGTTTTTTTTTTTTTTTATAATTTTTTTTATTGGGAATGTTATATAGCAGAATGTGAAAAATAAATATTGGGTTTTTTTTTTTTTTAATTTTTTTTTGTTTATTTATAGCGCAAAAGAAAGCTCTATTTGTGGGAAAAAAGGACATCAATTTTATTTAGGTACAGCGTCGCGCAACCGCGCAATTGTCCGTTCAAATAACGCAGTGCCAAATCGGAAAAAATGGCCTGGTCATTAAGAGGGCAAATCCTTCCGGTCCAGAACTGGTTAAAATCTGCTGCCTTTTCAGCTTTAAAGGGTTCAGACTTCCCTGCCCCCTGTTTGTGACTCCAACTCCCACCACAAGATCTCAGGGAAGGGGTCCCTCACACAAACAAAATGCCCATTGGACTTTTTGAGAGGTACTCCATCTAAACAATCCAATAGTTAAAATGTTATTATTTTGCATCCAAAATATACAAATAATTATTCAAAAGCATGCAAACTGATATAGAAAACCCGTACTTACGATAACAATACATTATTCAGAAATACATATGCAGAAATCGCTGTACAGTGAAATTATAGACACAAGGGGGAAAAAAATGCCTAAGCAACATCATGATTCTCGACGCGTTTCGTGGCACTCAGTTCACATCATCAGGAGATATTGTTGATGATACACAAACTTATAAAAAACAAAAATATATAGAGGCATGAACCATCAGACACCAGGTGTGGCTGGGGATGTTAGACACTCAGCCAACCTACACAAAGTATAAAAGACAATATATATATAAACACAAAGTATAAAAGACAATATATATATAAACACAAAGTATAAAAGAGCAAAATAAAAATACATAGTGTAAAAAACTAAATACAGTATCTCACAAAAGTGAGTACACCCCTCACATTTTTGTAAATATTTTATTCTATCTTTTCATGTGACAACACTGAAGAAATGACACTTTGCTACAATGTAAAGTAGTGAGTGTACAGCTTGTACAACAGTGTAAATTTGCTGTCCCCTCAAAATAACTCAACACACAGCCATTAATGTCTAAACCGCTGGCAACAAAAGTGAGTACACCCCTAAGTGACAATGTTAAAATTGGGCCCAATTAGCCATTTTCCCTCCCCGGTGTCATGTGACTCGTTAGTGTTACAAGGTCTCAGGTGTGAATGGGGAGCAGGTGTGTTAAATTTGGTGTTATCGCTCTCACTCTCCCATACTGGTCACTGGAAGTTCAACATGGCACCTCATGGCAAAGAACTCTGAGGATCTGAAAAAAAATTGTTGCTCTACATAAAGATGGCCTAGACTATAAGAAGATTGCCAAGACCCTGAAACTGAGCTGCAGCACGGTGGCCAAGACCATACAGCGGTTTAACAGGACAGGTTCCACTCAGAACAGGCCTCAGCATGGTTGACCAAAGAAGTTGAGTGCCGGTGCTCAGCGTCATATCCAGAGGTTGTCTTTGGGAAATAGAGGTATGAGTGCTGCCAGCATTGCTGCAGAGGTTGAAGGGGTGGGGGGGTCAGCCTGTCAGTGCTCAGACCATACGCCGCACACTGCATCAAATTGGTCTGCATGGCTGTCGTCCCAGAAGGAAGCCTCTTCTAAAGATGATGCACAAGAAAGGCCACAAACAGTTTGCTGAAGACAAGCAGACTAAGGAGATGGATTACTGGAACCATCTCCTGTGGTCTGATGAGACCAAGATAAACTTATTTGGTTCAGATGGTGTCAAGCGTGTGTGGCGGCAACCAGGTGAGGAGTACAAAGACAAGTGTGTCTTGCCTATAGTGAAGCATGGTGGTGGGAGTGTCATGGTCTGGGGCTGCATGAGTGCTGCCGGCACTGGGGAGCTACAGTTCATTGAGGGAACCATGAATGCCAACATGTACTGTGACATACTGAAGCAGAGCATGATCCCCTCCCTTCAGAGACTGGGCCGCAGGGCAGTATTCCAACATGATAACGACCCCAAATACACCTCCAAGATGACCACTGCCTTGCTAAAGAAGCTGAGGGTAAAGGTGATGATGGACTGGCCAAGCATGTCTCCAGACCTAAACCCTATTGAGCATCTGTGGGGCATCCTCCAACGGAAGGTGGAGGAGCGCAAGGTCTCTAACATCCACCAGATCTGTGATGTCATCATGGAGGAGGGGAAGAGGACTCCAGTGTCAACCTGTGAAGCTCTGGTGAACTCCATGCCCAAGAGGGTTAAGGCAGTGCTGGAAAATAATGGTGGCCACACAAAATATTGACACTTTGGGCCCAATTTGGACATTTTCACTTAGGGGTGTACTCACAGTGGTTTAGACATTAACCACTTGCCGACTGCTCTACGCACATTTACTGTGGCAGGGCGGTTCGGCTGCGCATAATCACGTAAATCTACATGATTATGTGCACGTGGCGCGTGGCGCCAAAGCCGCGCTTCCACTGTGATTAGACGGAGCCAGACCATGGGAGGAGGAGCGGCGATCTTCACAGAAACTAACAGAAGACCCACCTGTTTATGTAAACAAAGTAGGCGGATCTTCTGTCCCACAGGCAGGGAGAGATCAGGAGTTCAGCTAAGCTACAACCCCGATCTCTGTGTGCCTGTCACAGAGCCCTCCCCCCCCCCCCCCCACAGTCAGTAAGCACAAACAGGTATACATTTAAACCGTTGATTTAAACTGTTGATCACCCCCTTGCCTGCCAGTGGTGTTAACCCCTTCCCTGCCAGTGTCCTTTATACAGTAACAGTGCATAATATTTAGCACTGATTACTGTAGTAATGTCACTGGTACCCAAAAAGTGTCAAAAATGTCAGTTAGGGGTCCGATTTGTCTGCTGCAATGTCGCAGTCTGGCTAAAAATCGCTGATCGCCGCTTTTAGGCTCCGTTCACATGTAGGCGTTTTGGGGCATTTTGGGGGAGTTTTTCTGCTCTAGGATCAGCTCTCAAAACGCCCAACAAGACAAATCCTATTCATTTCAATGGCCCCTGTTCACATCTGAGCATTTTGACGCCGTGAGCAAAACACCCAACGCTCAAAAAAGTACATGAGCTTCTTTTTGGGCAGATTACAGGCGTTTTTCATTGGTCTCTATTCAATCTAAAAACGCCTGCACAAAAAACGCTCATAAAAACGCCCATAAAAACGCCTGTAATAGCAACACCAAGATTTTTTTTTTGTTTTTAGCTCAAAATCTAAAAACTGCAGACATGATCAAATACTACCAAAAGAAAGCTCTATTTGTGGGGGGGGGGGGGAAGACATCGATTGTATTTGGGTACAGCGTTGTACATCCGCGCAATTTTTCATTAAATTAACGCAGTGCCGAAACTCAAAAAAATGGCCTGGTCATTAAGGGGGTAAAACCTTCCGGAGCTGAGGTGGTTAATGGCTGTGTGTTGAGTTATTTTGAGGGGGACAGCAAATTTACACTGTTATACAAGCTGTACACTCACTACTTTGCTACAATGTAAAGTGTCATTTCTTCAGTGTTGTCACATGAAAAGATAGAATAAAACATTTACAAAAATGTGAGGGGTGTACTTACTTTTTGTAAGATAGAAAAATATAAAACACAAAGTATAAGGCCCCTTGCACACGGGGGGGGAATCTGTTTTGGCGAACTCCGCTAGCTCAGCAGGGATCGCTCCTCTGATCCCCGCTGAGCAGGCAGATGACAGGTCCATCTCCACTCACTGTGCAGAGACGAAACTGTCAGAGTCCCGCTCTCCTATATGGGGGGGTCAGATGAAAACGGACAGCCTGTCTTTTCTTATCCGATCCGACCCGCTGGACGGATGGCGAACGTATCGCCATCCGTCTGTTTTCAGCGGATCTTCATGGGATGACACATGTCCGCTGACATCTCCATCTATATAGAGGAGAATGGGTGGCCCGCTCCATTTTTCAAGCGGACCCGATCGGTCCGATCGTGTGAAAGGGGCCTAAAAAAAACAAAAACAAAATATAAACACAAAGTATAAAAGAACAAAACTTCTATCTTACAAAAAGACTTGTGTCGCTCCTATTAGAACGGGTCCTGTAGCACTGCATGGACTGCGACGGACCGCAACTTGTCAGGCTGACAAGTCGCCTGACAAGTCGCGGTAGTGTGAATGGACACTAAAAGAAAAATACAAAATATAAAAAAACATTTTAAACACAAAGTATAACAAAAATATATAAACACAAAGTATGTAAAAGAAAAAAAAAAATAAACACAAAGTCTAAAAAAGAAAACAAAAAAGCAAAGTATAAAAAAACAAAATATAAACACAAAGTATAAGCGCCGGTTCACACTGGCGCGACGCTACTTTCAGGGGCGACCTCCGAGATCGCGGTGCGAGCAGCGCGCCGCGACCTCGGAGCGGCCGCCACAGACTTCATTACATTGAAGTCTATGGCGGTCCCCTCCTGGTCTCCCCAAAGAAGCCCTGGACCCTTTTTCTACGTCGGAGCGACTTGTGTCGCTCCTATTAGAACGGGTCCGTAGCTTCCCTATGGGAGGCGACCTGCGGCGACCTGTGAGGCGACCAGGTCGCCTCACAGGTCGCCCTAGTGTGAACCGGGGCTGAGAGCTCATAGACTAGGTTGACCGCTGGCCGTGGGAAAACACAACAAAATCGCCCCAAGAGTTTGCCCTGTTTTGCGGGCAGCGGTAAAAACGTTCCTATCCTGAATCCGATTTTTCTGCGTCTGGTAGAGGAAGGTTAGGGAAGGTTGAACCTCCCTATGGCTCGGTTTCCACTAGTGCGGCTACGAAGTCGTGCTACTTCTAGCGCGACTTCGTAGCTAAAGTTGTTTGCGGCTTTCAGTGAGACTTGTCCCTCATTATAGAGGGAAGTCGCACTGAAGACGGCTCAAAAGTAGTGCACGAACTACTTTTGAAGTCGCCGCAACTCAAGTCACGGCAGTGGAAACGGGCCAGATAGAAATCAATGGCTTTTGACTTGCTGTGCGACTTGACATGTGTCAAGTCGCACAGCAAGTCGCACTAGTGGAAACCGAGCCTTAACCGCAGCAGCTTCTAAACTCTTGTAAAAGCCCGTGTGTACATGGACACATAGGCTTTTATGGAATTAGGAGCTTTGTTAAAAAAAAAAAAAAATGCAAAAAGTTACTAAATGCAAGTTTAGAAGCTGTAGTGTTTATGGGCTCTAAAGAAAAAAATACAAACACAACACAAACAACAAATTATAAACAAAAGAACAAAATATAAACACAAAGTGTAAGGCTTCATTTAGACTCGTGCCACTTTAAAATCAGTGCGATTTCCATTGCGCCTTTGCTGTGCGACTTGACAGGACTTTGATGCGACTTTAGATGAGTGCGACTCTAACGAATTCCAAATGTTCAGAATGATCAGAATTCGAATCGGTGGAAAATGGATCATCCGATTGTAATTCTGTGTGAAGAATAGCTGGTTGTTAGAGAGCGGGCCGGGAACCTGGCTGCTGTGTCTTTAACAACCAATAGATTCATCAGCTGTCAGTGAGTTTCCCCACTGATAGCTGAAGGTAAAAAAAAAAGAATAGCAATTGAAAAATATAACGGCAAGGGGTCCCCCTCCCTTACATACCACGCCCTTCGGGTCTGGTATGGATTTTAAGGGGAATCCCTAACCTCCCCCCCCCCATGGAGATTTTTAAGTACCGAAGTTTGGCGCCATTCCACGAGTGTGCACAATTTTAAAGTTAGGTATCTCTTTATTCAGCGTAACATCATCTTTCACATTCTACTAAAAAAAATTGGGTAACTTTAGTGTTTTTCTTTTTTTTTTTGTTTTAATTCATAAAACTTTTTCTTTTCCAAAAAAAAAAAAGCGTTTGAAAAATTGCTGCGCAAATACTGGGTGACATTAAAAAAGTTGCAACGGCCGCCATTTTATTCCCTAGGGTCTCTGATAAAAAAAAAAATACGTTTGGGGGGTTCTGAGTAATTTTCTAGCAAAGAAATGATGATTTTTACATGTAGGAATGGAGTGCCAGAATTGGTCCGGTATGGAAGTGGTTAATAAAGGAATTGTCAAAAACCTGTGTACTGCGTTTATTCACTTTTCACACATTTTTGGTGAATGGGTTGGGGTACTATGTACCTGATATTCATTCACATAGGAGGGGGGCCGGGATCTGGGGGTCCCCTTGTTAAAGCAGGCTTCCAGATTCTGATAAGCCCCCCTCCCCCCAGCAGACCCCCCCAACCGCTGCCCTGCCCTGCCCAGGGTTGAGGGGCAAAAGGCCCTTGTCCCCATAAACATGGGGAGAATGTGCCATGTTGAGGACATGTGGCCTGGTATGGTCCAGGACTAGGGGGGGGGGGGGGGGGCGCTCGCTCATCCCCCTCCCTTTCCTGACCTGCCGGGCTGCATGCTCATATAAGACCCCGTTCACACTGGGGCGACCTGTAGGTCGCCTTCCATAGAGAAGCTGTGGACCCGTTCTAATAGGAGCGACACAAGTCGCTCCGACTTAGAAAAAGGGTCCGGAGCTTCTTTGGGGCGACCTGGAGCGACCTGCATTGACTTCAATGTTATGAAGTCCGTGCCGGCCGCTCCCAGGTCGCGGTGCGAGCTGCACACCGCGACCCGTGAGGTCGCCCCAGCAAGTCGGATCGCCCCAGTGTGAACGGGGCCTAAAGGTCTGGTATGGATTTTGGCTGGGACCCCTCACTGATTTTTTTTGTTTTTTTAATTTTGGCTTTTTATTTCATTTTGTGGGCATTCTTTTTTTTTTTTTTACATTGAGCTGTCAGTGGGGAAGCTCACTCACAGCTGATACGTCATTGGTTGTTAAGGATGCGGCGGCTGGCTTCCTGGCACTCTCCTTAACAACCAGCTTATTCTTCAATTCAAATCGGTTAATCAAATTCCGATCGTTCTGAAAATTTGGAATTCGTTAGATAATAAAAAAAAACTTTTTTAATTTTTTGCACTCATCCAAAGTTGCATCAAAATGGCATTTATATAATTCAGGTGCGACTTTCATGCAACTTTTGAGGATTTACATTTGGGTCTATGGACTTCGGCCCCATTCACACTAATGCGACGCAATTTTACCGCGATTTTGCCGCGATTTCGCGGCGCGATTTTTGCCTCGATTTTGACGCGATTTTGAAAGCAATGGCAAGGCTATATGCCTCAAAACGCATTAAAATCGTGGCAAAGTAGTGCAGGAACTACTTTGAAGTCGGTGCGACTTCAAAACGCACCAATATGAATGGGGCTCATTGAAAATAATGGAAAACGACTTGTCATGCGATTTTGCGGTCCAAAATCGCGGGACAAGTCGCACTAGTGTGAATGGGGCCTTCAAGTTGCATAAAAGTCGGCCCAAAGTAGTGCAGGAATAACTTTGAAGCCGCACAGATATTAACGGTACTCACAGGGTGCGACTCATCATGCGATTTTGGGGGTGCAAAGTCACACGAGTGTAAAAGGAGCCTCAAAAACAAACTATAAACATAAAGTTAAAAAAAAAATATAAACACAAAATATAAAAGTATAATTAAAATAATTAATTTTTGTTGTGTTTTTTTTTTTTTTTTTTGGAGTTTATTTGCTGTAAATATTTTCCTGTTAAACATTCCCCATCACATAATGCGATTCCCTTCCTCCCCCGGCCGCTCTCCTCTGAATACGCGTCACTCAGGAGCGCTCGGCATTGGAGAAACAATCTTTTCGATGGAATCCAATAAGCAGCGCCGGAGACAGATCCAATTATTTCCAATTCCGCTGCAGTAGTTCCTAGCCAGCCGTCCCGCTTTCCCCTCCAATCTGTCTGCGTGACGCGCCCTCTGTCACTCCGCGCTTAACCTCCGGCTGCACCTCACGCGAGGAGATGGTGAAATTCTGTCTTTTTATCTCACGTTCTCCGAGCTACGGCAGGACTGCTGTTCCATCATAACTGTCTCCGAGCTTCCCCCCCTCCCCCCCAGCAGCAGGTTATCCACAAAAATGATCTCCAGCTTTATCACTGCACATCAGAACACCGAGCAACGCGCCAATCCTCCCCCAGTCCAGATGAGATATGGACATTGTTGTCTCATGAGGTTTGATAGGACACAACGGCACATGAAGACCATCATATTGGTTGTAATTATTAGTTGAGCCCTGCCAGTGTTTGATAGGACTCAACGGCACATGGAGACAATCATATCTGCTGCAATTATTGGTCGACTCCCACCAGTGTTTGCTAGGACACATGGAGATCATCATATCGGCTGTAAAATTGGTTGAGCCCACCAGTGTTTGCTAGGACACAACAGCACATGGGGACCATCATATTGGCTGCAATTATTGGTTGGGCCCCGCCAGTGTTTGCTGGGACACAATGGCACATGAAGACCCTCATATCTCCTGTAATTATTAGTTGAGCCCCGCCAGTGTTTGACAGGACACAACAGCACATGGAGGCCATCATATCTGCTGCAATTATTAGTTGAGCCCGCCAGTTTTTGATAGGACACAATGGCAAAGGGAGACCATCACATCTTTTGCAATTATTGGTTGACTTCCACCAGTGTTTCCTAGGACACAACAGCATATGGAGACCATCGTATCTACTGCAATTATTGGTTGAGCCCTGCTAGTGTTTGATAGGACACAACAGCACATGGAGACCATCATATCTGCTGCAATTATTAATTGAGCCCCGCCAATGTTTGATAGGACACAACAGCACATGGAGACCATCATATCTGCTGCAATTATTGATTGGAACCCGCCAGTGTTTTATAGGACACAATGGCAAAAGGGAGACCATTATATCGGTTGCAATTATAAGTCGAGTCCTGCCAGTGTTTGATAGAACACAATGGCACATGAAGGCCATCATATCTTCTGCAATTATTGGTTGGGCCCTGCCAGTGTTTGATAGAACATAATAGCACATGGAGACCATCATATCTTTTGCAATTATTGGTTGACTCCCGCCAGTGTTTGATGGAACATAATAGCACATGGAGACCATCATATCGACTGCAATTATTGGTTGAGCCCCGCCAGTGTTTGATAGGACTCAACGGCACATGGAGACAGCGGAGGACTGGGCCAGGGGGCAGGGGGCCAATTGCCTCCCGGGCCACTCTGATGCTCCATAAAAAGCCTGCACTGCTTCTGCCACAGACATGCCTTGTAACAATCCTACAGGCTCACCTGAGTCAGAGGACTGCTGGCCGGAGTTAGGAGTGGAGCCCAGTGGCAAAGACCGCAGGCAGGTAGTAGGTGCTGGATACCGGATGGACACCGCGTAGTACTCTGATGAGGACACGGGTTCACCTGAGGTGCGGAAACTAAGTGCTAGCTGGTTTTCACTAGAGCCCCTGATGGTGGGGATAGACTGCCCTGGATGCTAACACCAGGACGCGGTCCTCAGGATCACCCAGCCAGGCAGAGTGCAGGTTCGGTCCAAAGGCAGAGGAGCAGACAAGGGAATACCCAGAGAGAAGTCAGACGAGCCAAAGGTCGGGGCGGGCAGCAGTAAGCGTGGTCAGACAATCCGGATCGGCAACAGAGGTAGCAGTTCAGTAGATGGGGACAAAGCAGAAGAGTAGTCGGTAGTCAATTCCTGGTCAGCGTTGGATTTGTGGTAGTAGATAAGAGCAGCAGGTGAGGAGTAACTTGATCAAGGCTCAGGAGCTCAATAATCAGCAAACCTGAGTGCACGGGGCTGGACTTATATAGGGAAGTACCAGGTGTCAGGAATCAAGGGTGATGAGCAAGGCTTGGCAAGACTAAGGTTGAAATAATAGGCTTCAGGGAGGAATGTTCAGGGAGGAATGTCCAGAGAGGACGGTAGCCTAGTAAGCAGGGCTACTGCCTGGGATGTGGCTGGTCACGGGTTCGAATCCCGACATGCCTAAAGGATTCCTGGTGAAGAGAAGTAAAAAGCCCCCACCGCTGACCTACTGAGTGTGGGATTTAGACAAGGATGGAGTGCAGCCCTCCCCCCAGCATGGATGGTATAAGCTGTGTCTGAGCAGAGGCCGGTTCCATGCCCCACTGGAGACTCTCCTCCTCCGGCTAGCCCTGACTGAGCTGTCCCAGCTCCCCCCAACCGCCCCTGCTGGCCAGGTCAGGAAACCAGATTTGGCTGGTGCGTAGAGATTACCTGGAGCATAGCTTCAGCTTGGAATGGAGGTCAGGAGGAGGCCAGAAAGAGAGAGACTGGGAGGGGGGCCAAGTCGCTGCACCATGGGCCTATGGTTTGTACTTGCCCCCTGGGCTGAAAGTGGCCAGTCAGACCCTGCATGAAGACCATCATATTGACTGCAATTATTGGTTGGGCCCCACCAGTGTTGCCCCTCTCAAAATAAAATTTAATCCAGTTTTTCCATTTTTGAGACAAATAGCCAAAGGATTGGTGAAAAAAATTAATGAATTTTCTTTGAATTTACTGATTTTTTTTCTTGATTTGAAACATTTGAATCGAGAAATTTCTAATCGGTTGAATCAAAAATTTTTGATTTTTTTTTATTCGAATGCGGCAGCCGAGTAGCCAAACATCTGATTGTTATCTATACACATTGATCTTGTTTGCAATAATAATACATTTATTTGAGATATGTGAAGTGTTCTAATAACTTTAGTGAGGCTTCTGACTCCCCTTGACATCCCTTGCAGTGCACCACTTCCCTCTGCAGTTCTCTTGCTGAATCTTGCTAGAAATGTTTCCAGAAGAAGGAAGTAAAAAGGTTAACCATTCTGCCCTGAGCAGGAGTGACCCTTTAAATGTAGTGTTACTGGGCTGTAATCAGCCTATGCTGAGACTGATACTACAGTGAGGCTTCTGACTCCTCTTAACATCCCTTGCACCCCTTCCATCCACAGTTCTCTAAAGTTGGTGAATCTTGCCAGAAATGTCCAGAGGATGGGGGGAGAACAGATAATTTAATGATACTTGAACTATAGTGAGGCTTCTGACTCTTCTTAACATCCCTTGCACCACTTCCCTCTACAGTTCTGTTGCTGAATCTTGCTAGAGATGCCCAGAGATGTTTTAGAAGAAGGAAGCAAAGTGTAGCCATTCTGTCCCGAGCAGGAGTGACCCTTTAAATGTAGTGTCACTGGGTTGTTATCAGCCTACACTAAAATGTATACTATAGAGAGGCTTCTGACTCCTCTTACCATCTCTTGCACCCCTTCCCTCTAAAGTTGCTGAATCCTGCCAGAAATGTCTAGAGGTGGGAAACAAAGTGTAGCCACCCTGCTCAGAAATGTAGCCACCCTGCTCAGAAGTGTAGCCACCCTGCCCTGAGCAGGAGTGACTTTTGAGATGTAGTGTTGGTAGACTGTAAGCTGAGATTGATAGTACCTGGTACAGCCACTTGGGGGAGGGGGGGGGGGTTACACCTGAATGGACTGACACTGCGAGTTGTGCTTTAATGACTTGCAGAGCAAACCCCTCTGTCGGTGGTCTGACATGTTCTGTTCTATATGGACAGTGCCAGATGGACAGATATCAGATGGAAGCATCTCTATAATTCCAACCACGGAGTCATTTCAGGAGACTCAGCCGGGAAGGAGCATGGTGGGACCTGAGTAGTGCGACCAATTAAGTGCACATCTGTCCACACTGACCACCATTGAATGGGGGGGGGGGGGCTGTAACCACTGACCACCAATGAATAGGAGGGACAATAACCACTAACCACCGATGAATGGGGGGGGGGGCAATGACCACTGACCACCAATAAATGGGTGGCTATAACCACTGACCACCACTGAATGGGGGGGGGGGACAATAACCACTGACCACCAATGAATGGGTGGCTATAACCACTGACCACCACTGAATGGGGGGGGGGACAATAACCACTGACCACCAATGAATGGGTGGCTATAACCACTGACCACCACTAAATGGGGGGGACAATAACCACTGACCACCAATGAATGGGTGGCTATAACCACTGACCACCATTGAATGGGGGGACAATAACCACTGACCACCTATGAATGGGTGGCTATAACCACTGACCACCATTGAATGGGGGGGACAATAATCACTGACCACCAATGAATGGGTGGCAATAACCACTGACCCCCATTGAATAGGGGGAGACAATAACCACTGACCCCCAATGAATGGGTGGCAATAACCACTGACCACCATTGAATAGGGGACAATAACCACTGACCACCAATGAATGGGTGGCAATAACCACTGACCACCATTTAATAGGGGGGAGGACAATAACCACTTAACCACCAATGAATGGGTGGCAATAGCCACTGACCACCATTGAATATGGGACTATAACCACTGACCACCAATGAATGGGCAGCAATAACCACTGACCACTATTGAATGGACGGCTATAACCACTGACCACCATTGAATAGGAGGGGATAATAACCACTGACCTACAATGAATGGGTGGCAAAAACCACTGACCCCCATTGAATAGGGGGGGGGGGGGCAATAACCACTGACCACCAATGAATGGGTGGCAATAACCACTGACCACCATTTAATAGGGGGGAGGACAATAACCACTGACCACCAATGAATGGGTGGCAATAGCCACTGACCACCATTGAATAGGGGACTATAACCACTGACCACCAATGACTGGGCGGCTATAACCACTGACCACCAATGAATGGGCAGCAACACCACTGACCATCATTGAATGGGGGGGCTGTAACCACTGACCACCAATGAATGTGGAAGCTATACCTACTACCCACCAATGATTGGGTGGCTATAAACACTGCCCACCAATGAATGGGGGGGGGGGGGGCTATAACCACTGACCACCAATGAATGGGTGTCTATAACCACTGACCACCAATAAATGGGGGGGGAGGGGCTATAGCCACTGACCACCAATAAGTTGGACAGCTATAACCACTGATCACCAATGAATGGGGGGCTATAACCACTGACCACCTTTGATTGGGCAGCTATAATGACTATAATGACTTAAAGCTTCAAGATCCAAGTGAGCAGAGTAGTCTGGGAGGTGCACTCAGTGCTGTGCGTACACGTTGTTGTCACAATGTCTGTCCGCCGGTATATTAGTAAGTTGGTGAATGTTATTTTACTAAATGACATGAGTTACTATATCCAGAATCTTATGTATTCTGCTAAAAATTCAAATATAATTGACATTAATATAGTTTACTAAAAAAATTATATTGTGATCTCCCATATACCTGTATACTCCACGTCCCCCGCCCTTCTCTGCACTTTCTCCAGTTCCCCGATATCCTTTATGAGAACTGGAGCCCAAAACTGAACTGCATATTCCAGATGAGGTCTTACTAATGATTTGTACAGATGATATCTCTCTCTCTCTGGAGTCCATTCCTCTCTTATACAAGAAAGTACTTTGCTTGCTTTGGAAACCGCAGCTTGGCATTGCATGCTATTATTAAGCTTATAATCTACCAGAACCCCCAGATCCTTCTCTGCTATGGATTCCCCCAGATCCTTCTCCACTATGGATTCCCCCAGATCTACTCCCCCTAGTATGTATGTATGATGCATGCATATTCTTACCCCCCCCCCCCCCGATTGCATAACTTTAAATTTATCAACATTAAACCTCATTTGGCATGAAATCCCAGACCTGATATCATTTATAAAGATAATAAAAAGTAGTCCCAACACTGAACCTTGGGGTCACCACTGATAACCTTACACCATTCAGAGTAAGAATCATTAACCACTACTCTCTGTATTCCAATTTTCTATCCATTTACAAACCGATCTTTCCAAGCCTGTAGACTTTACCTTACACATTAGCCATGTGTAGGGAACTGTGTCACATGCTTTTGCAAAATCCAAGTATACCACGTCCACAGCCAACCCTCTGTCCAAGTATACCACATCCACAGCCACCCCTCTGTCCAAGTATACCACGTCCACAGCCACCCCTCTGTCCAAGTATACCACGTCCACAGCCACCCCTCTGTCCAAGTATACCACGTCCACAGCCACCCCTCTGTCCAAGTATACCACGTCCACAGCCACCCCTCTGTCCAAGTATACCACGTCCACAGCCACCCCTCTGTCCAAGTATACCACATCCACAGCCACCCCTCTGTCCAAGTATACCATGTCCACAGCCACCCCTCTGTCCAAGTATACCACATCCACAGCCACCTCTCTATCCAAGTATACCACGTCCACAGCCACCCCTCTGTCCAAGTATACCACATCCACAGCCACCCCTCTGTCCAAGTATACCACATCCACAGCCACCCCTCTGTCCAAGTATACCACGTCCACAGCCACCCCTCTGTCCAAGTATACCACATCCACAGCCACCCCTCTGTCCAAGTATACCACGTCCACAGCCACCCCTCTGTCCAAGTATACCACGTCCACAGCCACCCCTCTGTCCAAGTAGACCACGTCCACAGCCACCCCTCTGTCCAAGTAGACCACGTCCACAGCCACCTCTCTATCCAAGTATACCACGTCCACATCTACCCCTCTGTCCAAGTATACCACGTCCACAGCCACCTCTCTGTCCAAGTAGACCACATCCACAGCCACCTCTCTATCCAAGTATACCACGTCCACAGCCACCCCTCTGTCCAAGTATACCACATCCACAGCCACCCCTCTGTCCAAGTATACCACGTCCACAGCCACCCCTCTGTCCAAGTATACCACGTCCACAGCCACCCCTCTGTCCAAGTATACCACATCCACAGCCACCCCTCTGTCCAAGTATACCACGTCCACAGCCACCCCTCTGTCCAAGTATACCACGTCCACAGCCACCCCTCTGTCCAAGTATACCACGTCCACAGCCACCCCTCTGTCCAAGTAGACCACGTCCACAGCCACCCCTCTGTCCAAGTATACCACGTCCACATCTACCCCTCTGTCCAAGTATACCACGTCCACAGCCACCCCTCTGTCCAAGTAGACCACGTCCACAGCCACCCCTCTGTCCAAGTATACCACGTCCACAGCCACCTCTCTATCCAAGTATACCACGTCCACATCTACCCCTCTGTCCAAGTATGCCACGTCCACAGCCACCCCTCTGTTCAAGTATACCACGTCCACAGCCACCCCTCTGTCCAAGGTTTTACTTACCTCCTCATAAAAAGAAATCAGGTTTGTTTGACAACTTCTGTCTTTCATGAATCCATGCTGTCTGTTGCTTAAAATATTTTTTTCCAGCAAGAACTCATCTATGCGGTCTTTTATTAAACTCTCCAGTATCTTCCTGATTATAGAAGTTACACTAACAGGTCTATAGTTACTAGGCAAAGACTTTGATCCCTTTTTAAATACAGGCACCACATTGGCCCTACGCCAATCCAGTAGTTCTATTCCAGTCCTTAACGAGTCCCTAAAAATTAGAAACAATGACTTTGAAATTACAGCGCTCAATTCTTTTAGGATACGTGGGTGGATGCCATCTGGTCCAGGTGATCCTGTATATTCCATGTACCCTCTTATAATGCCATGTACCCCCTTATAATGTGATCCTGTATACTCCATGTACCCCCTTATAATGTGATCCTGTATACTCCATGTACCCCCTTACAATGTGATCCTGTATACTCCATGTACCTCCTTATAATGGGATCCTGTATACTCCATGTACCTTCTTATAATGGGATCCTGTATACTCCATGTACCTTCTTATAATGTGATCCTGTATACTCCATGTACATTGTCATAATAAACACAGCAATGACCTGGATAAAGCTAATACCTTCTCAAGCATCAAATCCTCTTGTTGAGACCGCCCCCTGGAGGGACTCATCTATATTACATGCACACTTATTAACCTCTAAATGGAAATGATAGATTACTCATACAATGTATATGTCAGGTGGTGAGTGAGATACAGAAAATAATCACTGACAAACTTCCAGATCCCATACTAAATACGACAAATCAGACATAATATCAGACAATAATACGATAATAATACGACAAACAAAGCAACCACACAATAAAGAGGGTGAACCAATCAGATCAATGGAATCAGAGTTGCTGCAGCTGACTTATTTTTGAGGGTTCGTGCTGGAGAGAAATATGCAGACTGTGATTTCAGACTTCACTGGCTGCATGCTTGTACTTAAGGAAGGGATGAGGATGACAAGCCCAGACCTTTAAGAACAAGTTCTCAGTTTCCACATTTTAAACCTGGAGGCCGCCAATGCTGAGCTCATTTCTAAAATGCCGGGACCTCGCCATGGTGATCCTGAGGCTTCAATGCATCCAGAGTCCCCGATCCAGAACAGCAAGATCTGGAGTCACCGACCCGCAACAGGAAGATCTGGATTCACCGACCCCCAACAGGAAGACAGATCCAGAGTCACAGACTCAGCACAGGATGACAGACCCGAGTTCTCACTATGCTGCATCCATCACTCAAAGAGTACTCAGGTCAGTAACAGCCAGGCAAAGAGCATTTTCAGAGCTCACCAATAGCGGACTCCATACAGATTTCCTTCATACAGATCATAGAATAGCCAAGAAATGTATTGTCTGAAAAGGAATACCGGCACCCCGAATGTCTCAATCAACCTAGATTTCCATTGCAATCACATGAAATAAACTGAAATACAAGCCGGATCCGGGTGCAAGGGCCAAATACAACATAAAATCTATCTTAAAAATCTCTCCGGGTGTCTCACTGTCACAACTATCATTGGATTTCAATGTTCCCCCATCATTCGATACTTTCTGCTCTCCATTGCCTTTTCCAGCCAATTCCCACAAACCTCCCTGCTAGTTGTCCAATCAGTCCGTGAACTGACCAGGAAAGTCCAACCTCACATCTACAGAGCAGCCAGAAAGTATTTACAGCGCTTCACTTTTTCCACATTTTGTTATGTTACAGCTTTATTCCAAAATGGATTCAATTCATTATTTTCCTCCAAATTCTACAAACAATCCCCCATAATGACAACGTGAAAGAAGTTTGAAATCTTTGCAAATTTTTTAAAAATAAAAAACGAAAAAAAATCCCATGTACATAAGTATTCACACCCTTTGCTATGACCCTCAAAATTGAGCTCAGGCGCATCCTGTTTCCACTGATCATCCTTGAGATATTTATACAACTTGATTGGAGTCCACCTGTGCTAAATTCAGTTGATTGGACCAGAGGCGTAAGTAGAACCTTCAGGGCCCCCGGTGCAAGAAACCATGAAGGGCCCCCCTGATCCCTGGCCGGGGCCCTTCCCTTCAAGCCTGGAGCTCTTCCCACTGATCCTGGGGCCCTTTACTCTCGTTGTGGGGCCCTTTATTATGGACCCTTTCACAAGTTCTACAGTTGGCCCCCTTCCTGCCATCTTGGGGCCTCCCCACGGTGGTGGGATGACAGGGCCGGGTTGCAAGTGTGACCTTTGCGATCCTGTAAGTTCACCCACTGGTGTCAGTAGTTTTTATTTTTTGGTATTTTAGTTGTATTATTTTTTATAATTCTATATTATTTTTTTAAAATGTGACTGACTATGACTCAGTCCATTCAGAAAAGGAAGGAGCTGGTAAATTGCATATTTACCGACCCCTTCCCAGTTCTCTATTGTGACACATCCCCTGCAGCAGCTGGCAGGAGAGGGGAGGGAGCACAGTAGGGGGGGACCAGGGGAGCACACAGGGGCCCAGAGACAACAGAACACAAGTGAACTGGATAGGAGGAGTGGTGGGGGCAGCATACAGAGGAACCAATCTCCTCCATTTTCCTCCTGCAGCTACAGGAGGAAAAAGGAGGACAGTGATTTCTGTACATGCCGCCCCTCCTATCCAGGTGTACAGGGGAGCCACACAGGCCCCCTGGAGCATGAGGCCTGGTTGCAATTGCAACCCCTGCAACCCCTGTAGTTACGTCCCTGGATTGGACATGACTTGGAAAGGCGCACACCTGTCTATATATTGCCTCTTTCCACTAAGCGGTACGGTTCGGTTCGGTACAGTTAAGTACGGTTCGGAATGGTACACCTTGATCAGGCTTGCGTTTCCATCGCCAACTGTACCCTTACATGATAGGCGTGGTGTAGCCGGAAAGTAGTGATCGACCTCACTTGATAGGCGTGGTGATAGGCCAATCAACCAATCAACGTTCTGCAGAGTGTAGCTCCACCTAGTTGGTACGGTACAAATGTGCTTGGTACCCCGACGAAAGGGTCCCAAAAAAGTGGTACGGTACGGTTTGGAATTAGGGTACCATTCACAACTTTTGATAATGGAAACAGCAAAAATTGCGTACTGTACCGAACCGAACCGTACCGTACTGCCCAGTGGAAATGAGGCATAAGATCCCACAGTTAACAGTGCATGTCAGAGCACAAACCAAGCCATGAAGTCCAAGGAATTGTCTGTAGACCTCCGACACAGGATTGTATGGAGGCACAGATCTGGGGAAGGGTACAGAAAAATGTCTGCATCATTGAAGGTCCCAATGAGCACAGTGGTCTCCATCATCTGTAAATGGAAGAAGTTTGGAACCACCAGGACTCTTCCCGGCCAAACTGAGCAATCAGGGGAGAAGGGTCTTAGGCAGGGAGGTGATCAAGAAACCGATGGTCACTCTGACAGAGCTCCAGTTTTTTTTTTTTTTTTTTGGAGAGAGAAGAACCTTCCAGAAGAACAACCATCTCTGCAGCACTCCACCAATCAGGCCTGTATGGGTGTGGCCAGATGGAAGCCACTCCTCAGTAAAAGTCACATGACAGCCCATCTGGAGTTTGCCCAAAGACACCTGAAGGACTCTCAGACCATGAGAAACAAAATTCTCTGCTCTGATGAAACAAAGATTGAACTCTTAGGCCTGAATGGCAAGCGTCATGTCTGGAGGAAACCAGGCACTGCTCATCACCTGGCCAATACCATCCCTACAGTGAAGCATGGATGTTTTTCAGCGGCAGGAACTGGGAGACTAGTCAGGATTGAGGGAAAGATGAATGCAGCAATGTACAGAGACATCCCACATGGAAGAAAAATATATTTAAAATATATTTTTAAAACATTCATTTTTTTCCCCCAAATATATTGGAAATATATTTGAAATGCTACAATTTTGGCCATATTCAATATATTTCTAAAAAATTGTTCCCTAAATATATTTGAAATATATTTTTCTTCCATATGGGATCCTTGATTAAAACCTTCTCCAGAGCGCTCTGGACCTCAGACTGGGGTGAAGGTTCATCTTCCAACAGGACAACGACCCTAAGCACACAGCCAAGATAACAAAGGAGTGGCTACGGGACAACTCTGTGAATATCCTTGAGTGGCCCAGCCAGAGCCCAGACTTGAACCCGATTGAACATCTCTGGAGAGATCTGAAAATGGCTGAGCACCGACCCTCCCCCATCCAACCTGATGGAGCTTGAGAGGTCCTGCAAAGAAGAATGGGAGAAACTGCCCAAAAATAGGAGTGCCAAGCTTGTAGCATCATACTCAGAAAGACTGGAGGCTGTAATTGGTGCCAAAGGAGCTTCACCAAAGTATTGGGCAAAGGGTGTGATACTTCTGTACATGGGATTTTTTTTTTTTAATACATTTGAAAAGATTTCAAACAAACTTCTCTCACGTTGTCATTATGGGGGATTGTTTGTAGAATTTTGAGGAAAATAATGAATTTAATCCATTTTGGAATAAGGCTGTAACATAACAAAATGTGGAAAAATGAAATGAAATGTAAGATTACTGATATTTCAAACCAATAGTCTGATGATATATCACATCTTACACTGACCATACACTATGCAATCTGATTGTACAATCTCCTCTAGGCTGACCATACACTATACAATCTGGTTGTACAATCTCCTCTAGGCTGACCATACACTATGCAATCTGGTTGTACAATCTCCTCCAGGCTGACCATACACTATACAATCTGGTTGTACAATCTGCTTTAGGCTGACCATACACTATACAATCTGGTTGTACAATCTCCTCCAAGCTGGCCATACACTATGCAATCTGATTGTACAATCTGCCCCCTTATTATCATTACTCCCATATTACTTCTTTATCCTTCATCCTAGCCCAGGATTGTACAGATCCCAGGAACTCTCATTGCCAAACTAGAAGTACCCTGAGATAAAAAAAAAACATGAAGACTGCCCCCTTATAAAATGCTAGTTACCTGGCTGCACTTAGCTGAAACAAGCAGCCACCGACACCCCCCCCCCCCTCCACACACATTACAATCTGATTGTACAATCTTCTTTAGATCTACCAACAAGTATGTAGTATAAGATCCCTTCCGATTGGACACGCAGTGATTGGATAGATTAAATAGGTCCTCTTATTACATAGTTTTGTTAAATCCAGAGCTGATTGTACAGAGATTGTATGATCAGATTGTACTGTGTATGGTGACCCTTTCCGAACTCTCCATAGCTGTTGTAGATCAGTGATGTAATAAGTATTGCAGCCCCTGGGAGCCAGGCATCGAGCAGTTTTAGAAGGAAAGCTCCATGTTTTCCAGGTATGGGTAGTGGTCTGCCCGATGTGCACTGACTGGTCCAGAATGGAGTATTGATTAGGCCGGCTCTGATCAGATCAATAATAACAGATGATTAGATATTGGGGAGTCGTGTGATCGGAGCAAAGCAGACAGAAGATTCATCACAGATCACATATAACTCATCATCATATCAGACATGGATGGAGGATAATATAAGATGTCATCACCCATAGCAACCCTGACAGTGCAGTCTACAGGTCATCCTTCCCACTGATAGAGGAAGACATTGCACTCCTATCTGCTTCACAGAAAGAGGTTTCTTCTGCACTGAACTCACAATGTTTGTTCTTTTGTTGTACACAGAATTTGTAAATGACTCCCCAAATATCAACAGGGGGACATTGTATGCAGGAAGGACATTGTATGGAGGGGACGGATGGAGAGGGGACATCATATGGGGGGGGGGGGATAGCATGGAAGATGGGACATTGTATAGAGGGGGGACATTGTGAGGAGGGGACAAATGGAGAGGGGACATCATATGGGGGGGGGGAGTGCATTGCATGGAAGATGGGACATTGTATAGAGGGGGGAGATTGTATGGATGGGACTTTGAAAATAGAGGGGACATTGTATAGGGGTTGGGGGGGGGGGAGGACATTGCATGGAAAATGGAGCATTGTTTGTAGGGGACTTTGAATGGAGAGGGTACATCTTAGGGGGTCATTGCATGGAAGATGGGACATTGTATAAAGGGGGGGGGGCATTGCATGGAAGATGGGACATGGTATAAAGGGGGGACATTGTATGGATGGGACTTGGAATGGAGAGGGGACATTCCATTGAAGATAGATGGGACATTGTATAGAGGGGGGGGGGGGCATTGCATGGAAGATGGGACATTGTATAGAGGGGGGACATTGTATGGATGGGACTTGGAATGGAGAGGGGACATTGCATGGAAGATGGAACATTGTATGTAAGGGACTTTGAATGGAGAGGGGACATTGTAGGGGGGGGGGGGGGGGCATGCATGAATGGGACTTTGAATAGAGAGAGGACATTGTATGGGGGGGGCATTGCATGGAATGTGGGACATTGCATAGAGGGGAGACATTGTATGGATGGGACTTTGACTAGAGAGGGGGCATTGTATAAGGAGGGGGGCATTGGATGGAAGATGGGACATTGTATAGAGGGAGGTGCATTATATGTTGGGGACTTTGAAAGGAGGGGAGAAGAGCTGCATTGCATGGAAGGTGGGACATTGTATGGAGGGGGGATTTTGTACAGAGGGGGGGGGGGGCAATGTATGGAGAGGGAACATTGTATGAAGGGGGCACTGTTTAGAGGGGGGTCACTGTATGGAAATGGCACTGTATGGAAGGGGGACATTGTATAGAGGGGGAACACTGTATGTAAGGGGCACTGTATGGAAGGGGGACATTGTATAGAGGGGGGACACTGTATGTGGGTGGCACTGTATGGAGGTGGGGGACACTGTATGGAATGGGCACTGTATGGAAGGGGGACACTGTATTGAGCAGCATTATATGGAAAGGGACATTGTGTGGAGGGGGTGTCACTGTATGGGGGGACATTGTATAGAGGGGGGACACTGTATGGAAGGGGCACTGTATGGAAGGGGGACATTGTATAGAGGGGGGACTCTGTATGTGGTGGCAATATATGGAAGTGGGGAACACTGTATGGAATGGGCACTGTATGGAAGGGGGACACTGTATTGAGCAGCATTATATGGAAAGGGACATTGTGTGGAGGGGGTGTCACTGTATGGGGGGACATTGTATGTAAGGGGCACTGTATGGAAGGGGGACATTGTATAGAGGGGGGACACTGTATGGAAGGGGCACTGTATGGAAGGGGGACACTGTATTGAGCAGCATTATATGGAAAGGGACATTGTGTGGAGGGGGTGTCACTGTATGGGGGGACATTGTATGTAAGGGGCACTGTATGGAAGGGGGACATTGTATAGAGGGGGGACACTGTATGGAAGGGGCACTGTATGGAAGGGGGACATTGTATAGAGGGGGGACTCTGTATGTAAGTGGCACTGTATAGAAGGGGGACACTGTATGGAATGGGCACTGTATGGAAGGGGGGCACTGTATGGAAGGGGGACATTGTATTGAGCAGCATTATATGGAAAGGGACATTGTGTGGAGGGGGGTGTCACTGTATGGGGGGGACATTGTATGGAGGGGTGGTATTGCATGGGGGACACATTGTATGGATGGAGGGCATTGTATGGATGGGGGCATTGTATGGGGAGGCACATTGCATGGACAGGGGGCATTGTATGGAGGGAGGAATTGTATGGAGGGCTGACATTGTATAGGGTATGGGGCAACATAATATTGAAAGAGACATTGTGTGGGGGGGACACTATATGGATGCAGACATTGAATAGAGGGGGAGGCATTGTATGGAAGGGGGGCATTGTATGGAAGGAGGACAATGTATGGAAGGGGGAAAGTGTATGAAAGTGGGGCATTTAATGAAAGGGGGAGAGTGTATGGAAGGAGGACAGTGTATGGAAGGGGGCAGTGCATGGGAGGGGGGCATTTTATGAAAGGGGGAGAGTGTATGGAAGGAGGACAGTGTATGGAAGGGGGCAGTGCATGGGAGGGGGGCATTGCATCAAAAGGGGGGCATTTAATGGAAGGGGGGCACTGTATGGAAAGGGGAACATTGTATGGAAGTGGGTCAGTTTATGGAAAGGGGACAGTGTATGGAATGGGGGGGGGGCATTGTATGGAAGAGGAACATGTATGGGGGACAATGTATGGAGGTAAGTCATAGCATTATATGGATATAAGTCATGGCACTCACCCTTCCTCAGGATCTGGAACATGAGTCTGGGCTGGGAGGCTCCCAGGGCAGCTGACAAGGTCTCTTCCCTTCCAGGATAAGCGGAAGACCTCTGTGGCATCAGTCTGATCCTCAGCCTCCCCTCCTTGGTCTCCAGCCACCAGCTGAACAGCTCGGTCAGGTTGAACTCCAGCCTCCTCTTCAGGACAGAACTTGGGGGCTCCACACGTTGGCCCCCCTCATTGCTCCCCAGGTTCTCCCAGTCCACCCCACAGCCTTCCCTGACCAGGTAGTCCCCGACCTCCACCAGCAGCTGCTTGGACCTGCGGAGAGTCTTCAAAGTCCCAGCTTTCAGCACCTTGGAGAGCGGCGCCGGCTGGGACCATAGCGGCTCCTTCTTCCCTGGTCCATAGGGATGGGGGCCACCAGCAGAAGATCGCTCAGGGATCAGGGACTCCAGCAGAGGTCCACAGTCCAGGACCAGGCTGGAGCTCGCCTGGAAGTTGGTGTTGCTTGCAGTCCCTGCAGGGAAGAGACCCAGAAGGTCCCTCAAGGAGTTCCTGAAGGCTGCAGGGAGGACAAAGTCCACAGCCAGGTTCTTCCTCTTCAGCCGGGTGAAGCTGGGCTCCCGAAGACCTTGGAAGGAGATTGGAGCAGATTGGAGTCTCTCCATAGACCTGCAGATGTCCACTGAACACAACAAGAGTAGCCAGAAGAGACCCCCCTGGAGCCCCAGCCTGGCCATCCTCCACTAGCCTGCTCCTGGTTCTCCTGTCCTGATTATCCACCAACCTGCTCCTGGTCCTCCTGTACTGATTATCCACCAACCTGCACCTGGTCCTCCTGTCCTGATTATCCACCAACCTGCACCTGGTCCTCCTGTCCTGATTATCCACCAATCTGCTCCTGGTCCTCCTGATTCTCCACCAAGCTGCTCCTGGTCCTCCTGTCCTGATTATCCACCAATCTGCTCCTGGTCCTCCTGATTCTCCACCAAGCTGCTCCTGGTCCTCCTGTCCTGATTCTCCACCAACCTCCTCCTGGTCCTCCTGGTCTCAGCTGCAGCCTCCTGAGATGAGATGTAGAGAAAGATGGGACTCCTCTAATCATCAGAGGCTCCTCAGATGCCTCCAGGGTCCCTCAGACACCATGCAATGTCCTCCTGCCTCCTCCGGAGCAGCAGACACTTTGCTGCCTCTCAGCTTTTCTGAAAGTGCTGAAAGGAGGATTCAGGATTCCTGGGTCTTCCCCAGTGCTGGGCGCTGTGCTCTGTGCGCCACCCTGTGGATGAGATGAGCTCTGCAGGCGGATTTCTCTCCGATTTACAGGTGATGTCAGTCTGAGCTGATCGTCCAATCCGGAGTTTTATGCAGAGGATGGAGAGAGGAGCAGAGGATGGAGAGGACAGAGGATGGAGAGAGGAGCAGAGGATGGAGAGGACAGAGGATGGAGAGAGGAGCAGAGGATGAAGCGGACAGAGGATGGAGAGGAGCAGAGGATGGAGAGGACAGAGGATGGAGAGGACAGAGGTTGGAGAGGACAGAGGATGGAGAGGACAGGGGGTGGAGAGGACAGAGAATGGAGAGAGGAGCAGAGGATGGAGAGGACAGAGGATGGAGAGGAGCAGAGGATGGAGAGAGGAGCAGGGGATGGAGAGAGGAGCAGAGGATGGAGAGAGGAGCAGAGGATGGAGAGAGGAGCAGAGGATGGAGAGGACAGAGGATGGAGAGAGAACAGAGGATAGAGAGGACAGAGGATGGAGAGAGGAGCAGAGGATGGAGAGGACAGAGGATGGAGAGAGGAGCAGAGGATGGAGAGGACAGAGGATGGAGAGAGGAGCAGAGGATGAAGCGGACAGAGGATGGAGAGGAGCAGAGGATGGAGAGGACAGAGGATGGAGAGGACAGAGGTTGGAGAGGACAGAGGATGGAGAGGACAGGGGGTGGAGAGGACAGAGAATGGAGAGAGGAGCAGAGGATGAAGAGGACAGAGGATGGAGAGGACAGAGGATGGAGAAAGGAGCAGAGGATGGAGAGGACAGAGGATGGAGAGGAGCAGAGGATGGAGAGAGGAGCAGGGGATGGAGAGAGGAGCAGAGGATGGAGAGAGGAGCAGAGGATGGAGAGGACAGAGGATGGAGAGAGAACAGAGGATAGAGAGGACAGAGGATGGAGAGAGGAGCAGAGGATGGAGAGGACAGAGGATGGAGAGGACAGGGGATGGAGAGGACAGAGAATGGAGAGGACAGAGGATGGAGAGGAGAGAGGATGGAGAGGACAGAGGATGGAGAGGACAGGGGATGGAGAGGACAGAGGATGGAGAGGAGAGAGGATGGAGAGAGGAGCAGAGGATGGGGAGCGGAGCAGAGGATGGAGAGGATAAGGGATGGAGAGGACAGAGGATGGAGAGGACAGAGGATGGAGAGGACAGAGGATGGAGAGGACAGTGGATGGAGAGGACAGAGGATGGAGAGGACAGGGGATGGAGAGGACAGAGAATGGAGAGGACAGAGGATGGAGAGGAGAGAGGATGGAGAGGACAGAGGATGGAGAGGACAGAGGATGGAGAGGACAGAAGATGGAGAGGACAGAGGATGGAGAGGACAGAGGATGGAGAGGACAGAGGATGGAGAGGACAGGGGATGGAGAGGACAGAGGATGGAGAGGACAGGGGATGGAGAGGACAGAGAATGGAGAGGACAGAGGATGGAGAGGAGAGAGGATGGAGAGAGGAGCAGAGGATGGAGAGAGGAGCAGAGGATGGAGAGGACAGAGAATGGAGAGAGGAGCAGAGGATGAAGAGGACAGAGGATGGAGAGGACAGAGAATGGAGAGAGGAGCAGGGGATGGATAGAGGAGCAGAGGATGGAGAGAGGAGCAGAGGATGGAGAGAGGAGCAGGGGATGGGGAGAGGACAGAGGATGGAGAGAGGAGCAGAGGATGGAGAGAGGAGCAGAGGATGGAGAGGACAGAGGATGGAGAGAGAACAGAGGATAGAGAGGACAGAGGATGGAGAGAGGAGCAGAGGATGGAGAGAGGACAGAGGATGGACAGGACAGGGGGTGGAGAGGACAGAGAATGGAGAGAGGAGCAGAGGATGAAGAGGACAGAGGATGGAGAGGACAGAGGATGGAGAGAGGAGCAGAGGATGGAGAGAGGAGCAGAGGATGGAGAGGACAGAGGATGGAGAGGACAGAGGATGGAGAGAGAACAGAGGATAGAGAGGACAGAGGATGGAGAGAGGAGCAGAGGATGGAGAGAGGACAGAGGATGGAGAGGACAGAGGGTGGAGAGGACAGAGAATAGAGAGAGGAGCAGAGGATGAAGAGGACAGAGGATGGAGAGGACAGAGGATGGAGAGAGGAGCAGAGGATGGAGAGGACAGAGGATGGAGAGAGGAGCAGAGGATGAAGAGGACAGAGGATGGAGAGGAGCAGAGGATGGAGAGAGGAGCAGGGGATGGAGAGAGGAGCAGAGGATGGAGAGAGGAGCAGAGGATGGAGAGAGGAGCAGAGGATGGAGAGGACAGAGGATGGAGAGAGAACAGAGGATAGAGAGGACAGAGGATGGAGAGAGGAGCAGAGGATGGAGAGAGGACAGAGGATGGAGAGAGGAGCAGAGGATGGAGAGAGGACAGAGGATGGAGAGAGGAGCAGAGGATGGAGAGGACAGAGGATGGAGAGGACAGAGGATGGGGAGAGAAGCAGAGGATGGAGAGGACAGAGGATGGAGAGAGAAGCAGAGGATGGACAGAGGACAGAGGATGGAGAGAGGACAGAGGATGAAGAGGACAGAGAAAGGATAGAGGAGCAAAGGATAGAGAGAGGGGACAAAAGTTAGAGAGAGGAGCAGAGGATGGAGAGGAGCAGAGGATGGAGAGGACAGGGGATGGAGAGGACAGAGAATGGAGAGGACAGAGGATGGAGAGGAGAGAGGATGGAGAGGACAGAGGATGGAGAGGACAGGGGATGGAGAGGACAGAGGATGGAGAGGAGAGAGGATGGAGAGAGGAGCAGAGGATGGGGAGCGGAGCAGAGGATGGAGAGGATAAGGGATGGAGAGGACAGAGGATGGAGAGGACAGAGGATGGAGAGGACAGAGGATGGAGAGGACAGAGGATGGAGAGGACAGTGGATGGAGAGGACAGAGGATGGAGAGGACAGGGGATGGAGAGGACAGAGAATGGAAAGGACAGAGGATGGAGAGGAGAGAGGATGGAGAGGACAGAGGATGGAGAGGACAGAGGATGGAGAGGACAGAAGATGGAGAGGACAGAGGATGGAGAGGACAGAGGATGGAGAGGACAGAGGATGGAGAGGACAGTGGATGGAGAGGACAGAGGATGGAGAGGACAGGGGATGGAGAGGACAGAGAATGGAGAGGACAGAGGATGGAGAGGAGAGAGGATGGAGAGAGGAGCAGAGGATGGAGAGAGGAGCAGAGGATGGAGAGGACAGAGAATGGAGAGAGGAGCAGAGGATGAAGAGGACAGAGGATGGAGAGGACAGAGAATGGAGAGAGGAGCAGAGGATGAAGCGGACAGAGGATGGAGAGGAGCAGAGGATGGAGAGAGGAGCAGGGGATGGAGAGAGGAGCAGAGGATGGAGAGAGGAGCAGAGGATGGAGAGAGGAGCAGAGGATGGAGAGGACAGAGGATGGAGAGAGAACAGAGGATAGAGAGGACAGAGGATGGAGAGAGGAGCAGAGGATGGAGAGAGGACAGAGGATGGAGAGGACAGGGGGTGGAGAGGACAGAGAATAGAGAGAGGAGCAGAGGATGAAGAGGACAGAGGATGGAGAGGACAGAGGATGGAGAGAGGAGCAGAGGATGGAGAGGACAGAGGATGGAGAGAGGAGCAGAGGATGAAGAGGACAGAGGATGGAGAGGAGCAGAGGATGGAGAGAGGAGCAGGGGATGGAGAGAGGAGCAGAGGATGGAGAGAGGAGCAGAGGATGGAGAGAGGAGCAGAGGATGGAGAGGACAGAGGATGGAGAGAGAACAGAGGATAGAGAGGACAGAGGATGGAGAGAGGAGCAGAGGATGGAGAGAGGACAGAGGATGGGGAGAGAAGCAGAGGATGGAGAGGACAGAGGATGGAGAGAGAAGCAGAGGATGGACAGAGGACAGAGGATGGAGAGAGGACAGAGGATGAAGAGGACAGAGAAAGGATAGAGGAGCAAAGGATAGAGAGAGAGGACAAAAGTTAGAGAGAGAGGACAAAAGTTAGAGAGAGGAGCAGAGGATGGAGAGGACAGGGGATGGAGAGGACAGAGAATGGAGAGGACAGAGGATGGAGAGGAGAGAGGATGGAGAGGACAGAGGATGGAGAGGACAGGGGATGGAGAGGACAGAGGATGGAGAGGAGAGAGGATGGAGAGAGGAGCAGAGGATGGGGAGCGGAGCAGAGGATGGAGAGGATAAGGGATGGAGAGGACAGAGGATGGAGAGGACAGAGGATGGAGAGGACAGAGGATGGAGAGGACAGAGGATGGAGAGGAGAGAGGATGGAGAGGACAGAGGATGGAGAGGACAGAAGATGGAGAGGACAGAGGATGGAGAGGACAGAGGATGGAGAGGACAGTGGATGGAGAGGACAGAGGATGGAGAGGACAGGGGATGGAGAGGACAGAGAATGGAGAGGACAGAGGATGGAGAGGAGAGAGGATGGAGAGGACAGAGGATGGAGAGGACAGGGGATGGAGAGGACAGAGGATGGAGAGGACAGGGGATGGAGAGGACAGAGGATGGAGAGGACAGGGGATGGAGAGGACAGAGGATGGAGAGGACAGAGGATAGAGAGGACAGAGGATGGAGAGGACAGAGGATAAGGACATGCATACAGGGGGGCACAGAATAAACAGTTGGCCAATTGTCAAGTGTTAATTTTGATGTCAGATCTCGATTTAGTTTTAGTCAATTTTAGTAATATGAATTGTTTTAGTTTTTGTTGTATTTTAGTATTTTAGAGCACACAGGGGGGAACACAGAGCATACAGGAGGACACAGAGCATACAGGAGAACGCAGAGCATACAGGGCACACAGAGCATACAGGGGCACACAGAGCATACAGGGGGACACAGGGCATACAGGGGACACAGGGCATACAGGGGCACACAGAGCATACAGGAGGACACAGGGCATACAGGAGGACACAGGGCATACAGGGGCACACAGAGCATACAGGAGGACACAGGGCATACCGGGGACACAGGGCATACAGGGGCACACAGAGCATACAGGAGGACACAGGGCATACAGGAGGACACAGAGCATACAGGGCACACAGAGCATACAGGGGACACAGGGCATACAGGGGCACACAGAGCATACAGGAGGACACAGGGCATACAGGAGGACACAGAGCATACAGGAGGACACAGGGCATACAGGAGGACACAGGGCATACAGGGGACACAGGGCATACAGGGGCACACAGAGCATACAGGAGGACACAGGGCATACAGGAGGACACAGAGCATACAGGAGGACACAGGGCATACAGGGGCACACAGAGCATACAGGGCCACACAGAGCATACAGGAGGACACAGAGCATACAGGGGACACAGGGCATACAGGGGACACAGGGCATACAGGAGGACACAGAGCATACAGGGGACACAGGGCATACAGGGGACACAGGGCATACAGGGGCACACAGAGCATACAGGAGGACACAGGGCATACAGGAGGACACAGAGCATACAGGGCACACAGAGCATACAGGGGACACAGGGCATACAGGGCACACAGAGCATACAGGGGCACACAGAGCATACAGGAGGACACAGGGCATACAGGAGGACACAGAGCATACAGGACGACACAGGGCATACAGGAGGACACAGGGCATACAGGGGACACAGGGCATACAGGGGCACACAGAGCATACAGGAGGACACAGGGCATACAGGAGGACACAGAGCATACAGGAGGACACAGGGCATACAGGAGGACACAGAGCATACAGGGGACACAGGGCATACAGGGGGCACACAGAGCATACAGGGGGCACACAGAGCATACAGGGGCACACAGAGCATACAGGAGGACACAGGGCATACAGGGGCACACAGAGCATACAGGAGGACACAGGGCATACAGGAGGACACAGAGCATACAGGGGACACAGGGCATACAGGAGGACACAGAGCATACAGGAGGACACAGGGCATACAGGAGGACACAGGGCATACAGGGGCACACAGAGCATACAGGAGGACACAGGGCATACCGGGGACACAGGGCATACAGGGGCACACAGAGCATACAGGAGGACACAGGGCATACAGGAGGACACAGAGCATACAGGGCACACAGAGCATACAGGGGACACAGGGCATACAGGGGCACACAGAGCATACAGGAGGACACAGGGCATACAGGAGGACACAGAGCATACAGGAGGACACAGGGCATACAGGAGGACACAGGGCATACAGGGGCACACAGGGCATACAGGGGCACACAGAGCATACAGGAGGACACAGAGCATACAGGAGGACACAGGGCATACAGGGGCACACAGAGCATACAGGGCCACACAGAGCATACAGGAGGACACAGAGCATACAGGGGACACAGGGCATACAGGGCCACACAGAGCATACAGGAGGACACAGAGCATACAGGGGACACAGGGCATACAGGGGACACAGGGCATACAGGGGCACACAGAGCATACAGGAGGACACAGGGCATACAGGAGGACACAGAGCATACAGGGCACACAGAGCATACAGGGGACACAGGGCATACAGGGCACACAGAGCATACAGGGGCACACAGAGCATACAGGAGGACACAGGGCATACAGGAGGACACAGAGCATACAGGATGACACAGGGCATACAGGAGGACACAGGGCATACAGGGGACACAGGGCATACAGGGGCACACAGAGCATACAGGAGGACACAGGGCATACAGGAGGACACAGAGCATACAGGGGACACAGGGCATACAGGGGGCACACAGAGCATACAGGGGGCACACAGAGCATACAGGGGCACACAGAGCATACAGGAGGACACAGGGCATACAGGGGCACACAGAGCATACAGGAGGACACAGGGCATACAGGAGGACACAGAGCATACAGGGGACACAGGGCATACAGGGGCACACAGAGCATACAGGAGGACACAGAGCATACAGGAGGACACAGGGCATACAGGAGGACACAGGGCATACAGGGGACACAGGGCATACAGGAGGACACAGAGCATACAGGAGGACACAGGGCATACAGGAGGACACAGGGCATACAGGAGGACACAGGGCATACAGGAGGACACAGGGCATACAGGGGACACAGGGCATACAGGAGGACACAGAGCATACAGGAGGACACAGAGCATACAGGAGGACACAGGGCATACAGGAGGACACAGGGCATACAGGGGACACAGGGCATACAGGAGGACACAGGGCATACAGGAGGACACAGGGCATACAGGAGGATGCAGAGCATACAGGAGGACACAGAGCATACAGGGGCACACAGAGCATACAGGAGGATGCAGAGCATACAGGAGGACACAGAGCATACAGGAGGATGCAGAGCATACAGGAGGACACAGAGCATACAGGGACACACAGAGCATACAGGGGCCACAGAGCATACAGGAGCACACAGAGCATACAGGGGCCACAGAGCATACAGGGGCATACAGAGGATACAGGGGATGCAGAGCATACAGGAACACACAGAGCATACAGGAGGACACAGAGCATACAGGGGCACACAGAGCATACAGGAACACACAGAGCATACAGGAGGACACAGAGCATACAGGGGCACACAGAGCATACAGGGGACGCAGAGCATACAGGGGACGCAGAGCATACAGGGGCACACAGAGCATACAGGGGTACACAAAGCATACAGGGGCCACAGAGCATACAGGGGACACAGAGCATACAGGGGCACACAGAGCATACAGGGGTACACAAAGCATACAGGGGCCACAGAGCATACAGGGGCACACAGAGCATACAGGAGGACGCAGAACATACAGGGACACACAGAGCATACAGGGGCCACAGAGCATACAGGAGCACACAGAGCATACAGGGGCCACAGAGCATACAGGGGCATACAGAGGATACAGGGGATGCAGAGCATACAGGAACACACAGAGCATACAGGGGCACACAGAGCATACAGGAACACACAGAGCATACAGGAGGACACAGAGCATACAGGGGCACACAGAGCATACAGGAGGACACAGAGCATACAGGGGCACACAGAGCATACAGGGGACGCAGAGCATACAGGGGACGCAGAGCATACAGGGGCACACAGAGCATACAGGGGTACACAAAGCATACAGGGGCCACAGAGCATACAGGGGACACAGAGCATACAGGGGCACACAGAGCATACAGGGGTACACAAAGCATACAGGGGCACACAGAGCATACAGGAGGACGCAGAACATACAGGAGGACACCAAGCATACAGGGGCACACAGAGCATACAGGGGCACACAGAGCATACAGGGGTACACAAAGCATACAGGGGCCACAGAGCATACAGGGGACACAGAGCATACAGGGCACACAGAGCATACAGGGGTACACAAAGCATACAGGGGCCACAGAGCATACAGGGGCACACAGAGCATACAGGAGGACACAGAGCATACAGGAGGACACCAAGCATACAGGGGCACACAGAGCATACAGGGGGCCACAGAGCATACAGGGGGCCACAGAGCATACAGGGGGCCACAGAGCATACAGGGGGCCACAGGACTGGTGGGAGGGGTTATTTTTATTTACGCATAATAATCAATTCCAAACCAATATGGCCTGGTATGGGCGCTACATTGATGACCTAGTTGTAGTATGGCACGGATCAGGTGATGCCACCACCAGATGATGCACCATCCGACCCAAATAGACTATTTGGATTTGACTCTGATCATTGCCATCTTAAGAGCATTAACCACTTTACTGCTAAGCCTATTTTTGACACTCTTTGTTTACAAGTTTAAATCAGTATTTTTTGCTAGAAAACTGCTTAAAACCCCCAAACATTATATATATATATATATATATATATATATATATATATATATTTTTTTTTTTTAGCAAAGACTCTGGAGAATAAAATGGAATATTTTTCGTCACGCGGTATTTGCACAGCGGTCTTTTAAACGCCATTTTTTTGGAAAATCTACAAAAAAATCACATTTCACTGCATTTAAAAAAAACTAAACAGAAAAGTTAGCCCATTATTTTTGTATATTGTGAAAGATGATGTCACGCCGAGTAAATAGATACCCAACATGTAACGGTTTAAAATTGCGCACACCCGCGGAATGGTGACAAACTACGGTCAATAAAAATCTCCATAGGCGACGCTTTAAAAATTTTTAACGGTTACCAGTTTAGAGTTAGAGTGTAGCTCTTTTTTTTAAATTATTGCTCTCGCTCTGGTGATCGCGGCGACACCTCATATGTGTGGTTTGAACAGCGATTTAATTTGCGGTGCGACTTCAGTATACGTTTTCTTTCGTACGCGAGCTATAGGGGATGGGGCGGCTACATTTTTTTTTCCTATTTATTTATTTTTTTTTTTAAATTATAACACAGGTTTTTTAAAAAAAAATCTGATCACTTTTATTGCTGTCACAAGCAATGTAAACATCCCTTGTGACAGTAATATGCAGTGACAGGTACTCTTTATGGAGGGATCGGGGGTCTACACTTCAATGTATTCAAAACGCCAAAAACAGCATTTTTGAATACAGTCACTTTATGAATCTGCCGCCTTTAGCAGCCGAGTAACCTGGATGTGATGTCATGGACGCCGCCTCCAGGTTACATCATCGGAGACCCGATCGAAGCTTTGATCGGGACTCCATCCAGCTGGCGGACGTGCCGGCTGGGTGCTCGGGTCTCCCGTTGGGACGGGAGACCTGGGCAAAGCCACGGAAGGCGGCGGGAGGGAGGGGGGGACGTCCCCTCCCGCTCACCCCCGGGGGCGGGATCCAGCAACGTAGGTGTACGTCGCTGGACCCAGGAGAGCCACTTTGCCGCAGTAGGCTCAATGTGAGCAGACGGCAAGTGATGGTTTATGTAATTCAATGCAGTGCCTGTAATTTGCAATATGTTGGGTGTACTATACGCCCAATGAGAGTTAGAATTTCGGAACATGTGAATGACACTACTAATATTATTGCCAAAAATATTTCAAATGTGTCAAAACATTTCCGAGACATACACTGCGGCAACCTTGACACTTTTTCTTTTCTTGGTGCTGAACAGGTTAAAAAAAAAAAAAACAAGAGGAGGTGATACTCATTGTATCTTGTTTAAAGTAACTTTTTTTTGTTGAGAAAAAAACATTCCCCTCTGGGTGATCTCTGTACATTGCAGGGATTGTAACAAACTTTGTTGCAGATTTCTACCTTTTGTTATTCTGAAGAAATCATTGTTTGTTCCTCTGTGCTGAGTGGGTCTAATGGGAGTGGTTTCATAATTATCTCTCAGCTGTGGCAGCTGCAGAGCTCTAATGAGGAAATCTGCTGGGCCTGCATCCCTTTAGGCGTGTTCCTATTGGGAGTATCTCACCAAAAATGACATTTTTGTTGCAGGGGATGCCAGAAATCTGACTTGTATCTTAGTGCAGACTTCTGGGAAAATTGGTGAGCCAATCACACAAGCAGGAAATTATGTTTCTGGGGGTGTGGTCAGTATACATTCTGTATACTGACAGCTCAAGGCGGCCATATTGCATTGCGATTTCAGAAAATTACAACAGCTGCAGATTGAAAAGGAAAGGGAATTTTTAATAACATTCAATTACAATGTGATTTGTGTCGCAATTATATACGCTATATTGTTTTTTCTTTGTTTGCTGATTTTTTTCCCCACGAAAGTGGAGTTACCCTTTAAACGCGAGGTTTGGTGGATTTATACCCTCAATACTAGAAAACCACGTGGCTTAAATAATAGGATGGATATAAATCTTTTTTTAACATGAATCCTATTGTTTTTCTACATTATTTGGAATAAAATGAAAACATGTTCTAAAGTTCCATGATATATCTCTCTTATGTCTGCTGTGTCTCTTCCCTATTTTTTTCTCCATGTGTTTTAAATTGATTTGATTGTTTCTAATTGGGATATACCCGCCCCTCTTCTGAGGGCTGGTTTTGTTGTAAATATCAGTTTTTAGATCAACTATGTGTGTGGATGAAGGCTCCATAGCCGAAACGCGTCAGTTTTAAGCCTGTACCTTGTAACGCTCCTGCGTTTTTAGTATAGGCTGGATTTGCAGCTGCAAAATCTCCACTCAGTAGTCATGTAGAGATGTGTTGAATACCAGATCCAACTCTCCAGGACTCATCACCGTGGGCCTGTCAGCTTCAACATACAGATATATACACACTCAATGAGATGTTCCTGGAGTGATAGGATGTATATGATAGTATGAATGTGATGTGCTGAAGAGACAGGTGTGAACAGTGACAAGGATGGTAATCACTTGATAGGTTTGTATAGGAGAGTTCAAGATGGTATTTAGGAATGCAGATAGGTTAGTATCGAGTATGCTAACAGGTGGTGAGGACAGCAGATGACAAATACAGGATAGACTAACCCAGTGCAAGGATAGATAGTAGTAGACAGGAGAGCTAGCAATCTATGCAGCAGTGCAGATGATAGATGGTAGTAGGCTCAAGAGCTAGCAATCTATGTAACAGTGCAGATGATAGTATAGTATGGATAGGTAGTAACAGTCCTTAATGTGCATAGGTAGATAGTGCAATAAGGTTATGGAGGGTTCCCCTGCGGGGTACTTATCACTTGTAATGTTAGTAGTTTAGAGAGGTCCAGTAGATAAGGAATGATCCGGTAGCGAGATACAGGGATCAGTAGCGAGGTTCCGGTCTGCTCCAGGTAAAGGGAATAGCTGGAGGTTCCGATCGAGAGACAGGCTTGAAAGCATGTGGATAACAAGGCAGGTTGAACGAACAATGTGAGTGAGACCGCCGGCGGTTGAAATAGCCGCTCTGCGGCGCTTAGCAGTGACATCATCGTTCTTAAAGGTATATGCGTACCACCTGAAGAGAAAGGTGGGACACATTACAAATAAAGTGGTGATTAAGGGTACCGGAGGTACCAGAATCTTACATACCTATGTACCCATGTAACAAATAAAGTACTTTTATTCAAGAGCATCCGAGTTGCCAGCCGTCCTGATTCAAGAATTTATCCCACATAGAACCCTGAACCTGGCACCCGAGGACCGCGAGGAGGAAAATAAACACATAGAGGGTTATGTATAAAAATATCATACTTTAAGCATTTATCTAGTTACCACGGTTGATCCCTGTATCACTGGAAATATGATTATCTCCTCCAGCTCCGAATAAAATTATTATCAACAATCATTTTTCTTGATTGAGGTATTTCAGGAAAATTCCTCATTATGGACACTAGATGGAGCTGACCATCCTAGGAGATTATCATTTTACAGGCAAATACAGCAATTATATCTACTCACAAAAATTAAAGGAACACTTTTTAATCAAAGTGTAGCATCGAGTCAATTAAACTCATGGGATATTGATCTGGTCAGTTAAGAAGCAGAGGGGGTTTGTTAATCAGTTTTAGCTGCGTTGGTGTTAATGAAATGAACAACAACTGCACTAGATGGGCAACAATGAGACGACCTCCAAAATAGGAATATTTTTCCACTGACATTTTTTTCCATACTCATCTTTTCTGATGGTTTTTCATTAGTTTTGCATTTGGCTGGGGTCAGTGTCACTACTGGTAGGATGAGGCCATACCTGGACCCTATAGAGGTTGCACAGGCAGTCCAACTCCTCCAGGATGGCACATCAATACGTGTCATTGCCAGAAGGTTTGCTGTGTCTCCCAGCACAGTCTCAAGTGCATAGAGGAGATTCCAGGAGACAGGCAGTTAGGAGAGGTGGACAGGGCTGTAGAAGGTCCTTAACCCATCAGTAGGACCGGTATCTGCTCCTTTGTGCAAGGAGGAACAGGATGAGCACTGCCAGAGCCCTACAAAATGACCTCCAGCAGACACTGGTGTGAATGTCTCTGACCAAACAATCAGAAACAGACTTCATGAGGGTGACCTGAGGGCCCGGCATCCTCTAGTGGGCCCTGTGCTCACTGCCCGGCACTGTAGAGCTCGATTGGCATTTGCTATTGAAAACCAGAATTGGCAGCTCCACCACTGGCACCCTGTGCTTTTCACAGATGAGAGCAGAGTTCACCCTGAGTACATGTGACAGACATGAAAGGGTCTGGAGAAGCCATGGAGAACATTATGCTGTCTGCAACATCATTCAGCATGACTGCTTTGGTGGTGGGTCAGTGATGGTCTGGGGAGGCGTATCCATGGAGGGACGCACAGACCTCTACAGGCTAGACAATGGCACCCTGACTGCTATTAGGTATTGGGATGAAATCCATGGGTTGATGAAATAATTGATACCATTGAATGGCCCCCACACTCGCCTGACCTAAATCCAATAGAACACCTCTGGGACATTATGTTTCAGTCCATCCGAAGCCGCCAGGTTGCACCTCAGTCTGTTAAGGAGCTCAGTGATGCCTTGTTCCAGATCTGGGGGGAAACACCCCATGACACCATCCATTTTTTTATTAGGAGCATGCCCCAACATTGTCAGGCATGCATACAAGCACGTGGGGGCCATACAAACTACTGAGGAACATTCTGAGAGTCTGCAATGAAATTTCAGCAAAATAGACTCACCTGCTGCATCATCTTTTCACTTTGATATTTGGGGTGTCTTTGAATTTAGCCCTCTGTATGGTGATAAATTACATTTCCATCAAACCATGTGGCATCCTTTCCTTCATAACACATTACCAAGTCCATACCAGTATAGATCCTAACACATTACCCAGTCCATACCAGTATGGATCCTAACACATTACCCAGTCCATACCAGTATAGATCCTAACACATTACCCAGTCCATACCAGTATAGATCCTAACACATTACCCAGTCCATACCAGTATAGATCCTAACACATTACCAAGTCCATACCAGTATAGATCCTAACACATTACCCAGTCCATACCAGTATGGATCCTAACACATTACCCAGTCCATACCAGTATGGATCCTAACACATTACCCAGTCCATACTAGTATAGATCCTAACACATTACCAAGTCCATACCAGTATAGATCCTAACACATTACCCAGTCCATACCAGTATATATACTAACACATTACCCAGTCCATACCAGTATATATCCTAACACATTACCCAGTCCATACCAGTATATATCCTAACACATTACCCAGTCCATACCAGTATAGATCCTAACACATTACCAGTCCATACCAGTATAGATCCTAACACATTACCTAGTCCATACCAGTATAGATCCTAACACATTGCCCAGTCCATACCAGTATATATCCTAACACATTACCCAGTCCATACCAGTATAGATCCTAACACATTACCCAGTCCATACCAGTATAGATCCTAACACATTACCAGTCCATACCAGTATAGATCCTAACACATTACCTAGTCCATACCAGTATAGATCCTAACACATTGCCCAGTCCATACCAGTATAGATCCTAACACATTACTCAGTCCATACCAGTATATATACTAACACATTACCCAGTCCATACCAGTATATATCCTAACACATTACCCAGTCCATACCAGTATAGATCCTAACACATTACCCAGTCCATACCAGTATAGATCCTAACACATTACCAGTCCATACCAGTATAGATCCTAACACATTGCCCAGTCCATACCAGTATATATCCTAACACATTACCCAGTCCATACCAGTATAGATCCTAACACATTACCAGTCCATACCAGTATAGATCCTAACACATTACCTAGTCCATACCAGTATAGATCCTAACACATTGCCCAGTCCATACCAGTATAGATCCTAACACATTACTCAGTCCATACCAGTATATATACTAACACATTACCCAGTCCATACCAGTATATATCCTAACACATTACCCAGTCCATACCAGTATAGATCCTAACACATTACCCAGTCCATACCAGTATAGATCCTAACACATTACCAGTCCATACCAGTATAGATCCTAACACATTACCAGTCCATACCAGTATAGATCCTAACACATTACCTAGTCCATACCAGTATAGATCCTAACACATTACCCAGTCCATACCAGTATAGATCCTAACACATTACCCAGTCCATACCAGTATAGATCCTAACACATTACCCAGTCCATACCAGTATAGATCCTAACACATTACCCAGCCCATACCAGTATAGATCCTAAGTTAACACATTACCCAGTCCATACCAGTATAGATCCTAACACATTACCTAGTCCATACCAGTATAGATCCTAACACATTACCCAGTCCATACCAGTATAGATCCTAACACATTACCCAGTCCATACCAGTATAGATCCTAACACATTACCCAGTCCATACCAGTATAGATCCTAACACATTACCCAGTCCATACCAGTATAGATCCTAACACATTACCCAGTCCATACTAGTATAGATCCTAACACATTACACAGTCCATACCAGTATAGATCCTAACATATTACCCAGTCCATACCAGTATAGATCCTAACACATTACCCAGTCCATACCAGTATAGATCCTAACACATTACCCAGTCCATACCAGTATAGATCCTAACACATTACCCAGTCCATACCAGTATAGATCCTAACACATTACCCAGTCCATACCAGTATAGATCCTAACACATTACCCAGTCCATACTAGTATAGATCCTAACACATTACACAGTCCATACCAGTATAGATCCTAACATATTACCCAGTCCATACCAGTATAGATCCTAACACATTACCCAGTCCATACCAGTATAGATCCTAACACATTACCCAGTCCATACCAGTATAGATACTAACACATTATGGGGGTTTCTACTTCTCCCCCCACCCTACATCTTTACACTGTCTTTGTGCCATGCACCTCTCACCACCCCCCATCCTCCACAGGTCTTGGAACCTACCTCACACCTCAAACATCTACCCAGAATTCTCACCCCCCCCCACCTCTGTATCCAACTGTAGGGGGAAAGGGGGGGCACAGTTTGGTCCTGGGTGCTGGATGACCTTGTCCCGGCCATTCTTTTGATTATATGCATTTATATACACTATAATACCAAAAGTAGTATAAAGGACGCCTGCCTTTACATACATATGAACTTTAATGGCATCCCAGTCTTAGCCCATAGGGTTTGCAGCTATACAGCTTCAACTCTTCTGGGAAGGCTGTCCACAAGGTTTAGGAGTGTCTATGAGTATGTTTCACCATTCTTCCAGACGTGCATTTGTGATGTCAGGCACTGATGTTGGACAAGAAGGCCTGGCTCTCAGTCTGTGCTCTAATTCATCCCAAAGGTGTTCTATCGGGTTGAGGTCAGGACTCTGTGGAGGCCAGTCAAGTTCCTCCACCCCAAACTCGCTCATCCATGTCTTCCTTGCTTTGTGCACTGGTGCGCAGTCATGTTGGAACAGGAAGGGGGCCATCCTCAAACTCTTCCCCACAAAGTTGGGAGCATGAAATTGTCCAAAATGTCTTGGTTTGCTGACGCCATAAGAGTTCCCTTCACTGGAACTAAGGGGCCAACCCCAACCCCTGAAAAACAACCCCACACCATAATACCCCCTCCACCAAATGATTTGGACCAGTGCACAAAGCAAGGTCCATAAAGACATGGATGAGCGAGATTCTCTGCACAGTAAATATTAGGACAGGTAATGATGTCTTCCTGCAGACTTTGCAACGGTGATATTTCCCAGACTATCCCCCTGCAGCTCGGCCCGCCGAGGATTCGGCTCTTGCCCATTATGCAGTCATTAGTAAAATTCAGGCAATATGGAGGAAAAATGAATGGCTTGTCCTTTCCGATTACATCACTTGTAAAATTTAATATGCTTAGAAAAGGGCAGATTTCATAAGAATGTAATTACATCGGATGTTACCAGTCATAGAGCACAACATCCGACACTTTGTCATCCCAGAATGTTCATGGCGTGAATACCATCATCCAGGTGATGAAATTAAAGGGCAACTCCGGCCTGGTAACAGCTACTGAAATACCACATACAGTATCCAACAAAAGTGAGTACACCCCTCACATTTTTGTAAATATTTTATTCTATCTTTTCATGTGACAACACTGAAGAAATGACACTTTGCTACAATGTAAAGTAGTGAGTGTACAGCTTGTATAACAGTGTAAATTTGCTGTCCCCTCAAAATAACTCAACACACGGCCATTAATGTCTAAACCGCTGGCAACAAAAGTGAGTACACCCCTAACTGAAAATGTCCAAATCGGTCCCAAAGTGTCAATATTTTGTGTGGCCACCATTATTTTCCAGCACTACCTTAACCCTCTTGGGCATGGAGTTCACCAGAGCTTCACAGGTTGTCACTGGAGTCCTCTTCCACTCCTCCATGATGACATCACGGAGCTGGTGGATGTTAGAGACCTTGCGCTCCTCCACCTTCCATTTGAGGATGCCCCACAGATGCTCAATAGGGTTTAGGTCTGGAGACATGCTTGGCCAGTCCATCACCTTTACCCTCAGCTTCTTTAGCAAGGCAGTGGTCGTCTTGGAGGTGTATTTGGGGTCGTTATCATGTTGGAATACTGCCCTGCGGCCCAGTCTCTGAAGGGAGGGGATCATGCTCTGCTTCAGTATGTCACAGTACATGTTGGCATTCATGGTTCCCTCCAGTAAAATGAAACTGCCGCATTCACATTTTTTTCTTGCTCAACCAAGGACTCAAGTTATGGTGGGTACTGTGACGGGACTCACCGTCACTGGAATTTAAAGACGGATAAGTCATGGGGCTAATGGAGTCTTGCCTCTATCCTAGAAGCTAAACCTTTATTCCTGTAAACTGTAAGGTACAGGAAGTCCACTCCTAATATGGGCATCCAGGAACTGGTAGAGACAGCATGGCTGCTAATCATTGAAGTGCTTTTGTCTAAAATAGGGTCTGAGACACCTTTTACATTCACCTATTGTTAACTGTGCTAATGAGCCCACCTGTCTGTCTGTCTGCTTTAAGAGAAACTTATAGGAATGTTGATTAGATGCTAAGAGGGAGGGGGGATTGTCCCACATTGTATATTTTTGTACACTGTATGAGAGTGTAAAACTCTGTTCCTATTGGATGGTGAATATTATGTTCAGTCTTCAACAAGGTCCATCTGGGTGGTAACTTTGTGGGTGAAAACTGTATATAAGTCGTGTTCAATAAAGTTGTGGAGAGTTCATTCAACCTCAATCTAGAGTTCTGTCTCTTATTGGGGGATATGCTGCAAGGGATTGCTATGGACCTCCATACTCCCTTAGAGAATCACTGAGCTCTTTTAAGAGCTTGTGTAGAGCTTGTTCTGCTGCACTCTCTGGGGAAAGAGAGGTTCTAATAAAGAAATATGACCAGCGCTACGGACTAGATGTTTGGGAGAGAAATATATTAGATAGAGGTGTAAGCTGCCCCAATCAGACCTTGGGTGTAAGGTGCAAGTGTTATAAAAGAAGTGTGAAGATTGGTGGTGGCGCTACCTCTGAAATAAAAGCAACCTTATATAAAATGCCCCTTGTGAAGTGTAAGGGGAAGTATACTGGTAAAAATAACCCACAAATGGTGCAATATCTAAAAATAATAATAAATAGAAATGGATAACAAAGATATATTCAAATCAAACAATAAATGCGAAGAAAATATATATATATTGTGAGGGATTAGCTCGGTGGCGGGTGTGGATGACCCCTTGGGGGGTGCGTTTTCCCAGAGAGGTAGCCGACAAGTGCTTGCAAACAAACAGTGTGGTTTATTAAATGGTGTTTTCTTCACCAGGCTGTATGCAGCAAAACATCCAAAATAAAATAAAACAGAAAATAAATCCTTGCCTCTGTGGGCGGCTACCTTCTCACAACTGGAACCTGCCTAAGTGTCTGTCTCCAACCTACCGTCGGGCAGACTTCCTTGTCCTACAGCGGACACTCAATAGTCCTTTTATAATAGCTTCACAGGGCAACACAGTCCTTTGTTTCTTTCACATCAACAGTTCGTCTTCTCACCTTTGAGACGATTTCACCCTTGGTTACCGTCCCGGGCACACATCACTCCGGGGGGTCTTCTCCCAGGCCCACACATCCTGTCGGGAGGCACACGCTGACTGTCCTCCTGCTCCCAGCCCACATGGCTTCAGGACACAGCTTCTGGAGGCAGCAAACAATAGGAATTTCTCTGAACAAATTATAGAGCCTTAACTCCCTCATTCTGAACAGGTGAAGGCCTTTCAACTTCCTGCTGGCTAGCTCTGTAGCCAACACCCTAAATTAATTAATGGACTTTCTAAATCAGGTGGAAATGTATCTCCTTCCTGTGACTACATTCCCAGATTTAGCTGACTTCCTGTTACATACCCCCCCCTCTTGTTTCAACCCTAGGGTTGGGACACAGATTTCCAGGCACGCATGTGTCAAGCACTGCTGACTCACTGATAAGCCTCCTATTATCCTCAAGCTTCCGGATGAAACTGTTTTGTCATCTTCATTGACGGATTTCTCATAAATGCCACACAGTTTGTCTCTCATCTCATATACACATTCTTCAACTGCATTTTTGGCATCATTTCGCTCCTTCTCGTTTCTGTCATCTTCATTGACAGCTTTCTCATAAATGTCAGACAGCTTGTCCCTCATAACCGTCTGTCCAATCCACCACGGAGGACCGTGATCCATAGGCAACTCAATTGGGCTAGTCTTAATGTCTTCAACATTCTTAAGACGCCTCTCTCTGCAATCCATAAATGTTTTCCACAAAACTTTGAGAACCTTTGCTTCACTAAGCTTTGTTCCAAGTAGGGACTCTTGACATCCCTCTGTGACTTGAGTTGCCTCTCCATACAGCTGTACACAATCATTGACTTTTTGTTGTAAAAGGGAATGATCTTCCTTCTTGAGCTTTGCTTGCTCTAAGATGCTGTGCAGAGGATTTTCCAATTGAGACAACAGGCTGTCACATATTTCTTCAAAGTGACCCCTGTTCCTTTTCCCAGAGATATCAATATCATTCACCAAACATTTCATATTCATAGGCAGATCTGAAGCATTTGCACTCATCAACTTCTTAAATTTTTCGCCCTCCTGAGCGAGTCGCAGTAAAGGCCTACTATTTGATTTGATATTCAGTTTATATTTCTTGCCAAACTCTTCACAGAAGAAGCCAACCAGAACATCATCAACTTTCCTTCCACCAACATATGGGTCAAAGGCAACAACACAGTTGAACCCAGCGATCTGGGTGGTATCCATTATAGACCTCCTCTCTGCATCAGTGAAGAAGCATGGAACTGCAACACATTCTTTTACAGGTTTCTTCAATGCACTTTCTGCTGAACTATTTGACCGCTCAAGGTCACCTAGTTCTTTTTCTCTATCTGAATTCCACATGGAATGCATCTCAAGATCACGATCAAACTTCTGCCACCCGTCTTTCACCAGTTCCATTTTGGAAACACTCCCTGAAAGGCACTTATTCATTTGCTTCACGTTTTCACCAACAGCCTTAGTTTTCCCCACTAGGTTTTCAGCCTGAACTGAGAAATCATCACATTTCTTACTCAGCTCCTTTGTTTGCTGAAGTTCTAATGATACATTTTCCAATGCTTGAAGTTTTTGAAGGAACGGTTTATTCCAAAGGGGTGATTCAAGCCACATGTCGTCACATTTCTGAGGCTCACTCAGGACAGACCCCAAAACACTGATCCTTTTAAAAACTGCATCAGGCACACTATCCCCTCTTTGGGACAGATCCTCTGTTGCCTGGAATTCCTCTTCCAGTTCCTGCAACGGAATCTTCATCTCTTCTACTTGCTGTTCTAAGGCTCGCTTAGACTTTTCTAGCTCCTGAACGCTTTTCACAACATCATCCTTGGAGCTGACCAATTCTTCCATTTCTGTACGCAGCTGTTTAACACTTTCTAGTTCAGCCTTACACTCTAGAGCTTCCTCCAAAGAGCGAGCCAAGAACAGGGCTTTGCTCTCGTTATCACGCACCTCCGTTTCTGCACGTGCGCGTTCTTCTGCATATTTTGCAGACACAGTCTTCTCTTCACCAAGCATCTGATCAAACTTCTTTTTCACATCTTCAACACACTGTAATGAACCAACGCTTTCTTCCATGCGTTTTTTCATATCCGCTATCTGAGCTTGCAATGTTGCGACTTGCTCTGATAGGTTTTTCTTTGCTTCCGCCTCCTCTTTTAATTGTTCCAGGAAGCCATTTTTCTCATCTTCCATTTGTTTGAGCTTTGTGCTAAAACTCAGCCTTTGACACCTCTCTTCCTGTAAGAGTTCCTGCGTGTCTTGCAGCTGCGATTCCAAGATAGAAAAATCTTCCGCAATTTCTCTAGATTTGCTGTCTGCTTGAGAAAGCTGATTTGTAACATTGTCCAACTCAACCTGCAATCGGGTTGCCTTCTCTGACAGCTTAGCACACACTCGGTCACCTTCTGACACCTTGACTTGCGATTCCTGCAGCTGTGCCTCTACTTTTTTTCTCTTGTGTTCAGAATCTCCTTTTCCCTGCATAAGAGCTTTCACCTCACTGGCTAGCATCTGGGAATAAGAATGTAATTCTGCCACACAGGCTTCTTTCTCCTTTAACTGCTGCTGGACACGTTGGGCTTCATCTTTCCAACTTTCACAGTCCGCACGCCATTCATCTACCACATTGCTCAAAGTAGTGAGCTCATACACAGTACTCAGTAATTTAGCCTCTCTTTCACTTTTCTCTTTGTCGCTGAGAGACAATGTCGCTTTCAGAGCGACATTCTGTTCCTGCGACTCCTGCAGGTCTATTTTTGTAACTTCCAAACACTGAAGACTTTTTTCCAGCTGATTACGCAACTCCAACATATCAGCCATACTTTGCTTCTGCAAAGTCTGAATTTCACTTTCCTTTTCCATGAGGATGGTATCTTTCTCCATTATAGTCTCTCTGCGTTTTTGCAACTCGACCAAAAGAAGAGCAGTGGATTCTTCCCACTGTAACACATGAGACTTGAGTAGTTCATTCATTTCCTGCAAGTTTCTATGCTCCATTTTAAGCAATTCCAAGGCTTGTTCCTTTTCTTCCATTTTCCGTTGCAAGGCATCCAACTCAGCCCTGCACACATACTCGGTTTCTTCCAAACCGATGGCCTCCATTGGCTGCTGGCGTCTCTGTTTCCAGCCTGCCATGCTCTCTTGGTGATCCTTTTGTTGAGCTGCAAAGCTCCGTTGTTTCAGCATCTCCCCCATTTTGGGTTTACTTTTCATCTGAGCACACTGCGTCTCCATAGCAGTTTCATCAGTGTTGCTAGGGACAACAACCTTCCTCTTTAGTAGACTCTCTTTAGGCATGGATGGGGCTGGTTCAGACGGTAACATCCCCTCCATCCATAGAATCCGGTCTCTCATTTCATCTATCTTTGCATTCTTCAGGCGTTTTGAACGCCCCATCTTCAATAACTCCACAAACAAATTTTTCACAGTCCAGCAAAAATTTTCAGACCACTGTCTCTTTAACACATGTAGTTTTTCTCTCTCTTGCAAGATCTCTTTTCCTGCACATACAGTTTGTGCAGTCACTTGCACCAGACACAACAAAGTTCATCAAATAATTTTGAGACCGCTGTCTCTTTAAAACACTTTTTTTTTTTTTCTGTCAGGATCTTCTCTCCTGCACACATAGATTGTGCAATCTCATGCACCAGATAAAGTTCATCAAACATATGCACTTTCTTGCAGGGATCTCTGCTTATGCCCACTGCATACCTCCACCATATGTGAGGGATTAGCTCGGTGGCGGGTGTGAATGACCCCTTGGGGGGTGCGTTTTCCCAGAGAGGTAGCCGACAAGTGCTTGCAAACAAACAGTGTGGTTTATTATATGGTGTTTTCTTCACCAGGCTGTATGCAGCAAAACATCCAAAAATAAAATAAAACAGAAAATAAATCCTTGCCTCTGTGGGCGGCTACCTTCTCACAACTGGAACCTGCCTAAGTGTCTGTCTCCAACCTACCGTCGGGCAGACTTCCTTGTCCTACAGCGGACACTCAATAGTCCTTTTATAATAGCTTCACAGGGCAACACAGTCCTTTGTTTCTTTCACATCAACAGTTCGTCTTCTCACCTTTGAGACGTATTCACCCTTGGTTACCGTCCCGGGCACACATCACTCCGGGGGGTCTTCTCCCAGGCCCACACATCCTGTCGGGAGGCACACGCTGACTGTCCTCCTGCTCCCAGCCCACATGGCTTCAGGACACAGCTTCTGGAGGCAGCAAACAATAGGAATTTCTCTGAACAAATTATAGAGCCTTAACTCCCTCATTCTGAACAGGTGAAGGCCTTTCAACTTCCTGCTGGCTAGCTCTGTAGCCAACACCCTAAATTAATTAATGGACTTTCTAAATCAGGTGGAAATGTATCTCCTTCCTGTGACTACATTCCCAGATTTAGCTGACTTCCTGTTACAATATATATATATAAACCGATGTCGTGACAAAGGACCCACAACCGAAGATATGTGAGTGATTTCCAAATGAATGTGCCACGTGATCTGTATCAGCGTGAGTGAAAAAAATAAATAAAATAAAAAAAGTGGATAAGTGAAATTCCACGAGTGGCCACTAGGTGGCGCAAATAGCTTGGTACAACCTGTATGTTGATGTATGGAGATGTTCCTTTTCGAGATGAACGAGCAGTCAGAGAAGTCAGCGGCGGGTGCCCTGAGTGCTCACATGAAAGGAAAAATACCCCATGGTGAATAATAGTAACACACAGTTGTAAATAAGCGGCGTAGTAGACTCACTCGTACAGTAGATCAGGATCAGAATAGTCGTGTTCGCCGGGAGGCTTCCGCGTTCCACGGCCGACAACCGGAATTGACGTTTGACGTCGGAGATCACGTGGCACATTCATTTGAAAGAGAGGTTCACCCACAGGAACCTGGAGCCTTGTCGTAGGTCCAGGGTGGGTAGGAGATTGCGAGACCCTAACCAAGCTGTGGCGGTTCGTGGGATCTGAAGTGGTTACAGTGTCTGGTGGAGTGCTTGGAGTCCTCGGAAAGCACTAGGAGCATCTTTCAACGGAGGCACCCGGTCCGGGGTGCCCTGTTCCGTTACATTGGTGGCAAGCGGTGGGGTGGCGTCCTAGTGTGAGGAGAAGCAGCTCGGAGACACCGGTAACGTTATGGAGCGAGATAACACCCGTGCAGCGTCCACATATGAGGACGAGTTTGTCTGGAGGTTGCAGCAACACTTGGTCCAACAGGATGGGCCTGTATCAGAGGAAGCCATACTGGACTGGAGAGATTTCACTCGAAAGGAAATGTGGTATGAGGCCTTAGACGATGCGCAGTGGAGGCGGAGAGAGAACCTTCCCAGCGAAGAACAGCGGTTCCAGGTATACGTTGCCCTGCGGTTACCTTTCCTAGGAGAGCAACCCCTCGATGAGTGGGTGACGGAGCTGTGGAACCTGATTTGGAAGGAGTTGTGGCTGGATGAAGCTTACCGGGCACTAAAGTGGTACGCTACCCGGCACGACCACTGGATGGCTGACAACAATATGCCGGAAGGTGAGGACTATAGTGGCCCGGGCTTGCTGTGGGAGGCCTTTGAAGAGAGGGACTTTGGATGTCCAGCAGAGTTTCGGCGCTGGGAAATCCAGGACACCAGGGAAGCCCTACTGGATCTCCCCAGAGTAGATGACCTGGTGTTAGACCTGATTCATCTGGTCACAATGGAGTGGGAACTGGAGCAGGACTACCAACGCCTGCTCTGCTCCATTCCACCCCAATCTACCCTGCAAGCAGAGCCGGAGTCCTGGGTGGCAGATCCAGACCCACAACCCTTGAGTTGGAGAGACAGTACAGACTGGTGGTACTGTGAAGACCCACCGATGGCAGGTGGAGATGGGACCGAGGTCTCTCTACCGGCCCTACAGGGAGGCTGGGCAGCCGGCCCAGTTCCCCAGCTACAGCAGGAGTTACAGGGAGCCGAAGGTGTCGTCCTTCCTTCCCAGCAGCAGTGTACCTTCCAGGGAGAGGAGACCACTAATCCTTCTCCCCAACCACAGGGAGACAACAGCCCTGACCCCAATGGTACAGATGGGACCTCGGTCTCTGCACCAGACCTACAGGGATGCTGGATGGCTGGTCCAGATCCCCAACCTGTCCCGCAGGAATACCAGGAGGAGGAGGTAGGCGATCCCTCCTCTCTACAGCAGACCCCCAACCAGTTTCTGGGGGTAGTATTCGCAAACCCCAACCCAGCAGAAGAGCTGGCAACAGGGCAGAGTGCTACCAACCTCTGCCCAGCACCTGCAAAAGCTACAGTCTTCATCTGTACACCCCGGGGATGCTGGACAGTCGGCCCAGATCCCCAACAGCCTGACGAAGTGAGCCCCACCAACCTGTCTTCTCTCCAGCGCCTGAAAGGACTTCCAGGAGAAGGGCCAGTCCACACTTATCCCCAGCAGCGGGTATGTTCTGCGAGAGAGGCAGAGGTTGGCTGGGTGAGTAACACTGTTTTCCCGACAATTTGTTTGGGGTACTGGGTGGGTGCAGACATTGGGAGGGCCTGTGGAACACAGCCTACCTTAGAGAGGTTGGAAAGTTCTTCTCTCAGCCTACTAGGCTCCTCTTATGTCTAAATCACCCTGTGTCTTAGAGGGACACAGGGTGCCCAAGAAGCCCAGTCTGGCCTGCCCAAACCAGACTTTCACAGACTGATCGGCTATGAGAGCTCCATGCGCCTTGCCAGGACAAACTTACAAACTATGTGGAACTTTGTCAAGGAAGCTGCCATGATGGATGGACTCTTTGGGACTGGTTACCCGACTAACTCAGGCACAGACCGATTGGAGGTCTAGTGCCTGGATTAGTCTACCTTTGGGGGGAAGATGTGTGACGGGACTCACCGTCACTGGAATTTAAAGACGGATAAGTCATGGGGCTAATGGAGTCTTGCCTCTATCCTAGAAGCTAAACCTTTATTCCTGTAAACTGTAAGGTACAGGAAGTCCACTCCTAATATGGGCATCCAGGAACTGGTAGAGACAGCATGGCTGCTAATCATTGAAGTGCTTTTGTCTAAAATAGGGTCTGAGACACCTTTTACATTCACCTATTGTTAACTGTGCTAATGAGCCCACCTGTCTGTCTGTCTGCTTTAAGAGAAACTTATAGGAATGTTGATTAGATGCTAAGAGGGAGGGGGGATTGTCCCACATTGTATATTTTTGTACACTGTATGAGAGTGTAAAACTCTGTTCCTATTGGATGGTGAATATTATGTTCAGTCTTCAACAAGGTCCATCTGGGTGGTAACTTTGTGGGTGAAAACTGTATATAAGTCGTGTTCAATAAAGTTGTGGAGAGTTCATTCTGGTTTGACCCCAAAACTTGTACTGTCTAGTTCTTGGGGTAACTATAGCCAGATTCACGGATCCCGTGTTCCAGATTTCTAAGGAAGCAGTCTTCTTGGCGGAGATACCCAGTCGGGGTGTCCTGTTCCGTCACAGGTACCAAACCAAGACCTGAATGGGAAACAAGGGAGCTGGCTTTATATACCCCATGTGTCAAGGATCACAGCTTTCAGACCCTGCCAGGTCCGGGCAAAATTCCAGTAAAAGCAAACCACTTCATTCTCTTTTCTTTTTGTTTGACCAAGGACTCAAATTTTGGTGGGAAACAAACCAAGAATTGATGGGAAATCTAACATTTTACACTGGAATAGGAAGAGAGGGGAGATCCTCCAGTGGGGACACCTATTCTAGTGACAAGAGTCTAAGTGGGAATTTACCCTATTTTTTTTAAACTAAAAAGATATAGTTTCAAGCTGGACTCTCAGGGACGGAGGGGGAGGCCGGCACATCTGAAAGGTGCTGTCCATGGTATCATTATTTGGTTCTATGATGGGTCAATTTTTATAAAGCTTAAATGTGGGCGATTAACTGTCCCTGGAGAGCTTATAGGCATCAACTCCTATGAGCGATATACCGGTAAGGTGTAACCATCCAGTATTAGTGAGAAATAGTGAAAAAAGCAACACTAGTTGTGCACAAAAGAAATCAATCAATCTCTCATACCATAAGTGTGAATATACAGTGAATGTATAACCAAATGAGATATAGGTGATAAATCAATATGACTACAACCAAAATATCAGGAAATAGTCCATAATAAAATCCAAAACAAAATTAGATCAGAGTCCAAAAACAATATTGTAGTAGTGATGAAAAGAGTCCAAAACCAATATTGTGGTAGTGATAAAACAGGAGATCCAGTGCTAATTAGATGAGGAAACACCCAGAAGATCCACCACCGCTGTGATCCACACCCCTCAGATTAGCAACTCACCCTCACTTGTTGCCCACCACTCTCGTGGATAAGGCTAGCAGTGCTATAGACAATCTAACTCAGCAATCAAGAAAGCAGCACTCGTAAAGCACAGGTCAATGGTATATGCCTCCTCAGCTCATATGCATGTAGAAAAAACACAATAGAAGGGTCCCTCTAGTGCAATACCGTAAAATCACTTAAATTGCCCATACATGTCATAAACTTGCCAAGCGCATAATCATTACAATGGCACAAATGAGAGGGGATAGGAGAGCTCACTCTGGTCCCTGCAGCTTTGTATAACGTTGTGTTCCTGAAGCCAGAGGAACGTCTCCGCTCACCTCGATCCATCCTCCAGTCCGCCGTGTGGCCACGCACTTGACGCGTTTCGTCACTTCCTGACTTTGTCTTTTTTATACATCCAGTATTAGTGTTGTGGTCCAGGTGTATGTCCTCCTCATCAGGTGTCATCATAGGCCTTCTCCTCCCATGGCCTCACATGGGGGGGCATACAGTGAAAGTGGGCTGAGTTCTGTTTTTAAGTTGCAATTCTGGACTCTTGTCTCCTGAAAAAGAGAACAACGAAAGAGACTGCAAGGCCACCACATATTGGAACATTTGTGAAACTTTTCAAAAACAAGTGTAGCATCCTGGACCTAAACTGGGGCTACTATGCAAATTTAGTTTTTGGCTGGGCTGTAGGCAGCTCAAATTGATTGTACAGTTTATCTTGTCTTTCCCTAAGCTCAAATAGGTTGTGCATGTCGTCAGTAGGTGTCACCAGGGCTGCTGTTAGAAATCGCAGAGCCCCGTACAGACTACCTGGCAGGGCCCCCCCAAGAAAATATTAAAGATATATTTAGCTAAAATTACAACAAATTCACTATTAGCAGACACAAATATAACATAACTCGCATAATTCCTGCTAAATCTAAAAAAAAAAAACTATGTTAAATAAAAAAGATGAGATGAGAAAAATATACAGGCTGGGCAGTTGGAGCTCAGAGATCAAAGAGACAGAGAGAGAGAGAAACAAAGTTACAATTTACAAATAAACTCCTGAGCAGAGATAAGTGCTGGGAGGGGGGCCCACACAGGGAGGGGGATTAGTGAGGGACGACTGTCTCTTTCTCAACAAATAAAAGCTGATAGCAGGGAGAGGGACAAATCAGATGCAGGTGCTGGAGGAAGATTTCTGTATTTGTTGTCCATCACTAATCTCCCTCTCTGTGTGGGCCCCCCCTGTGTGCTCGGGCCCCCTACAAGAGGGCTGGTGGTCCCCCCCTATCAGTGGCCCTGGGTGTCACTGGTACCACAGGCAGTACAACTAGGTTGTGTTATGAATATTTATATTTCTTTCAGCCAGCCCAGTAGGAGGTTCTTGGCCACTGGTGCATTCTGGGAGAGGATAAATATTTCGGCTCTCTCTCTTGCCTCAGGCCCTCCTGGCCTGGGGACTTGCTGCTAAAGTGAGCTCTGCAAGTAGACCCAGAAGCCTGTCTGGGGGCTACTAATCCTGAGGTGTTCCTTAGCCCAGCGTGGAAGAAGCCTAGCAAAATAGAGAAGATCCAGGGGAGAGAGCCAGGATGAAGGCTGGTCTCCCAGGAGGGCCTGGTGACTCGTTTGGAGAACGCACCTACATCTAAAACGTGCTTACAATGTTGCTGGGTCGACTTAGAGGTCCTGACACTGTGAAGCTGTACTTTTTCTGGATCCAAGGAGTCTGTAAGCGATCTGCTGCTGGTATCTGAGACCCCTAACCCTCTCCCCTACTACCTTCTTTTAAGCTCTACATTAAAGCTCAGAAAAGATGAAAAGCGACCGGTGCCCAATTTCTGTTCAATACTCCCTATTATAGCCTTGGGGTAAATGCTAGCAGCCCTCCAGGTCTCCAGGGGTCACCACACCACCTCCGGAGGTTAGGGGGGGATGCTATACAAGTAAAAGTACTACGGTCTGTACTATATTGGTATGCTGAGTGGTTATGATGTAATAAGCAATGACAAGTCTTTTGTATATTCAAATAACATTTTGTTGTCTGATGATTAATGGAGAGTCTCCGGTTTTAATGGATTATTTTTGTCTGAAATTGCAATAAAGGCTAAAATGTTTTTATGTAATAAATTATGTGGCATACACTTATTGGCATCTAAAAGGCCCAACTCTTTTTAATATTCTATTTATGTAACTTGCTTTTGGGGATGTGGTGCCCGATGACCACTACCTGCACCATTAAGTTAGACTAAGTTACTCATTGACTATATTCACTTATGCCGGCGTTCCCCTTAAAGGGTAATTTCACTTAACCACCTACCGACTGCCATCAGTATATTTACTGCGGCAGTCAGCCCCTCACAGGCAAAGCGACATAGGGCTACGTCGCTCGCCTGTGAGCCTCTAGGGGGCGAGCATGCGCCGCCGGAGGAGCGCTCCCGCCCCCGCTCCTTCACAGACACCCCCTCGCGTGTGCCCGGCGGACCCGATGTCCGCCGGCCACTCGCGATCGTCCATTGGAGAGGGAGAAAAGCAGGCGGCTGATTTAAACAGTGCCGTCTGTCATTCTCCCCTGTGTAAGAACAGAGATCATATGATCCTGCTATGTAGGATCGTATGTCTCTGTTGTTACACCACTAGCCACAGTTAGAAACGCGCCCCTAGGGACACACTTAACCCCTGCATCACCAATAAAGTTAACCCCTTCCCTGCCAGTGTCATTTTTACAGTAACAGTGCATATGTATAGCACTGATTACTGCAGTAATGTCACTGGTAACCCCAAAAGTGTCAAAAATGTCAGTTAGGGGTCCGATCTGTCCGCCGCAATGTCGCAGTCCCGCAAAAAAAAAAAAATTGCAGATCGCCGCCATTACTCGTTAAAAAAAAAAACAACAAAAATCTTTCCCTTAGTTAGTAAACGCAATAACTTTTGCGCAAACCAATCAAAATACGCTTTTTGCGACTTTTTTTTACCAAACATATGTAGCAGAAAACAAATTGGCCTAAAATGTTAAAAAATTTTGATTTTTATGGGGTTTTTTTTGGGGGGGGGGGGAATTTCATATAAAAAAATGTGAAAAATATTGTTATTTTTGCAAAATTGTCGCTTTTTTTGTTTATAGCGCATGATCAAAAAAATCGCACAGGTGATCAAATACCACCAAAAGAAAGCCCTGTTTGTGGGAAAAAAAGGACGTCAAATTCGTTTGGGTACAGCGTCGCACAACCGTGCAATTGTCCGTTAAAATCACACAGTGCCAAATCGCAAAATAGGCCCTGGTCAGGAAGGGGGTAAAATCTTCCGGGGCTTAAGTGGTTAACAAATGCATGGACGATGGCTTCTTTGTATGGGGAAATTGTGAATGCAGCTCCTGCTGATGTGATTGGATGAGCAGTTTTACTATTATTACAACGCTGAGACTGATTATGTGACTGCGGCTGGACGCTCGCTGGAAGTTGAGGTGAACGAAATCCATGTGGACTCCAGCAAGTCGGACGTTTGATAAAATCCTTTTAAAGGATCGTTCTTTTTTCCCTACAGAAGTGAAGGTACTTGTTAAATCAGGGGTCTGAAACTGGCAGCCGCCCAACTGTTGCGGAACTACTAGTCCCATCATGCCTCTTCCTATGAAAGTCATAATTGTAACTGTCAGCCTTGCAATGCCTCATGGGAACTGTAGTTCTGCAACAGCTGGAGGGCCACCAGTTTGAGACCCCTGCATTAAATAAACTCCAAAGTACACACACATGATAGGAAACTGTCTGGGATCAGCATTTCTAACATTCCTCTCTGTAAGGCGGTGTTTATCGGATATAACTCTCCACATAAGGGAGCAGAAGAAGGAAGAAGTTAGATTTCTCCACAGACATTATCTGATTACCCCTCTTCTTCTCCGGCTGCAGACTGCAGGAAGGTTGGTTTTTGGTGAAGAGTTACCTGTGGAGTAAGCGGCGATGGTGGTATTTGTCCGGCTGGCTGGGATTGAATGGGATGAAAATGTGTAATTAGCATTTTTCCTGTATGTGTCCTCCTGTCAGCCGGAGTTCTCTCACATCTTCATAGGACGGCAGAGGACTTGTCTTCTCACTTCATACAGATATATGCAGGGCTTCTGTTAGCCATTATAAATTCCTTCCCCCTCCTCACTTCCCTTGTCTTCTACATTCATTTCTACCTTTCTACCTTCTTTCTTCCTCCCTCCCTCTCTCTCTATCTTCTTTCCTTCCTTCCTCAAACCCTTTCCTTTCCCTCCAGCCTTCTTCCCTACTGTCCCTTTCCTTCCATCCTTCTTCCCTACTGTCCCTTTCCCTCCACCCCTCTTCCCTCCTGTCCCTTTCCCTCCACCCCTCTTCCCTCCTGTACCTTTCCCTCCATCCTTCTTTCCTCTTGTCCCTTTCCCTCCATCCTTCTTCCCTCTTGTCCCTTTCCCTCCACCCTTCTTCCCTCCTGTCCCTTTCCCTCCACCCTTCTTCCCTCCTGTCCCTTTCCCTCCCCCTTCTTCCCTCTTGTCCCTTTCCCTCCATCCTTCTTCCCTCTTGTCCCTTTCCCTCCACCCCTCTTCCCTCCTGTCCCTTTCCCTCCATCCTTCTTCCCTCTTGTCCCTTTCCCTCCATCCTTCTTCCCTCTTGTCCCTTTCCCTCCTACCCTCTTCCCTCCTGTCCCTTTCCCTCCACCCCTCTTCCCTCCTGTCCCTTTCCCTCCATCCTTTTTCCCTCTTGTCCCTTTCCCTCCATCCTTCTTCCCTCTTGTCCCTTTCCCTCCACCCTTCTTCCCTCCTGTCCCTTTCCCTCCACCCTTCTTCCCTCCTGTCCCTTTCCCTCCCTCCTTCTTCCCTCCTGTCCCTTTCCCTCCATCCTTCTTCCCTCTTGTCCCTTTCCCTCCATCCTTCTTCCCTCTTGTCCCTTTCCCTCCACCCCTCTTCCCTCCTGTCCCTTTCCCTCCCCCCTTCTTCCCTCCTGTCCCTTTCCCTCAATCCTTCTTCCCTCTTGTCCCTTTCCCTCCCCCCTTCTTCCCTCCTGTCCCTTTCCCTCCCCCCTTCTTCCCTCCTGTCCCTTTCCCTCAATCCTTCTTCCCTCTTGTCCATTTCCCTCCATCCTTCTTCCCTCTTGTCCCTTTCCCTCCATCCTTCTCCCCTACTATCCCTTTACCTCCATTCTTCTCCCCTCCTGTCCATTTTCCTCCATCCTTCCCTAGCCATCCCTTACGTCCTCCCTTTCCCCTTTCCTATTCCTTTCACCCCCCTTCTGCCCAATCCTATCCCCTTTCTTCTCTTTTCTATTTCCTCATTCCCTTTCTTCTTCCATTCATTCCCTTTCCCTGTATTCTTCATCTCTTCTTTCCCTTCCCTTTTTCCCTTTCTCTCCATTGCTTACTCCCTTCCTACTTTCCTACCTTCCCCCCCTCCCTTCATTCCTTCCTACCTTTTCTTTCCTTCCATGCTGCTTCCCTCCTGTTCCTTTTCCTCCATGCTTCCTGAACCTCCCCATTTCCAAGCTTCTTTGTTCCCTTCCTTCTTT